>NW_027526225.1:69980730-70151798 GCF_048455015.1 Haemaphysalis longicornis | reverse complement strand
CTGTCGTCACTAAGTGAAATGCTTTGTATTTAGGAAAACATTTTGTTATGAAAAAGACAGATGGTTGGGCCATTACAAAGTTCATTGTACTGCCATTGTGGGTGGGGCTCCTATTGGAAAAAATTTTTTCTTTCGTTTCTTTATAATTATTTTGTGTAACCAACCCGGTGTAACCAACAAACCAATTTATGGAATTTGACTTTTTTGCAAAAGTTGAGTGCGAACATGTTAACTGCCCACAAAAACGTGGCAGTAGTGATGCAGTATGGCTACCTATTCACCTGCTGTTTGGGCATATAGTTTAAGTGCATGCGTGTTTCACTGTTTTTATGTTTGCATTACTCATTTATTGTTTTCCTGTGAAGGTATTTATTTGTGAGTGCCGGTAATTTATTTACATCTGCGCTGCTACTAACCGATCGAAGTGCACCGCAATTGTTTTTCAGTGTGACCAGAGAATGAAGTGTATTGCGTCGTACTGCGTGCTGTCATTAATTTATTGCTATGCGTTTTCCCAGGCCCCAGTTCTGTATTTCATGGAGTCGAAATTGATGCCTCTCTATTTTTGGGTCCTATATTTTTGTGGTTATAATTGCCACCTCCCTTTGCCTGGTATCTCCCCTTTCCGAGCTGAGTTATGTATCAAAAACTGATTTAGACGGTTGTTCGGCTGTCATCCATTATAAAAAAAAAAACTCAGCAAGCATATATTAGGACCTGGACCTAGGTCGTTTGGAAAATAAAGTTTGTTCTCTCTCTCTCTGCAAGCATATACAAGAGCTTGCATTGGAAAAGTATTTCTGATAACAGTGCAGTGTTCTTTGATTGGGGTGATACTGCCTTGACCAAGTGATAGAGTGCATCAATGGGATCAAAATGCATGGGATCAAATGCAATCTAATGTGGGTTCTTCTGTGTAATTTAAAATTGTTGGCAGCTAATCTCCTGGGCTCACCACTTATACTGGGCTCACCACAGAGGCTGTGTCTGCCAAGTGCGTTTCGCAGAAAACAACATACTTGAATGCATTGTGAAGCTTTTGTTTGTTATAATACTGTAACAAAAATGTGTTATTTAATAAAGAGCTATCGTACATATCTGAATTGTGCACAGAAGCTTTGTGTTTCATGCAACTCATTGCCGGAAGTGGAGCTCTGCACTGAAGAACTCGATCGATGAATTACTGTTCAGTCGATAGAAGAAATAGTCGATTGAAGTTGATTGAAGTACAAGGGCTCTAATCTCGACTGGTGGAATTTTACGTGAATTCGTTTTATGTAAGAAATCTGCGACATATCAACGTAAAGGTCTGGCCAAACACAGTGTAATTTAGTGTACAAAAGATATAAAAACACTGCATTTTCTAAAACAGATTCAGTCTAACACAAGTGAAGTACTAAACACTTTTTATAGTTAGATATAGTATCCAGTATTGTTATCCAAATAGGAGCGAAAGGGGTTGAAAGGGAGAACATCATGCAGTATTTTGTTACATATGTTCTTTTCATGATCATAACATATTTGAGCTTGGTTTGATTAGAACTTGCAAACTATTTAGTGTTAGCACTTTCACGGCTTTCACTGTCAAATCTATTACCTGCTGTTGTGGTGTACGCACTTTATGTTGTCACCACAGAAAAAAATGGATGCTTCTGTTACTCCTGTGTTGTGGCAAATAATTTTCAGGCCCACGGTTAATAATAATAATAATAATCAATCAATCAATCAATCAATCAACCTTTATTTTTGGTGCCCAGGAACAACCCTAGGGTCTTGGTACTGGTACACCACATACAAGCATTCATAAAAACAAACTAAAATCAAGACAGCACAACACAGAAAACCATATATATGAAAGAAACAATAAAGTAAAAATAGTTACAGAGATCCCAGAAAGCAAAACAGCAAAAAAAAAAAAAAAAAACGGAAGCCTAGTGTTAGAAGCCATGACACCCGGCCAGCAAAACGTTGAGGGCACGTGAAAAATTGAAATAATAATAATAATAATAATAATAATAATAATAATAATAATAATAATAATGTTTATTCACATTTCAAAATACAAAACATTATCCAGCCCGCATAAGCCGCATGGCTTGTGTGCGCCGCTGGGCAGTCGCAGGAGGACGCAAATTGGGACACATCGGGAGTAGAAAGCTCAAGGAGTCCAACAATCGCAAGGAAAATATCTTGAGCAACTGCCATGCCCAGGAAAAGAAAAAAAAAAGAAAGGAAAAGAAAAACGAAAAGGAAAAAGGGGAAAAAAAAACGCCAAGGTACTTTTTACTTACATACACAAGAAAGGCATTTAGCAGTCAGTCGCATTTCAAATTGTTGCAATGGTTTTTTTAGGTACATCCAAAACAGCGCAATGCATTCATTCAATGTCCGCAATAAATGACATCAAAAATGTTTTTACCTGCTTCCTAGCAACCACTGGCTCGGGTTTAATTCTGTTAATAAATGTGGGGCATAAAAGGCACAGGTTCTTTTACCATAATAGGTGCACACACGGGGCAATACAAACTTTTCAACGTTTCTCAAAGGCCTAGCTTTAACATTCACAACTTTGAATTCCTTTTGATAAAAGTGCTTGCACAAAGCATCAAACATAAATTGCTTTTGAACAGGTAAAACATGAAATTGTTTCATCACATCTCCCATTGGTTCACCATGGTGCTTTGTACTATAAGCGAGGTTGTATGCAATTTTATGGAGGATGGTGTTCAGAATATTGAGCTTATAAGATGATGCGAGACCGTATATTGTAATTCCGTATTTGATAATAGACTCTCCTAAACTTTTATATACAAGCTTTTTAACTGAAGTGTTGCAAATAGAGCGCAGCGCATACAAGGAAGCGCACACTGCTATAAGGCGTTTGGCAACGTATTCAATGTGAAGGCCCCAATTAGGTGGGTCGTCAAAATATAACCCCGAGCTGTATTTTACGTTATGTTGAAGTGTTAGCACGGAACAAGAACAGTTATTGCATTTACTGCCGTGCAAGTGTAATGGGTAAGCTGATTGAAAAGACTTATAAGGGCTATGGAAGCAAATAAGATTTGTCTTCGATTTATTTATATAGATATGATTATCGGTCAGCCAGTCTAAAATGGTACAAATGTCTCTCTGAAAGACACGGGCACCATCATTGTAATCTGTGCAAGGGAAAACTACGGCAGTATCATCGGCATACATATAGACATGGGATTCAAGCGAAAGACTGTATTCGGGGACGGGGGGGGAGAGAAGCAAAGGACCTAAGGGCATGGGCAATGGCGAGAACCTCAAGAGACATTGCTTCCGGAGGGTGAAGGTACGGGCCGCTAGTGTGGGTTTCTGCTTCAGTAAGCTGAGGGTGGTACAGAATGTAACCGCACGAGCCTCGAGGTGCCACAAAGGAGGCATCTGTGTAAGCAATTCCCTAGGTCGCGAAAAGAGGAGAATGATGCTGCGCGGCCGCATGACGCCGACCTGCATGAAGGACAGGGGACATGTTTGACGGGAGAGGGAGAATACGAAGGTTGGGCGCCGAAATTGCGTCGGGAGGGGTAATGGGGGAGACGGGAATCGGAGATATACCGGCCTGAACCAGTAACCATTGACTTTGACTAGTAGAGAGACGGGAAATCTGGGAATCTCGATGGAGATTGAGGAGAGAGAGAGAAGGGAATGAAAGAGGCCCGTGGCAAAAAGCTTATCTGTAGAAGTGGTGATAGGGAGGTTCAGTGCTGATTTGTAGAGTCCCTCCAAGGCGGTCTCAAGGGTATTGAGTTGAGCGTTGGTGAAGGAGGTGTAAGGGATAAAGTACAAGAACTTCTTGAGCGCGAGGGCGTGAGCAACCCTGCAGGCATTAGCTTCGTGAAGACCCGCACGTCGAGTGACCACACGACGTAGAAGGTGGGTTACCGAGTGGCAGGTCGCGACGGCGCTGTGTAGGGCTTTTATGTTCTTGGCTGCATGCAAAGGAAAACCAAGAACCTTGAATTTGGTGACGACAGAAATGGGAGAACCAGAAATATGGAGAGCGATGAGGGAATTGTGGGCGCGCTGGTAAGAGGAACGGTTGAGAAGGAGAAGCGCGGACTTTTCCGGAGCAGGGTAAAGACCAACAGCGGTTAGAAAAGAGTCGATGAGATCCAAGCCACGTTGCAGGGTGCTCTGCACATGGCCCGGAGAGCCAGATGAACACCAAAGGGTGATGTCGTCGGCGTAAAGAATGTGATGAAGATCAGGGATTTCAGATAGTTGGGAAGCCAGAGAAGTCATAGCAACACTGAAAGGGGGGGGGGGGGAAAGAACAGCACCCTGAGCAGTGCCTCGAGTGATGTGGTGGGGGTCGGACAGACGAGAGTCGACTTGAAAGCGAGCCACTCGGTGAGAAAGGAAGGAGCGGAGATAGGAGTACATGCGGGAGCCGCAGAACATTGCGGCAAGCTGTGCCAGGATATGGTCATGGCACACACCGTCAAAGGCTTTACGGACATCGACGGTCACCAGAGCGTGGATTTGGGTGGGGGTGGAAGGGAGAAAGGTGTGCTGTAGAAGCAAAAACATATCCTGAGCCCCGACACGGCGACGGAATCCGATGAGATAATGAGGGAAGAAGTCCCTCTTTTCGAGAAAGTCAGAGATGCAAGTCACAACCATACGCTCAAGGGTCTTACCAACGCATGACGTTAAGGATATAGGCCGAAGGTTAGCGATGGAAGGAGGTTTTCCAGGTTTGGGAATCATGGTAATAAGGGAAGACGTCCAGGAGCTAGGTATTCTGCCACTGTCCCAAGCTTGATTACAAATCTGGAGGAGGAACTCTTCCGCATTGTCGGGGAGGTTGCGGAGAGCCGTGTATGTGATGGCGTCTTCTCCGGGAGCAGAACGCTTAGCATTTCCAACCAGGGCCGCCTCGAGCTCCCGGAGAGTGAAAGGGTGGTCCAGATCAGAATTAGGTTCACCTGAGTAGTCCATATAGCTAGGACTAAGAGGGGGCGGGAGATAAAGAGAGGCTAGTTGGTTGAAGAGGTCGGAGGCTGTTCCTTGAGCAAGAGCTTTAGCTAAAGTGGGAGCAAGCGTGGGCTTAGTGCCTAGGAGAGATTTAAAAAGAGACCATGTCGATCGTGAGTGCAAAGCAGAGGCAAGATTGTCGCACAGAGCACTCCATCGGCAACAGCAGCACAACGCAGACGCAGAGATGGAGCCCTTGACCGTCTACGGTGAAGTGCTCCAATGGTACAGAGACGGGAGACGCGCCTTCCCGCCACCCCACCCGGGACTGACGAGAAGAGAAGCGGTGCTCCTACGGCAGATGCAGACTAAGACTGTGCTCACGCCAGCGCTTGCGCGACACGTGTGCCCGGACGTTTACGAAGACAGTGTGTGCAGTGTGTGTGCGCTTACAACCGCGGACCTCGCCCACCTGCTGTGGGGTTGTGGTGGACACGTAGCAAGCGGGGGCTGCAAGGACCTCCCCCCGGACATTTACGGACTCATGAGCTCGCCAGAATGCGAGCGGCAACTGCAGGCAGTCCAGCCGTCCAGCGGCTCGAGGCTGCTCTGGCGCAGCAGAGGCGAAAGGGGGACCCGCACCTTCTTCTTTCTGCCGCCCCTCGAGGTGGCGGAGGGAAGAGAGACGGGGGGACCCTTCTAGTAGCCCAGGCTGTGGTCCAGGCCCCAGTGCTTCGAGGTCTGCCTAACCATATAGACAAGGGGGACGGCGAAGCCCTGCGTGGCCTGACCCGTCTCCTCCCGCCGGACAAATGTTCAATAAAGTCATTTCTCTCTCTCTCTCCATCGAGAATGTTCGAGGGAAGCGCAGTGGGCAACAATCTCGTCTCGTAGAGCAGCGATTCTGGAAGCGAGATGAGTATTTTGGGGTTGGCAGCAGCAGAAATACGTCTGGTGCCGTATTTGTCACCTCAAAGCCGCTATATAACATAAATTATGGTAGATTAGGAGGAAGCAGGATAGATTAAAAGTCTGTTAAGATCGATTACTGTGGATATAGATACGTGAAGAGGGATTGCGATCGGAATCTTTGTGAAATAAAATTCATTGCCGAGGCTATTAGTTCGGTGATGCAGCATTGAGGTGGTAGAATAGTGCGACGGTAAAATATTGCTGCTGCTGTGTCGAAGGATGCTGGTTCACGTAAAAGGTACCTATAGCAACAACCCCAACGGAGTCAGGAACGCCCAATCAACCGCGAATGTAAACCCGTATGGTCATGTTTCCGCCTTTAAAGCGGGTCAGAAAACTTCAGGGGCATGAGAAATTTTAATGTCATTTTTTGACTGTCAGAGGACCATTACAAAAGTATACACGTAATAGCAGCTGCATAGTGCACTTTGTTACATAAAAAACACGCTTCAGATCGGCTGAACATCCTTCTACTACTGCAGCCACAGTTGACGGCTGTTCTAAGAATACTAAACGAAAAGGATATCTTACAAACAACCTTACCTAATATTTTTGCAAAACCATGTTTTGTATAACATGGTCGTTCCCTTTAATATTCTTCAGGTTATGTAGCCTAGGATGTTTTAAAAGCGACGGATTTATATACTGGGCACAGTGCAAGTGCTTCTTCCTCGGTTTCCACTACAACGGGCTCAGATAAACCGGCGCAGACCGGCAAATTTTCGCTCCCACAAGCTAGCGTAGTGTAGTGACACGTGTTGTCGGTTCATTGGGTTCATATTGCAGAAATAAGATTTAGCGCAATGAAATACACGGACGGTAGAAAGGGCGGGACGGGCGCTTCCAGTGCTTTTCCTTGTAATTCGGCTCTTGTTTTGGCGATATGAGCAGTGTCATTCTCGATTAAACACGTGCACATCGCCAGTTGCCGGTTACGTCGAACCCCGCTACAACGAACGCCGCTTCAACGAAATTTCCGCTTCAACGAAATATTTCCAATTCCCCGTCAGCCAGCCATAGAAGTCCATGCAACAAAGTCCTCGCCACAACGAACCATTTGTCAGGCTTGCTTTCGCTTCAACGAAATTTTCGATGATTTGGGCTGGGTTTGAACAATTATTTTACAATAAAATTAGCATAGCGCCAGCTATCTGTAACTTTTTATACATTCAGGACGCTTAGTTTCACCGAAAACATGCGCGGTGCGGCCACACCGCCACACATGGAGGAAGAAAAAGTTAGGAGACGGCGCCGCCGGAGAAACGTGAAGCCTATACATAAAAAGTAAAATCGAAGTCGGCCCAGGCGTCACTGCACCACGTGACCCCACCGCACCGCCTCTGTATGGGCCGCCGCGCTCTTCAATTTCGTCTGCTCGAAACTGCTCTGCGGCCCGTTGTCGCGAAGCCTGCTATATGTTTTTTTTTTTCCCCACGGCTTTTGTCTTCCGCACGTACGCGGCACTCCTGCCCGCACACGGGCATGAGATCGCCGAGCAGACAAATGCAGGAAGGACGGGGACCAGCTACCGCCAACGAAACACGAGAGATGCCCCGGAGTCGGAGACCGCCGCCGCCGCCGGCCCACCCGACCTTGGAGGGCCGACTGCGGCGGCTTGAGAAAGGGAAACGGCGGAGGGAACGGCTTCAACGGACCTGGGCTTGCGAAGGCTAGCTGCGTGACGTAATGCCGTCTCCTAACTTTTTTTTTCCTCCATGCCGCCACAAAAAAACTCGTAGGCGGACGCCATTGTTTGATGGTGATAACGATGTGGCTGGCCGTCTTTACATGAGGCGCAGGCCCGGTTCGCCAAGCCGGAGCTACAGCCAATCCGTATCCAGTTGAATCCGTATCCAGTTGACGGCGCCGCTGCTGGCGCGGCGCCGTCATGTATGCGTTGTGAGCAGCTGCCCTTGCCGTTTTCCTTCTACCATTGTTCATAGCCAAGAGCAAAAATCATGTTTGCGTGTTTGGTCTTGAAGCCAAGTCATCCTGTCTTAGTCATGAGCGCGCAGTTGTGTTAAATGCAAGCGCGCGCGTCTAACCTGCCAAGGTCAGTAGCTGCCGCGCCGCGTCAGTAGCTGCCGCGTCAGATGAAAAGATAACGGCACTGCTCCTGCTACAAGTGAGAGGGGGGCTTCCGACGGCCTAGCAGCTATCTGCAAGTAATCAGCTCGGTGGACACGCCTTCTTGTACAGCAATACGTTTTGCGCCTGCATTTCTTCACCCCACTCCGCAACGCGTTCTTCGCGTGCAGTGAAAGAACAGATAACCATTGGTACGTTTGTTATCCGAATAAACATGACGTTATTGCGCGTCACTCCTTTTTCTAAACATTGTATTATGCTGCCAATGATGCGGAAGCATACGGGGCCTTTTTTCTGGCCTTTCCGTGGTGTGTTGCGGCAGATTTCGCCTCAACGAATTTTCGCTTCAACGAAATTTTTCGCACGTCCCGTCAATTTCGTTGTAGCGGGATTCGACTGTATACGTGCACGCTTTGAAACTGGAGGGGGCGTGCAAATGCGTGTCGAATTCATGCGAACACCGATCACAAGAACATTCTGCTAGTGGGGAATTTTAACAAGGACATCTATGGCCCCATGAGACCTCGTTTCTGCCCTTCGTTGTCGCGCGTCTGGATTGGTGTGCTACCTAATAAGAGGCCAACGGCGCGTAAGGAAAGCTAATATCACCATATTTGTCGGCCAGAATACAGCTGTGGTCCTTTGAAGATTTAGTCAGATAACTTGCTACTAAATAGACTTAACCGCCAAATACAGACGTGTTTTGGCTCGAGAATTCCTCCTGGGACTGCTCCAAGCTTCACTGGGCATCCTTCTAAAAGAAGCGGCAATAGTTTTCACTGTGGGCGTTTACCACGATATTTGGAGGGATATCTTCGGAATAAACTTTTTTTCGTTTTCGCACACACGCAGCACTCCCACATTGGCTCGGCTGATGCATTCCATAGTTTGAAAGACGGTGCTCTAAGTAGTGGCGCTGCCTTTCTGGTCATAATGCAGGTGCTAAATACTGCCAGGCGAGCTTTCTTGAATATCCCGAAAGGTTAGTTCCCTGTTCAACCAACCGGTGGTGCAGTTACTTCAGGGTGGCGGAGCGCTCCTAAGAAGCAGTGTGATCGGCCATTTCGCGCGCCCACGTACGAGTGGGAACTGCAGCACAGCCAGTCTCTCTTCCGCAACCTGCACGTAAAATTTATAAAGAACAATACTGCTGTTATAACACATGAAGCATCAGCAGCATCCTGATGATGGCCACACTCGCGCGCGCCGACGCACTCACTCGCGTGCGGCTGCTGCGATTCGGACGCGCCGACGCACTCGCGTGAGGCTGCTCTGAGTGTGGCCGGGTCTGGCGGCACTCGGACGCGCCGACGCACGCCAGTGCGGCTGCTCCGATTCGGACGCGCCGACGCACGCGAGTGCGGCTGCTCCGATTCGGACGCGCCGACGCATTCACTCGCGTGCGGCTGCTCCGATTCGGATGCGCCGACGCACTCTTGTGTGGCTGCTCCGAGCGTGGCTGGGTCTGGCGGCACTCGGACGCGCCGACGCACTCCCGTGCGGCTGCTCCGATTCGGATGCGCCGACGCACTCTCGTGCGGCTGCTCCGATTCGGACGCGCCGACGCACTCTTGTGTGGCTGCTCCGAGCGTGGCCGGGTCTGGCGGCACTCGGACGCGCCGACGCACGCGAGTGCGGCTGCTCCGATTCGGACGCGCCGACGCACTCGCGTGCGGCTGCTCCGAGTGTGGCGGTACTCGGACGTGCCGACGTACTCTCATGCCGCTGCTCCGAATAGGACGCGCCGACGCACGCGAGTGCGGCTGCTCCGATTCGGACGCTGGGGCTGGCTGCAGCAGCGCCGGTAACGTTGTACGTTCATTTTTGGGACTATACTCAGCGAAACATTGGAACCACCGCAGTGAATATCGAAAAAAATTAGGCTACGAATCTGCACGGGGCGCAACTAAAACGTTATTTCTGGGGGATAAATATGTGTATAACGCATCGAAAACTATATTTATTTGCACGTTGAGTGATGCAATAGATTTTTTATGATTTCTGTTCTGGTGGGTGATCTGCGGCTTCAAGTCGGAGAGCAGCAGCCTATCATGTGGGCCGCACTGGTAGAGCGTTTCCAAGCCCCTTATCCCCCGCAGGGATCGTGAGCGTTTGAACTCTTTTGGCTGGTAGCGCCCAGGTGTCTTAGACACCACTCGAAGGGGTTTGACGGAGACATGGCTTCCCATGGCGGCTTGGAGCTGGACCTTGGAGTAAAAAGGTAGATATAGACGAACACGATAGCGTATAAGCTAGATGCAGGAAGCGCTAATTAACGAAAGTGCCTCCTCTACCCACCGACGCTGAACAGACAACGCCTCTCGTCGCCGGAAGTGCGAGAAAGCCGCCGACCAATACCGGGATTGTTCAGTTTTGGCGCTTGTTTTGGCCGACGGCAGCTTGCCTCTGACCATGTGGTGTGTGCGTTCCCAGTGCATGTAAGCTCTTTGTGACATGGAGTCATGTTTTGTGTGCAAGCGACGCGGGTAGTATTATGATCCCGTTGTTTATGACATTGGAGCAGTTTGCTGCTTAATATGTGCTTGGTTTACTTGTGACCCCAGATCCCAACCCAAGTTGTGACCCCAGTTGTGACCCCAGATCCCAACCATGAGACAGAGATAATTAGAAGGATCAGAACGGGGTGGGGTGCATATGGCAGACATTCTCAGATAATGAATAGCAGCCTACCACTGTCGCTGAAGAAGAAAGTGTATGACAGCTGCATCTTACCGGTACTCACCTACGGGGCGGAAACTTGGAGGTTCACTAAGAGGGTTCAACTTAAATTGAGAACGACTCAGCGGGCAATGGAGCGGAAAATGATACGTGTAACATTAAGGGACAAGATGAGAGCGGAGTGGGTCAGGGAGCAAAGTGGTGTTAAAGACATATTAGTAGAGATTAAGAAAAAGAAATGGACGTGGGCAGGGCATGTAATGCGAACGCAAGACAACCGCTGGTCATTAAGGGTAACAGAGTGGATCCCTAGAGAAGGCAAGCGTTGCAGGGGGCGGCAGAAAGTTAGATGGGCAGATGAGATCAAGAAGTTTGCGGGGATAAATTGGTCACAGTTGGCACAGGACCGAGGTAATTGGAGAATAATGGGAGAGGCCTTTGCCCTGCAGTGGGCGTAGATAGGCTGGTGATGATGATGATGATGTGCTTGGTCGGTGCTGCACAAATTGGGGCTGTAAAGAGAAACAAAAAATGCGCCTAGGTAAAACAATTTAAGACCAGCTAAACTAGTGACTGTGCCGTTGACGTACGTTTGATTCGCAATTTCTGTTATCGCTTTGTTAAATTACCGAACGTTCGAATGAGCACTTGAAATGCATATTCGCACCGCAACGGCTGTACGCCCTTTCTTCTGTGTATGCACAGTGCACAAAGGACCTTTAATTACATCTTAACGTTTACTTTACACGTGAGGCCGTACATTTGCGGTGTGCGCGCTTACTTCATCTTAGTAGTCAATGGCGCAGCGTATCCAGTCATTGTGATGTGAACCGAAACACACTGGGCAAATATATTGTTCTCAGCAGAGCTATTTTTGTCCAGCATAGCGCTTTTTAAACGCATTTATTGTAAGCGAGTTGAGCGTGGACGCGGCACTGAGCAGATGCGCGAACACGAATTTGACCATGCTTCGGTAGAACGTCACTAACTCTCTACTGGAATGCATTATTGACTATATTTGCGGAGTGTTTGTGGCGGATCTCAGACTCGGCGGTAAAATTTTATCCCTTCTCAATACGATTATTTCACGGATCAATTTGAGCAAAGGGTATTAGAGAAGCTTGGCGTTAAAAAACTAAACCTAAATGCCACTCCCAGCATTTTTTCTCACAGGAAGCCACGTCAGCAGCACAAGGCACCTGCACGACGTCATTACAGACGTTTGTTCCAATAAAATATCGATTTGGTGGAAACACTTCGTTTTTGTGATATAACTTATTGTTTTCTATTGATAATCATCGTGATATCGGTTCTTTCGAATTTCTTCCGGTGTATTCATATGCTAGTGCCATGTAAAAATATGCCAGAATATATCCCAGCGAAAAACAATTGTGCACAGGTGACTCCATTAATAACGGCTGTAAACGACCGCGCCCGGTAAAAAACGTTTTGCATGATTAATTACTGTCGTAATTATTTGCATGAGGCGTATATATAAATATATATATATATATAAATATATATATATATATATATATATATATATATATATATATATATAGCGAATCAGAATAGGAAATGAGGGGCTCGTTGAAAATAACACAGAAATAAGGGTTGGCAGTCGAGAAAACCTCGGAAAGCAAAGGGGAGCATGTGGTAGATCATTGAAACAGATTAAGAATTTGGAAAGAAAGAAAGAAAGTGAAGAAAAAATGCCCGCCAGGTGGGATCCGAACCCACGACCTCCAGAATACCGGTCTGGTGCGATAACCACTACGCTACCGGCGGGGCGATTTTCCCATTCACTTTCTGGGGTACTTATGTTAGGTATGTTTGTTTCCTGTGCTTGGGGGTGGTAGCCAGCGCCATTCGGACTAATCGGGGTGAAGGGGACCTTCTTTTTAACCCCCGGGTCGTGACTCGAGTGTCTACGACATGTCCAGAGTGGTCGACCAGCTTTGAACCCTCTTAAGCTCCCTTTGGCAACAAGACTGCCAGAACAGAGGCCCTCGCTATGCATGTAGCGAATCAGAATAGGAAATGAGGGGCTCGTTGAAAATAACACAGAAATAAGGGTTGGCAGTCGAGAAAACCTCGGAAAGCAAAGGGGAGCATGTGGTAGATCATTGAAACAGATTAAGAATTTGGAAAGAAAGAAAGAAAGTGAAGAAAAAATGCCCGCCAGGTGGGATCCGAACCCACGACCTCCAGAATACCGGTCTGGTGCGATAACCACTACGCTACCGGCGGGGCGATTTTCCCATTCACTTTCTGGGGTACTTATGTTAGGTATGTTTGTTTCCTGTGCTTGGGGGTGGTAGCCAGCGCCATTCGGACTAATCGGGGTGAAGGGGACCTTCTTTTTAACCCCCGGGTCGTGACTCGAGTGTCTACGACATGTCCAGAGTGGTCGACCAGCTTTGAACCCTCTTAAGCTCCCTTTGGCAACAAGACTGCCAGAACAGAGGCCCTCGCTATGCATGTAGCGAATCAGAATAGGAAATGAGGGGCTCGTTGAAAATAACACAGAAATAAGGGTTGGCAGTCGAGAAAACCTCGGAAAGCAAAGGGGAGCATGTGGTAGATCATTGAAACAGATTAAGAATTTGGAAAGAAAGAAAGAAAGTGAAGAAAAAATGCCCGCCAGGTGGGATCCGAACCCACGACCTCCAGAATACCGGTCTGGTGCGATAACCACTACGCTACCGGCGGGGCGATTTTCCCATTCACTTTCTGGGGTACTTATGTTAGGTATGTTTGTTTCCTGTGCTTGGGGGTGGTAGCCAGCGCCATTCGGACTAATCGGGGTGAAGGGGACCTTCTTTTTAACCCCCGGGTCGTGACTCGAGTGTCTACGACATGTCTAGAGTGGTCGACCAGCTTTGAACCCTCTTAAGCTCCCTTTGGCAACAAGACTGCCAGAACAGAGGCCCTCGCTATGCATGTAGCGAATCAGAATAGGAAATGAGGGGCTCGTTGAAAATAACACAGAAATAAGGGTTGGCAGTCGAGAAAACCTCGGAAAGCAAAGGGGAGCATGTGGTAGATCATTGAAACAGATTAAGAATTTGGAAAGAAAGAAAGAAAGTGAAGAAAAAATGCCCGCCAGGTGGGATCCGAACCCACGACCTCCAGAATACCGGTCTGGTGCGATAACCACTACGCTACCGGCGGGGCGATTTTCCCATTCACTTTCTGGGGTACTTATGTTAGGTATGTTTGTTTCCTGTGCTTGGGGGTGGTAGCCAGCGCCATTCGGACTAATCGGGGTGAAGGGGACCTTCTTTTTAACCCCCGGGTCGTGACTCGAGTGTCTACGACATGTCCAGAGTGGTCGACCAGCTTTGAACCCTCTTAAGCTCCCTTTGGCAACAAGACTGCCAGAACAGAGGCCCTCGCTATGCATGTAGCGAATCAGAATAGGAAATGAGGGGCTCGTTGAAAATAACACAGAAATAAGGGTTGGCAGTCGAGAAAACCTCGGAAAGCAAAGGGGAGCATGTGGTAGATCATTGAAACAGATTAAGAATTTGGAAAGAAAGAAAGAAAGTGAAGAAAAAATGCCCGCCAGGTGGGATCCGAACCCACGACCTCCAGAATACCGGTCTGGTGCGATAACCACTACGCTACCGGCGGGGCGATTTTCCCATTCACTTTCTGGGGTACTTATGTTAGGTATGTTTGTTTCCTGTGCTTGGGGGTGGTAGCCAGCGCCATTCGGACTAATCGGGGTGAAGGGGACCTTCTTTTTAACCCCCGGGTCGTGACTCGAGTGTCTACGACATGTCCAGAGTGGTCGACCAGCTTTGAACCCTCTTAAGCTCCCTTTGGCAACAAGACTGCCAGAACAGAGGCCCTCGCTATGCATGTAGCGAATCAGAATAGGAAATGAGGGGCTCGTTGAAAATAACACAGAAATAAGGGTTGGCAGTCGAGAAAACCTCGGAAAGCAAAGGGGAGCATGTGGTAGATCATTGAAACAGATTAAGAATTTGGAAAGAAAGAAAGAAAGTGAAGAAAAAATGCCCGCCAGGTGGGATCCGAACCCACGACCTCCAGAATACCGGTCTGGTGCGATAACCACTACGCTACCGGCGGGGCGATTTTCCCATTCACTTTCTGGGGTACTTATGTTAGGTATGTTTGTTTCCTGTGCTTGGGGGTGGTAGCCAGCGCCATTCGGACTAATCGGGGTGAAGGGGACCTTCTTTTTAACCCCCGGGTCGTGACTCGAGTGTCTACGACATGTCCAGAGTGGTCGACCAGCTTTGAACCCTCTTAAGCTCCCTTTGGCAACAAGACTGCCAGAACAGAGGCCCTCGCTATGCATGTAGCGAATCAGAATAGGAAATGAGGGGCTCGTTGAAAATAACACAGAAATAAGGGTTGGCAGTCGAGAAAACCTCGGAAAGCAAAGGGGAGCATGTGGTAGATCATTGAAACAGATTAAGAATTTGGAAAGAAAGAAAGAAAGTGAAGAAAAAATGCCCGCCAGGTGGGATCCGAACCCACGACCTCCAGAATACCGGTCTGGTGCGATAACCACTACGCTACCGGCGGGGCGATTTTCCCATTCACTTTCTGGGGTACTTATGTTAGGTATGTTTGTTTCCTGTGCTTGGGGGTGGTAGCCAGCGCCATTCGGACTAATCGGGGTGAAGGGGACCTTCTTTTTAACCCCCGGGTCGTGACTCGAGTGTCTACGACATGTCCAGAGTGGTCGACCAGCTTTGAACCCTCTTAAGCTCCCTTTGGCAACAAGACTGCCAGAACAGAGGCCCTCGCTATGCATGTAGCGAATCAGAATAGGAAATGAGGGGCTCGTTGAAAATAACACAGAAATAAGGGTTGGCAGTCGAGAAAACCTCGGAAAGCAAAGGGGAGCATGTGGTAGATCATTGAAACAGATTAAGAATTTGGAAAGAAAGAAAGAAAGTGAAGAAAAAATGCCCGCCAGGTGGGATCCGAACCCACGACCTCCAGAATACCGGTCTGGTGCGATAACCACTACGCTACCGGCGGGGCGATTTTCCCATTCACTTTCTGGGGTACTTATGTTAGGTATGTTTGTTTCCTGTGCTTGGGGGTGGTAGCCAGCGCCATTCGGACTAATCGGGGTGAAGGGGACCTTCTTTTTAACCCCCGGGTCGTGACTCGAGTGTCTACGACATGTCCAGAGTGGTCGACCAGCTTTGAACCCTCTTAAGCTCCCTTTGGCAACAAGACTGCCAGAACAGAGGCCCTCGCTATGCATGTAGCGAATCAGAATAGGAAATGAGGGGCTCGTTGAAAATAACACAGAAATAAGGGTTGGCAGTCGAGAAAACCTCGGAAAGCAAAGGGGAGCATGTGGTAGATCATTGAAACAGATTAAGAATTTGGAAAGAAAGAAAGAAAGTGAAGAAAAAATGCCCGCCAGGTGGGATCCGAACCCACGACCTCCAGAATACCGGTCTGGTGCGATAACCACTACGCTACCGGCGGGGCGATTTTCCCATTCACTTTCTGGGGTACTTATGTTAGGTATGTTTGTTTCCTGTGCTTGGGGGTGGTAGCCAGCGCCATTCGGACTAATCGGGGTGAAGGGGACCTTCTTTTTAACCCCCGGGTCGTGACTCGAGTGTCTACGACATGTCCAGAGTGGTCGACCAGCTTTGAACCCTCTTAAGCTCCCTTTGGCAACAAGACTGCCAGAACAGAGGCCCTCGCTATGCATGTAGCGAATCAGAATAGGAAATGAGGGGCTCGTTGAAAATAACACAGAAATAAGGGTTGGCAGTCGAGAAAACCTCGGAAAGCAAAGGGGAGCATGTGGTAGATCATTGAAACAGATTAAGAATTTGGAAAGAAAGAAAGAAAGAAAGTGAAGAAAAAATGCCCGCCAGGTGGGATCCGAACCCACGACCTCCAGAATACCGGTCTGGTGCGATAACCACTACGCTACCGGCGGGGCGATTTTCCCATTCACTTTCTGGGGTACTTATGTTAGGTATGTTTGTTTCCTGTGCTTGGGGGTGGTAGCCAGCGCCATTCGGACTAATCGGGGTGAAGGGGACCTTCTTTTTAACCCCCGGGTCGTGACTCGAGTGTCTACGACATGTCCAGAGTGGTCGACCAGCTTTGAACCCTCTTAAGCTCCCTTTGGCAACAAGACTGCCAGAACAGAGGCCCTCGCTATGCATGTAGCGAATCAGAATAGGAAATGAGGGGCTCGTTGAAAATAACACAGAAATAAGGGTTGGCAGTCGAGAAAACCTCGGAAAGCAAAGGGGAGCATGTGGTAGATCATTGAAACAGATTAAGAATTTGGAAAGAAAGAAAGAAAGTGAAGAAAAAATGCCCGCCAGGTGGGATCCGAACCCACGACCTCCAGAATACCGGTCTGGTGCGATAACCACTACGCTACCGGCGGGGCGATTTTCCCATTCACTTTCTGGGGTACTTATGTTAGGTATGTTTGTTTCCTGTGCTTGGGGGTGGTAGCCAGCGCCATTCGGACTAATCGGGGTGAAGGGGACCTTCTTTTTAACCCCCGGGTCGTGACTCGAGTGTCTACGACATGTCCAGAGTGGTCGACCAGCTTTGAACCCTCTTAAGCTCCCTTTGGCAACAAGACTGCCAGAACAGAGGCCCTCGCTATGCATGTAGCGAATCAGAATAGGAAATGAGGGGCTCGTTGAAAATAACACAGAAATAAGGGTTGGCAGTCGAGAAAACCTCGGAAAGCAAAGGGGAGCATGTGGTAGATCATTGAAACAGATTAAGAATTTGGAAAGAAAGAAAGAAAGTGAAGAAAAAATGCCCGCCAGGTGGGATCCGAACCCACGACCTCCAGAATACCGGTCTGGTGCGATAACCACTACGCTACCGGCGGGGCGATTTTCCCATTCACTTTCTGGGGTACTTATGTTAGGTATGTTTGTTTCCTGTGCTTGGGGGTGGTAGCCAGCGCCATTCGGACTAATCGGGGTGAAGGGGACCTTCTTTTTAACCCCCGGGTCGTGACTCGAGTGTCTACGACATGTCCAGAGTGGTCGACCAGCTTTGAACCCTCTTAAGCTCCCTTTGGCAACAAGACTGCCAGAACAGAGGCCCTCGCTATGCATGTAGCGAATCAGAATAGGAAATGAGGGGCTCGTTGAAAATAACACAGAAATAAGGGTTGGCAGTCGAGAAAACCTCGGAAAGCAAAGGGGAGCATGTGGTAGATCATTGAAACAGATTAAGAATTTGGAAAGAAAGAAAGAAAGTGAAGAAAAAATGCCCGCCAGGTGGGATCCGAACCCACGACCTCCAGAATACCGGTCTGGTGCGATAACCACTACGCTACCGGCGGGGCGATTTTCCCATTCACTTTCTGGGGTACTTATGTTAGGTATGTTTGTTTCCTGTGCTTGGGGGTGGTAGCCAGCGCCATTCGGACTAATCGGGGTGAAGGGGACCTTCTTTTTAACCCCCGGGTCGTGACTCGAGTGTCTACGACATGTCCAGAGTGGTCGACCAGCTTTGAACCCTCTTAAGCTCCCTTTGGCAACAAGACTGCCAGAACAGAGGCCCTCGCTATGCATGTAGCGAATCAGAATAGGAAATGAGGGGCTCGTTGAAAATAACACAGAAATAAGGGTTGGCAGTCGAGAAAACCTCGGAAAGCAAAGGGGAGCATGTGGTAGATCATTGAAACAGATTAAGAATTTGGAAAGAAAGAAAGAAAGTGAAGAAAAAATGCCCGCCAGGTGGGATCCGAACCCACGACCTCCAGAATACCGGTCTGGTGCGATAACCACTACGCTACCGGCGGGGCGATTTTCCCATTCACTTTCTGGGGTACTTATGTTAGGTATGTTTGTTTCCTGTGCTTGGGGGTGGTAGCCAGCGCCATTCGGACTAATCGGGGTGAAGGGGACCTTCTTTTTAACCCCCGGGTCGTGACTCGAGTGTCTACGACATGTCCAGAGTGGTCGACCAGCTTTGAACCCTCTTAAGCTCCCTTTGGCAACAAGACTGCCAGAACAGAGGCCCTCGCTATGCATGTAGCGAATCAGAATAGGAAATGAGGGGCTCGTTGAAAATAACACAGAAATAAGGGTTGGCAGTCGAGAAAACCTCGGAAAGCAAAGGGGAGCATGTGGTAGATCATTGAAACAGATTAAGAATTTGGAAAGAAAGAAAGAAAGTCCGAAAGTCCGAATGGCGCTGGCTACCACCCCCAAGCACAGGAAACAAACATACCTAACATAAGTACCCCAGAAAGTGAATGGGAAAATCGCCCCGCCGGTAGCGTAGTGGTTATCGCACCAGACCGGTATTCTGGAGGTCGTGGGTTCGGATCCCACCTGGCGGGCATTTTTTCTTCACTTTCTTTCTTTCTTTCCAAATTCTTAATCTGTTTCAATGATCTACCACATGCTCCCCTTTGCTTTCCGAGGTTTTCTCGACTGCCAACCCTTATTTCTGTGTTATTTTCAACGAGCCCCTCATTTCCTATTCTGATTCGCTACATGCATAGCGAGGGCCTCTGTTCTGGCAGTCTTGTTGCCAAAGGGAGCTTAAGAGGGTTCAAAGCTGGTCGACCACTCTGGACATGTCGTAGACACTCGAGTCACGACCCGGGGGTTAAAAAGAAGGTCCCCTTCACCCCGATTAGTCCGAATGGCGCTGGCTACCACCCCCAAGCACAGGAAACAAACATACCTAACATAAGTACCCCAGAAAGTGAATGGGAAAATCGCCCCGCCGGTAGCGTAGTGGTTATCGCACCAGACCGGTATTCTGGAGGTCGTGGGTTCGGATCCCACCTGGCGGGCATTTTTTCTTCACTTTCTTTCTTTCTTTCCAAATTCTTAATCTGTTTCAATGATCTACCACATGCTCCCCTTTGCTTTCCGAGGTTTTCTCGACTGCCAACCCTTATTTCTGTGTTATTTTCAACGAGCCCCTCATTTCCTATTCTGATTCGCTACATGCATAGCGAGGGCCTCTGTTCTGGCAGTCTTGTTGCCAAAGGGAGCTTAAGAGGGTTCAAAGCTGGTCGACCACTCTGGACATGTCGTAGACACTCGAGTCACGACCCGGGGGTTAAAAAGAAGGTCCCCTTCACCCCGATTAGTCCGAATGGCGCTGGCTACCACCCCCAAGCACAGGAAACAAACATACCTAACATAAGTACCCCAGAAAGTGAATGGGAAAATCGCCCCGCCGGTAGCGTAGTGGTTATCGCACCAGACCGGTATTCTGGAGGTCGTGGGTTCGGATCCCACCTGGCGGGCATTTTTTCTTCACTTTCTTTCTTTCTTTCCAAATTCTTAATCTGTTTCAATGATCTACCACATGCTCCCCTTTGCTTTCCGAGGTTTTCTCGACTGCCAACCCTTATTTCTGTGTTATTTTCAACGAGCCCCTCATTTCCTATTCTGATTCGCTACATGCATAGCGAGGGCCTCTGTTCTGGCAGTCTTGTTGCCAAAGGGAGCTTAAGAGGGTTCAAAGCTGGTCGACCACTCTGGACATGTCGTAGACACTCGAGTCACGACCCGGGGGTTAAAAAGAAGGTCCCCTTCACCCCGATTAGTCCGAATGGCGCTGGCTACCACCCCCAAGCACAGGAAACAAACATACCTAACATAAGTACCCCAGAAAGTGAATGGGAAAATCGCCCCGCCGGTAGCGTAGTGGTTATCGCACCAGACCGGTATTCTGGAGGTCGTGGGTTCGGATCCCACCTGGCGGGCATTTTTTCTTCACTTTCTTTCTTTCTTTCCAAATTCTTAATCTGTTTCAATGATCTACCACATGCTCCCCTTTGCTTTCCGAGGTTTTCTCGACTGCCAACCCTTATTTCTGTGTTATTTTCAACGAGCCCCTCATTTCCTATTCTGATTCGCTACATGCATAGCGAGGGCCTCTGTTCTGGCAGTCTTGTTGCCAAAGGGAGCTTAAGAGGGTTCAAAGCTGGTCGACCACTCTGGACATGTCGTAGACACTCGAGTCACGACCCGGGGGTTAAAAAGAAGGTCCCCTTCACCCCGATTAGTCCGAATGGCGCTGGCTACCACCCCCAAGCACAGGAAACAAACATACCTAACATAAGTACCCCAGAAAGTGAATGGGAAAATCGCCCCGCCGGTAGCGTAGTGGTTATCGCACCAGACCGGTATTCTGGAGGTCGTGGGTTCGGATCCCACCTGGCGGGCATTTTTTCTTCACTTTCTTTCTTTCTTTCCAAATTCTTAATCTGTTTCAATGATCTACCACATGCTCCCCTTTGCTTTCCGAGGTTTTCTCGACTGCCAACCCTTATTTCTGTGTTATTTTCAACGAGCCCCTCATTTCCTATTCTGATTCGCTACATGCATAGCGAGGGCCTCTGTTCTGGCAGTCTTGTTGCCAAAGGGAGCTTAAGAGGGTTCAAAGCTGGTCGACCACTCTGGACATGTCGTAGACACTCGAGTCACGACCCGGGGGTTAAAAAGAAGGTCCCCTTCACCCCGATTAGTCCGAATGGCGCTGGCTACCACCCCCAAGCACAGGAAACAAACATACCTAACATAAGTACCCCAGAAAGTGAATGGGAAAATCGCCCCGCCGGTAGCGTAGTGGTTATCGCACCAGACCGGTATTCTGGAGGTCGTGGGTTCGGATCCCACCTGGCGGGCATTTTTTCTTCACTTTCTTTCTTTCTTTCCAAATTCTTAATCTGTTTCAATGATCTACCACATGCTCCCCTTTGCTTTCCGAGGTTTTCTCGACTGCCAACCCTTATTTCTGTGTTATTTTCAACGAGCCCCTCATTTCCTATTCTGATTCGCTACATGCATAGCGAGGGCCTCTGTTCTGGCAGTCTTGTTGCCAAAGGGAGCTTAAGAGGGTTCAAAGCTGGTCGACCACTCTGGACATGTCGTAGACACTCGAGTCACGACCCGGGGGTTAAAAAGAAGGTCCCCTTCACCCCGATTAGTCCGAATGGCGCTGGCTACCACCCCCAAGCACAGGAAACAAACATACCTAACATAAGTACCCCAGAAAGTGAATGGGAAAATCGCCCCGCCGGTAGCGTAGTGGTTATCGCACCAGACCGGTATTCTGGAGGTCGTGGGTTCGGATCCCACCTGGCGGGCATTTTTTCTTCACTTTCTTTCTTTCTTTCTTTCCAAATTCTTAATCTGTTTCAATGATCTACCACATGCTCCCCTTTGCTTTCCGAGGTTTTCTCGACTGCCAACCCTTATTTCTGTGTTATTTTCAACGAGCCCCTCATTTCCTATTCTGATTCGCTACATGCATAGCGAGGGCCTCTGTTCTGGCAGTCTTGTTGCCAAAGGGAGCTTAAGAGGGTTCAAAGCTGGTCGACCACTCTGGACATGTCGTAGACACTCGAGTCACGACCCGGGGGTTAAAAAGAAGGTCCCCTTCACCCCGATTAGTCCGAATGGCGCTGGCTACCACCCCCAAGCACAGGAAACAAACATACCTAACATAAGTACCCCAGAAAGTGAATGGGAAAATCGCCCCGCCGGTAGCGTAGTGGTTATCGCACCAGACCGGTATTCTGGAGGTCGTGGGTTCGGATCCCACCTGGCGGGCATTTTTTCTTCACTTTCTTTCTTTCTTTCCAAATTCTTAATCTGTTTCAATGATCTACCACATGCTCCCCTTTGCTTTCCGAGGTTTTCTCGACTGCCAACCCTTATTTCTGTGTTATTTTCAACGAGCCCCTCATTTCCTATTCTGATTCGCTACATGCATAGCGAGGGCCTCTGTTCTGGCAGTCTTGTTGCCAAAGGGAGCTTAAGAGGGTTCAAAGCTGGTCGACCACTCTGGACATGTCGTAGACACTCGAGTCACGACCCGGGGGTTAAAAAGAAGGTCCCCTTCACCCCGATTAGTCCGAATGGCGCTGGCTACCACCCCCAAGCACAGGAAACAAACATACCTAACATAAGTACCCCAGAAAGTGAATGGGAAAATCGCCCCGCCGGTAGCGTAGTGGTTATCGCACCAGACCGGTATTCTGGAGGTCGTGGGTTCGGATCCCACCTGGCGGGCATTTTTTCTTCACTTTCTTTCTTTCTTTCCAAATTCTTAATCTGTTTCAATGATCTACCACATGCTCCCCTTTGCTTTCCGAGGTTTTCTCGACTGCCAACCCTTATTTCTGTGTTATATATATATATATATATATAATGAACCGAACTGAACCGGTATTTTTGCCGGAACTGAACACGAACCCGAACGGTTATTTTTTGAGCACGCTGAACCCGAACCGGAACGGAACCGAAAAAAAGAAAAAATGGTTACCGGTTCATGCCGAAACGGTTGGACCCTCCGTTGTTGATATTGCACAGGCCTTTTTTCTTTCACGTACCCTCAACTTCGTACCCACTCGCGCAATTTCCCCTCCAGACAATTTAACATTATCATGCTCTATCTAACAACAGGGGAGATGAACGAGCACCAATGTAGCAACGGTCTGTTGCTGCTGGAAGCGCGAGCGTAGTGCAAGCCGACCAAATGAAATGTCATTCTCGGAAGCTTGCAGGGGATATAAAATGACTTTGCCCTTCCATAGCTGCGACTTTATTGGAGCAATCAGGCTGCAGGAGTGCTCCGCTGCGCCACAGCGAAAGCCCACACCCCGATGTGTGCAAACGTTTTGCATTTCATAATTTGTTTAAAAGGTCGGACACCTGCAAATTATTAACACTTGACAAGTGTAACCGCAGGAGCTGCTCATTGGCTAAGCCGTTTGCTGCTGACCACAAGTGGCCCCGATCTCCCTTCCCCACGACCGTTTTTTCTGAAATAGATGGAAATCGAGAACAAATGTGTATCGAGATTTTGATCCACGTTTAATATCACCAGCTGGTTAAAATAAGTCTGCCGGCCTGGAACATAGGCTGCGCCTCGGAGCAGAGATATAGCACGGGGCATTAAAATGCGCCCGTTTTTTTAAACGTGTTTACGCGGAAAACAACAAAAAGGAAAGGCGAATCACGTTGTTTTAACATATTACGCAAAAAGTAAGTAAAACCGAATAAGTAAAAAAAGCACCAAAAGTGGATATTGCTCTATTCTTTTCGCTGCCTCTCACAACCAAACTTGTCATCAATGCGGAGGAAGTCAAAAGGAAGGACAGTACAGTGGGCAAGTTTCGTTTTTTTACATATACAAAACAAAACAGATATGTCAGGGTAAACTGCTAAGGGGCGAACTTAATCTCTTGGCAACAAACTGCAGCCCTCGACCTTGTCTCGGAAGCAGAAACGGTAATAAAGCAGATGACACGTGCAGAGAGGCAGGCTGGTACCTCACACTGCCCCATTCGCCCAGCGATCATCTTCTCTGCTTGTTTTGCAGTTTTGTCTCTTTCAGATCTGCGTTTTTTCGAAGGTGCACTTGTACTGACTGCCCAACTCGCGACATTACTTTTACTGCTACTCGTTCCGGAGGGGAGTACTGCTGTGGACGAATTAAAGAGCGTCTACCCAAAAGAGTCCCATCTCATGCTCCGCGCATAAAATTTCCCTTTCATTTTGTAACAGCATAATCTGTTATAAGATTCCGCAATGTAGCACACGGACCGATAGCCGGTGGTCAGGTGGTACGACGACATACTGACTGTAATGCACACATCCGGCACAGCTATCGCAAAAAGAATTGCAGTGGTCTGAGCAATAATGCAGTGACTAAGCGTTAACTAAAGCTTACTTTTGACAAAAATGTGGCTAACACATTCGATAAGCTGGCCGCTAACAAATTATTCAAAGTGACCAAATAATCTAATTCATTGGTAGTATTTATGTGCCTGTCGTAGGATTTTTCTGTTTTGTTAAAAATAAAATGTGCGCCATTGTTATTAGGCGCTGCTATTCGAACGCACCAGTACGCAGGTGTAAGTTTAAGGCGTGATGGGCGATTCCATAGCGACGATTGCGATTTCAACAAAAAAGGAAAGGGCAGAAAATACATTCTACCGTCATATCTCTTGGCGGTGGCTTTGTGAATAGTCGCTAGGACAACGTAAAGTCTGGGCGAGAAAGTAGGTGGCAAATCGTTGCCACTTCATCTGTTTTTCTAATATCCCGTAATTGTTCAAAGTTTGCTTCGCAATTCCGCCAATGACCTTGGGAACAGCAGCATTTTGAATTTTTGCTTCTATTTGAATTTGATTGTCGTTTTAAACTACTGAATGTTTTTTTCTAATTTCAGTGATAATTCAACCCAACGAACCAGTTCGCGAACCGGTTCGGTACGTGATTTTGTCGAACCGGAACTGAACCTGAACGAAATGATTTCGCCTGAACCAGAACCGTAACCGAACCGGTATGTTTTTCGGTTCGCCACACTGATATATATATATATATATATATATATATATATATATATATATATATATATATATATATATACCGTAGAGCGAACAGACGAACGGGTAACAAACAAACTTTATTGACGTTTCGGCCTGGGACAGGCCTTCGTCAGGCCTGTCGAAGGCCTGTCTGACGAAGGCCTGTTCTGACGAAGGCCTGTCCCAGGCCGAAACGTCAATAAAGTTTGTTTGTTCCCGTTCGTCTGTTCGCTCTACGGTATTTTCACCGGGCCCATTGCATCATCTTGTGACGTATATATATATATATATATATATATATATATATATATATATATTGTAACGACAAGACGAGGAAGTGGACTGTGCAGCCTATTGTGATGGGCATCTTACACCGACGAAGACGAAGACGGTTGGCGTGGGGTATCGCTCGTGCTGTGATGGCCGACTTGTAAATAGCCTGCATCTCTTTCTGTAAATAGATCGCTTCAGCATCGACCATGGTTCATGTCATCCGTCCTACCGCCACGTAACATGTTTTGGTGGAGGTTGCGGTTCTGATCCCCTTCGTAGACCTCCAGCTACGCCCGTCTCGGTTTCTGAAGCGACCACCTCAAGGATCAAGGATCGCGTCGGTCCGCCCCAGCCCCGGTGAGCCATTGGCCTGCGCATTCCCCAGCCCGGTGTCCCCTGCCCGTGATCCGACGAGACCAGCCGACCTGACTTGCCGCGACGAGACCATAAGCCGACGACATTCCCCTGCCCAGTTCTCCGGCGCGATTCCAAGAGCTTGAGGTTCCTTCGTGGCGTCGGCGGCATCGCTGTTCTGGGGCCCATCTTCATGGACCGATCAGCCTGTGCAGTGGCGGCAAGGACTTCACTATTTATATTCATTTCATCATCACCGCACGGGTTCATCGACTGTGATCTCGACCGGGACGGTCTTTTTGGATGGCGGGGGGATATGTAACGACAAGACGAGGAAGTGGACTGTGCAGCCTATTGTGATGGGCATCTTACACCGACGAAGACGAAGACGGTTGGCGTGGGGTATCGCTCGTGCTGTGATGGCCGACTTGTAAATAGCCTGCATCTCTTTCTGTAAATAGATCGCTTCAGCATCGACCATGGTTCATGTCATCCGTCCTACCGCCACTTAACATATATATATATATATATATATATATATATATATATATATATATATACAACCGCATGCTAGACAACGGTAAACTTAAAACTAAAACCACGCTTTTTAGAAAACCAACAGACAGGCAGCAGCACCTAGATTATAATAGCCATCACCCGAGACACTGCCAGCAAGGGATCTTTGTAGGACAAGCCACCAGGCTTAGAAGAGTATGCAGTGATGCCAGGGACTACGTAAAGCATCTAGACGAACTCATGTCCACCCTTGTGAACCGAAACCACCCCAAAAACTCGCTCGATCAGGTGTACCAACGTGCATCTAATCTCAAAAGGGATGACGTGCTCAACAAACAGCGACAAAACTAAAGCGCTAGGTCGCCTGCCCTAATAACTAAATTTTCAAACGCCCTCCCAAACGTAAACAATATACTGCGGAAGTACTACCCCATTTTAGCCAGCAACGACCGACTTAAAATGACGTTCCCGGAAGCACCAAGGATTACCTACCGGAGAAATAGGAATCTAAAAGATATTTTAGTGCAGGCTAAAACAGGGCCTTCAAAGCAACCAGTCATAGGCAGCTGCTCCCGTCTCAGATGGAAGACTTGCAGGCACCTGCAGACAGACTGCATTGTAAAAATCGGAGCCAGTACTTAATTATGACCACAAGATTAATTCAAGTTTTACGTGCACTTCATCCAACATTGTGTATATGTTGGAATGCTCAATGTGCCACAAACAGTACATAGGCGAAACGAGTCAACCTATGAGCCTACATCTTAACGGCCGCCGGGCAGATACTCTTAGCAAATCCTCCAAAGCTGTAGCGCAGCATTTCAACCAACCAGGCCACAATTTTGATTACCTTAAGTTGTATATACTTCAGCCAAACTTTAAGTCTCCTAGGGACAGAAAATAGCGAGAATCCTATTTAATTCACAAATTCAACTCCATGGAAGCTGCTGGAATTAATGCGTCTAGGGGCAACATGGAATCCTTGCGATATTCGCAGGGAATACAGCATTAGGCATTGTCTTGCATATACATTATCCAAAAGCTATGACCCCTCCTTCTGCTCTTTACTTTGTCACCTAATTTATTTTGTTTTCATTCCTTAGCTTCCAGTTCAGTACGCGCCCGCATCCCTCCAACGTTTTCTGTAGAATTTCATTTTATTTCTATTTTTTGCTCCGCTTTGTCTTATGCCCCGTACGTCACTGTAACTTTATCTTTTCGTTTTGAGTTTCAGGACAGGCCTGTTCCAGGAATGTTGCTGTTGGCGGCACTTGTCACTTCAGTTGTGGGGTTATTGGTTTTTCTTTTGTGTGTGTGTTTGTGTAGTTTTCCACCCTGTTTTTCGTTTTTTCCTGGACCTAGTTATTCCCCCCTTCTGTACCTTTTCTTTTGACCTGAGGCTTGCAGATAGTTTCTGATAAGGACTCCTCTCACCGCCTGTTCTGCTTCCGACGTTTCTGAGAACCTTTCGGTATGCCGTGCGGCGGGGCAACAAACTACCTCTCAACCTTTCTTTCCAAGCATTTCCCGGAATATCAACCCCCGGCTGACTTCCCTCTGACCTACTTCGCGGCTCAAACTATACAACCTTCTTTCCCCCTCAATATCTCCCCCGACATACTCCCAAACCAATCCGCTTTCTCCATTCCACTTTCTTCTCTCCTCTCACCTGGGGACCTACCCCTATATAAAGCGGGCCAGCTAGGCGAGAGCTTGCCCTGATGAAGGCAAGTCTCTTTGCTGAAACGTTGGCAACAATCGTGGTTTTTACCTTGTTCAAAGTTTTCTTTTCTTGTGTTTTCTACCATCTTCAAAGTTTTACTGCTCCCTCGATATATATATATATATATATATATATATATATATATATATATATATATATATGGAAATATGAGTTGACAGTCAAGAAAACCTCCGAAAGCAAAGGGGAGGATGTGGTAGGTCATTGAAACAGATAAAGAATTTGGAAAGAAAGAAAGAAAGTGGAGAAATACCTTTACATAAATACCCTAGAAAGTGGTGGGGGAAATCGCCCCGCCGGTAGCGTAGTGGTTGTCGCACCAGACCGGTATTCTGGAGGTCGTGGGTTCGGATCCCACCTGGCGGGCATTTTTCTCCACTTTCTTTCTTTCCAAATTCTTTATCTGTTTCAATGACCTACCACATCCTCCCCTTTCCTTTCCGAGGTTTTCTTGACTGCCAACTCTTATTTCTGCGTTATTTTCAACGAGCCCCTCATTCCCCATTCTGATACGATACATGCATAGCGAGGGCCTCTGTTCTGGCAGTCTTTGTGCCATAGGAAGCTTAAGAGTGTTCAACGCTGGTCGACCACTCTTGACATGCCGTAGACACTCGAGTCACGGCCCGGGGGTTAAAAAGAAGGTCCCCTTCACCCCGAGAAGTCCGAGTGGCGCTGGCTACCACCCCCAAGCACAGGAAACAAAAATGCCTTAACATAAATACCCTAGAAAGTGGAGGGGAAAATCGCCCCGCCGGTAGCGTAGTGGTTATCGCACCAGACCGGTATTCTGGAGGTTGTGGGCTCGGATCTCACCTGGCGGGCATTTTTTCTCAACTTTCTTTCTTTCCAAATTGTTTATCTATTTCAATGACCTACCACATCCTCCCCTTTCCTTTCCGAGGTTTTCTTGACTGCCAACTTTTATTTCTGTGTTTTTTTTCAACGAGCCCCTCATTCCCCATTCTGATTCGATACATGCATAGCGAGGGCCTCGGTTCTGGCAGTCTTGGTGCAATAGGAAGCTTAAGAGGGTTCAACGCTGGTCGACCTATCTGGACATGTCGTAGACACTCGAGTCACAGCCCGGAGGTTAAGAAGGTCCCCTTCACCCCGAGTAGTCCGAGTGGCGCTGGCTACGATCCCCAAGCACAGGAAACAAAAATACCTTAACATAAATACCCT
The DNA here is from genome assembly GCF_048455015.1 of Haemaphysalis longicornis. Taxonomy (NCBI): domain Eukaryota; kingdom Metazoa; phylum Arthropoda; class Arachnida; order Ixodida; family Ixodidae; genus Haemaphysalis; species Haemaphysalis longicornis. Next base: position 70,122,699 of record NW_027526225.1, on the reverse strand, counting down.
AGAAAGTGGAGGGGAATATCGCCCCGCCGGTAGCGTAGTGATTATCGCACCAGACTGATATTCTTGAGGTCGTGGGTTCGGATACCACCTGGCGGGAATTTTTCTTCACTTTCTTTCTTTCCAAATTCTTTATCTTTTTCAATGACCTACCACATCCTCCCCGTTGCTTTCCGAGGTTTTGTTACTCATTCCCCATTCTGGTTCGCTAAACATTATATATATATATATATATATATATATATATATATATATATATATATATATATATATATATATATATATATATATATATATATATATATATATATATAGGGTTTGGGAATGAGGGGCGCGTTAGGAAATACAAAAAGAAATGCCGGCAGTCTACAACGCCAAAGAAGGCATAGGGGAATGGTTAGACTATTTTTACGGTTAGTAGTGACGTTACATTATTATTTTTCATTAATTACGTGAGAAAGAAAGAAAGAAAAACACGCGCCCATAGTGGGGACCGAACCCACGCCTTTCGATTAGATCTCGAATGCCTTACCAATTCGGCTATCTGGGCGACTGTGTTCTCCTTCACTTTCTGGGGTATTTATATTTTCTACAACTATATCTGACGCTTGAGGGCGGTAGCCAGCGCTACTCAGACTACACGGGGAGAAGGCGACCTTCTTTTCAACCCCGGGGCGTGACGCGAACGTCTACAGCCTGTCAAAAGCGGGTCACTGGCGGGAAAACCTCTTATGCTACCTTGGCATCAAGACTGCCAGAACCGAGGCCCTCACTAAGCTTTCGCACGATAATAGGGTTTGGAAATGAGGGGCTCGTTAGGAAATACAGAAAGAAATGCCGGCAGTATACAACGCCAAAAAAGCCATAGGGGAATGGTTAGACTATTTTTTACTATTTTTATGCCAAGGTAGCATAAGAGGTTTTCCCGCCAGTGACCCGCTTATGACAGGCTGTAGACGCTCGCGTCACGCCCCGGGGGTTGAAAAGAAGGTCCGCTTTTCCCTGTGTAGTCTGAGTGGCGCTGGCTACCACCCTCAAGCGTCAGATACAGTTGTAGAAAATATAAATACCCCAGAAAGTGAAGGAGAACACAGTCGCCCAGATAGCCGAATTGGTAAGGCATTCGAGATTTAATCGAAAGGCGTGGGTTCGGTCCCCACTCTGGGCGCGTTTTTTTTATTTCATTCTTTCTAACGTAATTAATAATAAAACAATAATATTGTAACGTCAGTAACCGTAAAAAATAGTCTAACCATTCCCGTATGCCTTCTTTGGCGTTGTAGACTGCCGGCATTTCTTTCTGTATATATATATATATATATATATATATTTACCTAGAGTGATCCGATCTCTGGTTCGTATGAGAAATAAGAGGCTAAGAGGCCACAAATCTGTAATTTCAGTTTACCCGGTCGATTGATCGCAGTTGTCTCTAGTGACTATTCTCACAATTCTACGTTTTTTACGCGGTTCGCACATGAACGTACGGCCGCACGTGCAGTTTAGTGTATCCGGCTGCGAAGTCGGGGAAGCAGGGATTTTTAACGTCGCTGTACGTGCACACACGGTAGTTAAACACCGGGACACTTTTTTTCCAGCGCCTCGAGCTAGAACGCTTCGCGCTTCGAAGATACGAGGCTTTAGCAACAATGCTGTACACCTCCAAATGGTTAGATCTTGGTGAGCAAAAACACCAATTCACCAAGGCCTAAGACACCGAGAACTCAGCATCTAAACTGCATTGTGCACGTCATCATAACTTTGTAAACGAATTATACATCGAAACCGCATCATATACTTATACACTGCATGCTTCGTCCTTTCCCAGGTTTCACGTTAGTGGAGAGGCCCGGTTTATTGAAGGACCAGAGAGGTGGTCTGCCGGCGTTTCCAGTCGCATACATGCTTCTCTGTTTAGGATTGGGGACAGAGGAAGAAAACTCCCAAGAAAGAGCTGGGCAGACAAAACACGGTCGTCGACTTGGCGCGATGACGTACCGTCTTTTTCAAAATTTTGTGGGCCATGGCGACGTGCCCGGAGCAGGCGCGCGGCCAGGGGAGTGAAACTTCCTATACCATGTATGGGACGCGATATTCGGTCGCAGCGCCGTACAAACCCCTGTTGGGGGCGGTACTAAAAACATGGAGGCGTGTTGCAGATATGCACTGGGATACGCCATCTTCATGAGGACTGAAAAGCCGAGCGATGGGGGGGGGGGGGGGGGGGGCGAGGGGGCGATTTAGCGCCAAATCCAATTTGGACGCGCAGCAAGGAAGGTAAATTGAGCGAGTGGAAGATATTCACATGGCCAGCACATGACCTTGTTCCTGTTGCGCAACCCGCCACATTATCAAAAGGGCACTTGTTTCGTTCTGATTGACGAAGTTTTGCACGTCCACTTCTTCTTGCACCACTTGTTCTAAGTGCGACATTGTTTTGGTTTTTAGTATACACAATCTAGACAAGAATAAAGAGCACAGTTTTTTTTTAATTTTTATTGCCCAGTAGCATTCATACAGTAAAAACACAACTGGGATATTTTACGCTTTTAGTCGCATACAAAAGTGTATGGCACATGGCCGCATACTAGTAACTAGGTATCCAGCCAGTCCAATCCATCTGTCCAGTGCCTTGTCTGTCCATGGTCCGCGTAGTCTCTGCTGGTGAAATGGGCAGGACACACCTGATAGCTGCTGTAGATCTGGCGAGGTGGTAAATGAGCAAGGTCCTGCCTTCTCGCACACTGCAGCCAAACGCGAGATCTGGAACATCAACAAGCACGTGTGTATATTTGGGTTAGAATGAATACTAGCTTCATTGCTGCTTTTAGGCGCACATACGATAGTTTTGAGCGAAAACTGGCATCTGTATACGAAATAAACGTTATCGGATATTTAGGAATCTTTCTTTCTTAAATGAATTTTGGCTACAAAGACGACTTGTGACAACACAAATGGTAAAGGAAAATTTTTATTCAAAATCAGCCTTTATTATTAAGAGACGCGGATACGTTTTTCTAATTGTGCGATCATAATGTTCGGTGGTAACGACCCACCTTTCCTCCTAATCCCAAACACGTTTCTGCAGAAAAAATCACGCCATATCCACGGAATGAATGATGATAAGTGGGGCGAAGCTCGAGAGGGGGAGATCATCGGTAACCGTAACTCTCCCGTGAAAGTTCGCCCATTACATCATTAAGAAAGACGTAAGACTGTGTGCGTACATTGTACAAATCAACTTTTATTTTGTTCTTGTTCGTTTGTTGTTGTTGTTGTAGGGTTCGTGAGGCTGCAAGCAAGCGCTCGTATCGGCAGGCAAACCCCGATGCAGTGAGAGCTCGCGAGGCGGCTGCAAAACGCATCAAGCGAGCTCAACCCGAAGCTGCCGACGCGCGGTTTAAGCGCGACTTTCTAGACGAGATGCTTCGGCCTCTCTTTCGCGCACGGCGGGATCCTGTCGGCGAGCGCGCGCTGCCGCCGCCCTGCGCACCCTCCGCTCCGCAGCCTTGTTAACAACCACCTCCTCCATCCGGTGACTCATTGCGAAAGAGGAAGCGCGTCAACAGCGATTGCCTTTTATAGTGTCAGTCACGTGCGAGTGACGTCATCATGACGTCACTCACACCAGCGCCACCTGCGAGTGAGTCATCGAACTAGGCGGTCACGTAGCGCCACCTGCGAGTGAGTTATCGAACTAGGCGGTCACGTAGCGCCACCTGCGAGTGAGTCATCGAACTAGGTGGTCACGTACCACGAGACACAAGAGATGGACAGACCCACGGCTTTAGGAGCTTCGCCCCTAAAAAGCAGCCATCCTACACCAGGGTCTCTAAACCATTATTCATGCATATATTCTTTCGCGCGCTATGTATTCCTGAGGTATTTCTCGGGCCCTGCAGTAAACTGGATATAAAAACCTTATTTAAAAACCTGTAATAAATTACTAGCGCAGGTTAAACCTGCATTGTCTAAATATTTATGGGCTTATAGCTGTAACTGCGTTCTCGTGAATATATCGTTCTGGTCCTTAAAGCTGAAACTCGAAGCACGGAACTGAAGCGTAAATTATAAATTACAAGTGGCGGAATTATAGTTATGATTGTAGTATAAACATATGCAGATTTTGCTTAGTTTGTATATTTATTGCTACAAATTCATTCTGCTTTATGCCGTGGATTCACGGAAAGATAAAATGCAGAATGCATAATTGAAACGCACTAAAATAGTTTATGTAGTCACTACTTATTCAACATAGTGCTAACAACACGATATGAACCTATGGACCCACCCTTTGAGCCAAAAGTGTATGGGAGATGCCTTCCTCCAGCTGTGGACATATATAAGCTGATAATAATAACGATATCAATAATACTGATAATATTTAGAATAATCACAGTAATATTGATAATAATAATAATAACAACAGCAACGACAACAAACTAAACGCAGGCAATCAAAAGGTTAGTGCCGACAAGCTCACACTGTTGTATGAGTTATTATTGTATATGGTGCTACGAATACATTTTGCTGCATACCGTGCATTCACTTAAGCCATAATGCGAAATACACGATCGAAACGCATTAAATCAATAACGCACTTATAAACAAACATGTGTAGCTAATGTAGTCATTGGATTAATTACCAGATGCTGTGCCGCGCATTTCGTGCGTATTTCAAGAGGCAAAGAAGACAATCAGAGTGTAAAAAAAAATAGTGCGCGTGTATGCTCACTTATATTATAAAGCTACTCCTGCAACCGCATCCTGCTATTTCGTGCAAGCGTAGAAAAGCAAAACGAACAGCATGCCGATCGTACCTTTCTTCCGCCGGTATCCAAAAGAATTTCATGCCGGCCTGGCGTGAAGAATTTTGACACCACTCCGCACCATCGTTTATAGATACTTTTTCAGTTCCGTATCTCCTCGCCCCGGCCATGGAGAGAAGGCGGCCTGCCGCGACTCTCGCCACCGCGGCGCTGCGGTTGCGAGTTGCGCTAGGGGAGCGAGCGTCGTCTGCTAGCGGGGAGCGTTCCTCACGGCATCTCCGGTTCTCACCGCTCCTTGCTGCGTACTGCAGAAGAAATAACTGTTCTCGGAAGTTGCTCATCAGTTTGTTGCGCCCATTGCAGTTCGCGATTTATTTGAAACGGACGGTATTATGCAAGGAGTACCGTAGGTATGCCCACGGATTTGAAGCGGTGGCTGAAATATCAAGAACGACAGCGTTTTAAATGAACGTTCGCGTAGCAGTGGCTGGGCTGTCGAGCGTGCACAAAAATTCACTTGTCATGCGAATTGCGCAAATTCATTGCATTACGAATAATATTTCCTCACACGACTGTTGGAGCAGCTTCCCGTTTCGGTGGACAAAACATAGGTGATACCGTCCCGCACAGCAACGCTCTTCAGGATTGTGTAGGCCCCCGCTTTCATTCCGGCCACGTAAAAAACAATTTGCCGACGCTGCCCCGGTTTTTTTTCTAGTGCTGACGTTCTCCAGTTGTCTGGGAGTCGAATGGCCGCACTGTTCTCGCCTATCTGAGCAATATCGGTGCACTTCAGGGGAACAGGCACCTCATGGTTGGACAGCTCCTCTTGTAGCTCGATGAGCAAGTGCTTTCCTTTTGTAATCCGCTAGCTCGTGCGTAGACGTTGCCTTTCTCTTTTCCGGAGATCGCCGCCGAGTCTGCTTCCTCAACAAGGTGCTGGGAAGGTTGGCAAAGTTAACGGGAACTGCGCCTTCCTTCAGCGCCCAGTAAGCCCGGTCGGACGGAAGGAAGAAACTTGTACAGACACGCAGCTACTTCGCAACTTTGAGCTCAGCCGACTGGAGCACGCGTATATGCTCTTCTGGAGGAGTGGACTCGGAAGCACCACACAAGGGGCAAACAAATTTCGTTACCTTCTGTAGCTGTTTTCTTCCAAGAATGTACACAATTACCAGATGAGCGCGCCCTCCCATACACGCACAGCAACCGTGCGGAGCGCTTAATTAAGAAAGTGTTTTGCCATCCTGCTGCGCTCGGAAGGAAAGCATAACCGAAACCGCATGTGAGCACCGGGATGACATCGCGCAAGAAAAGCTCGGTGCGCTTGCACCTAGAGCAGGCAGGAAGAATAATAATCGGCACCTCATGAAAACGTCGATTTGCCGGAGCGCACGTGCAACGCCGTGCAAACGCAGCGCGCGCGCGCGAGAAAAAAAAAAGTGGCAGAATATAAGACAACCCTCAGTAAAAAAAAAAAAAAAAAAACTACGTGATATAATACGTTACGTAGGGTTAGTGGTCAAGTGACATTTTTCGCTCTTGGATCCCTTCGCCATCGTGCAAATGCGTGACCTCTCGTAGCGTTCCGCCCCGGCATCTCGGGCTGTGACCAGCTCTGCCTGCGTACTCCAAAAGAAATAACTATTCTAGGAAGTTGCTCAACATATTGTTGCCGCGCTATTCCAGTTCGCAATTTATTTCAAACGGGCTGTATTATGCAAGGAGTAATGTAAGTACGCCCAGTTATTTTTAGCGGGGGCTAAAATATCAATAACGACAGCGTTTTAAATGCATTTTCGCGTAGCAGTGACTCTCAAGTGGGCACGCGAATTCGCTTGTCATTGGCCAGGCGCGCAAAATAATTGCAACACGAATGATATTTCCTCAGAGCCATAAGCAGCAACTGCATACTTTGTTTATGATAGACATCCACGTATCCTTTATATTCAAAGAAATCAAAGCTAACCCAAAATCCCGGATAAATTACGAAGTTTTGTATTGAGATTTGAATTGTAGGTTTTCTGGTTATATTATGTTAGCATTGAGAATTTTGGTGTTTTTGTTCATTAGTATGTTTTGTTTTAATAATAGTTTTTCCAGCATGAGGAGCTAGATTCCATTCACCTCCTATATACTTACTTAAGTACAACTGTATACAGTTGTACATTTTGTAAAGGGCATAACCATGTGCCCCATGCAGGATTCATGTGCCCAGCCATCACAAAGCATCACTGCTTAAGTGGGCTAGAAAATCTCGTACAGCCGGCTGCGAATTAAGCAGGTCGGCATTGCGCCAAGCCCAGCACATGAAAGAAAGCACAGCGCGCTGACGCAGTCACGAAATGCTTTCGCCCGTGGCCGCACTGTTCAATAGCACTCCAAACCCAATGCATTGAAAAGACAAGGTTCTCGCGCAAGCGTGAATACAAACACAAGCGAAAAGAAGAAACTTGTACAGCAGACACGCAACTACACTGCGACCGCCACTTTGAGCCAAGATGACCGGCCGCGAACGCCTTCAACGCTGCCTCCGGAGCCGCCGCCGCCAGCCGCCAGCCGCCGCAGCCGCCGACACAGCGCAACTCGCGACCGGGGCGCCCTCTCAGCGCCTAGGGTAAACTCGCGCCCGCTTTGGAAGGCGCAGTTCCGAAACTGAAAAAGTATCTATAAACGTTGCTCCGCACAGCACGATGTGTGATGACGGCGCGAGTTCATTCAAACACCTGTTTCGATTATTCAAACTTTACGATAGTAAAAATGGCCTTGGGAATACCGTGGATCGTAACATACTTGTGGGCGCGACAAGAAACGCCCCTTTTCAGCGGTGCGAAGTAGAAAGGCGCGGTTCCCGTTTTCTACTCCGGGTGGCGCTCGTATTTTCGTAATCTCGAACTACAACTTTTAAATTTACTTGCACATTAAAAACTCCGTAATTAATAAGTAACCTGCTAATAAATATAAAATGCAACAACAACGTTCATTTATGCTCGTATGTAGTAAAGCCCCCAAACGTTAGGATCGCTGCAGTCACGGGACAGAAAAACGCCGGAGTTGCATCCCCCTGGTATGGCTTTCGCGATAACTGCAGCGGGCCGGTTTCTCAGAGTAGGCGCACTTCGCTTCAGCGCAGGCACTTTGCAAAGCAATTGTCGCACCGGAAACACTTCAAAAGCAAGATCAAAAGTTCCCCTCGCTCTCTTTAGCCGCGCAACCAGCCGACAGCGGCAAGCGCAGCGCTCCTGCTTGGCCGCGCGCTGGCTCCGGCCACGGTCGTCGTGGCCCACAAAATTTTGACAAAGGCTGTACTTTCGCCTTTGGTTTTTTTTTCATGGTTCCTGCTGCAGAGCAATGCGATTATATCACCTCTGCTTTTAACGAACTATGACTTATTAAGAAGTCCCGAGTACGTCGTTGTAACGAGATTTTACTGTTTTTATTGGCGCAACCATACCTCGTGTTTCGTTTACTTATGTTTTTGTCGCTAACATCTGACCGCTCCCGGCTGCCTTATCTGTTCCCGAAGCGAAGCGCGTGTTCCCTCCTGTTTAATTTGTAAGTCTCAGAGGCTCCCTTATTTGGTAGGGAGAGTGTTTCTACTTGTCGTCACTAGAGTAAACTGTTCATCTTTGATCGCCAGCGTTCTCAGTGTAATTACATGGTTCGAGGAAGATTTACGAGGAGAGATAAAAGCTTGCAGGGCAAACACCGCGACATTCGATTCGCCGACGCCCTATTTTGTGAACGTCAGTTCGTCGACTGCATCTACGCCGCCTGTGGTTTCTTATGTTAGTAGCGGGGCACAAGTTCACTTCCATAAACATTAATATCTAGGAGAACTTCGTTTCCTTCTTTGCTTCGGGGAAATATTTTACCCCAGGTCCATTTGCTATAGCATGCCCGGTTATCGGCGTTTCGGTGAGCCATGGGGGTTGCTGCTTCTAACGGCTCTCTAAATGATTCAAAACGGCCACCGCAGACTACAAACAATTCCCGACGACACACAAGGGGGAAATGCAATTGTCTCGGAAGTGCCAAAGACAGATCCGAAGCGCTTTCGGAGCAATGTTCTTGCTCCGTTTGGAGCGAGCACGTTCCAAATGGCAGGTTGGAGCAACCGAATCATCTTCCAATGGCAGCTCGAGAGCGCCGTCGGAGCCAAGGTCACTCCGTGAAGCAAGCAAACCTGCTCCCCCGAAATCGGCGGAGACGGCCGGAACTCGCTGGCCGCTTCTAATGCGTAGCATTCTTTGCCGAGTACCCCCTCAGGCAGGACCATGTGACGCCCTGCATTTGCACAAAAATGCAGATATCCTGGAAGTTTAACCTGTAATCGCTATAATAGCGTAAACGGAGAAAACCGGTCGCAGGAAATTTTGAAAAAATAAAAATAAGAGAAATAAAAAAATTACGGAAAATGGCGTAACGTGTAACGCCCTGCATTTACACAATATTGCAGTAATCGCGAAAGTTCTACCTGTAATCGTTATATTACCATTAATGAAGACAAATCCCTACTGAAAAGTTCCGTATATACGGAATTATGAGAATACGGAGTTCATACGGAGTGTTACACCCCCAAGCGTAATGAATGTAGATATTATTTCCACAAACACCGGAATTATTTGAGTTCACACAATATGAACGTTTGCCACACTTTTCGTGTTTTTATCTTGAATATTAAGCAAAATCGCGCTCCGCATTATTTCCAGATATACGGAATTCATAAGGACAATGATTTCGCGGTTCTAGGGATCATACGGAATTAAAATAGGTGTCAAATGTTTCAATAGGCATGCACTGTTTTATTTTCATGTGCGGCTCAAAAATCTTTCTTGTTTTTTGGCGGCTTCGTGTTATGCTAGGAACGTACTCGGCATTCCCATAACTCCGTATATACGGAATGTTTCAGGAGGGATGGTTGACAAAATTTAAAAAAAATTACACAAATATTAAAAATTTAAAATAATTACGCAGACTGGCGAACCCTGTAACGTCCTGCATTTCCACAGTAATGTAGATATCGGAAAAGCTCCAAATGTGATCGTTATAATAACGTAAATGGAGATAATTAGTCCGAGGAAATTCTGAAAAAACTGAAAAAGAAGAAAAATATCAAGAACTGCGGAAAATGACAAAACGTATTACACATGGCATTTCTACAATTATGCTGATTTCGCGATGTTTCACCTGTAGTCGTTAAAATAGAGCAAATGGAGATAATTGGTCGAACGAAATTTTGAAAACTAAAAAAATAAGAAAAATATAAATTAATTACGCAAACTGGCGAACCATGTAACGCTCCGAATTTCCACAGTAATGCAGATATTGAAAGTTTTGTGAAATTTCCAAGTTTAATCATTATAACAACCTAAATGGAGATAATTGATCGAGCGAAATTTTGAAAATTAAAAAAGAAGAAAAATATTTAAAAATTACGAAAAATGGCAAAACGTGTAACGCCCTCGATTTACACAATAGTGCAGTCATCGTGAAAGTTCCAATGTAATCTTTCTTATACCGTAAATGGAGATAATTGGTCAAACAAAAATTTGAAAACTGAAAAAATGAGAAAAATACAAAATAATTACGGAAAATGGGGAGCCGTGTAGCGCTCGGCCTTTCCACGATAATGCAGATTGCGCAAAAGTTCCAAGTTTATTTGTTATAATAAAGAAAATGGAGGTAATTCATGGGACGAAATGATGAAAAACTGAAAATTAGGAAATATATCTAAAATTGATGGGAAATGGAAAACCGTATAACGCATGGAATTTTCACAATAATGCAGGTTTCGCGAAAGTTCCCCCTGTAATCGTTGTAATAGCATAAATGAAGATAATTAGTCGAACGAAATTTTTATCTAAAAATAAGAAAAATGTAAATTAATTACTGAAATTGTGGAACAGAGTAACGCCGTGCATTTCTACAATAATGCAGATATCGCGAAAGGTCCAAATGTAATCTTCATAACAATTTCAATGGAGATAATTGGTCGGACGAAATTTTTGAAAAACTAAAAATAAGAAAAGTGTTAAAAAAATCACGGAAAATCTCAAACGCATAGCGCATGGCATTTCCAGAAAAATGCAGATTTCAGGAAAGTCCCACCTATAGTCGTTTTAATAGCATACATGGAGGCAATTGTTCTAACGAAAAAAAAAAATTAAACAACAAAAATATGAGGAAATACGGAAAATGGGGAACTGTGTAACGACCGGCATTTCCTCAATTATGCAGTTTTTGTAAATGTTACACTTCGAACCGTCATAATAGTGTAAATGGGAATAATTGTGCGAACGAAATTTCAAAAAAGAAAAGAAATTAGAAAAATATAAAATTATTACGGGAAATGGCGAACAGATTTCGCGAAAGTTCCAAATGCAATCGTTATACTAACGTAAATGAAGATAATTGATCGGCCGAATCTAGGAAAACCAAGAAATTTGACTGTAAGAACTCACACTTAGGACAAGCGGCATAAGAATGCTACGCATTAGTAGATAATTCCCCAAATTTCTGCACAATTTTTTGTTTTCTCATCACGTTGTAGCCGTCTGCGGCCGGTCTAGCTGTCCTCTTCGAACCGCCATGGCGTCTTCTTCGGCCACTGCAGCCGACTCGACGCCCTTAGCGCGGAAGCAGTAGCCGAGTCCGGCCGTGTTTCGGGAAATGCGCGGAACGTCCGGGAAGCGAAAACGGATGCTGAAAGCCGCGTTGCACTTGTGCTTGCTACATGAGGACAGCGAGCGCGACTGAAACAGCAAAAACTCGGCTTCAAGCAGCAAAGAGCCCAGCTCTAACGACGAGTGGGGGAAATGCGCCTTCGGAGTTTTTTCTCGCCTTCCTGAGAAAAGGCCAACGAAGCTTTCGTCAAGGGCGGCGTTGGGCGCCGTCTAGACCAAAGTCCCTTCATCGGGTTTTTGGCTGTACTTGAGACCGAGGAAGGAGAAAACGCTTGCAGGGAAGCAGGTGCACTTTTGGAAAGGACCCAACGTAAAGGCTGCCGGGCAATCCCTTTTCCCGTCATGCCTCAGTATTTCCTTCCGTGGAAGCGGGTGCATTCTAAAGGCAGTTTCAAAACAATTAAAAAAAAACCATCAGCGCAAAGATACTGAACTAACGACAAGAAACGGACAAGCACGGGTGTTCAGCTCTTTCGCGCTTTTTTTGCCATGATTGCGAACCAAAAAGCCCGTCTTGACACTATAGTGCAGTTTCGGAGCACCTGCTATTCGAGGGAGTAGCGTGCTCCGCAGCGGAGCCGGGTGACCGCTCCATATCTGCCACTAGAATTCAACATGTGTACTCAACTATCATTGCAACTACATGCCTCAAAAAGGAACGAAATGGAGAATGCAGCGAGCCAGTAACAATGGACTTTTTTTCATGACTGATATTGTGACTAAAGCAAGACGCCAGCAGCAATGGACTTCTTTTTATGGGTGAGGTTCAGATTAATCTGTTATCGGGTACCGGCTAGTGTCATTTGTTAAAAAATTCAGGTATTGTTACTATTTTTATTTATGGCAATCCGTGCCCTCTTCAACTAAGTGATGTACCTGGACGATGCTGAGCAGCATCTTCAGTTTATAAAAGCGAACAGCGGGACATTCTTAAAATCATTTGGAAGGTGGGAGGCGGAAGTCACAACCTTCCTAGCGGCCTTTGAGATGTTTAATGTCATCCGTTGCAATAAGCGATTTTTATGAACTGTTCTCAAAACAATGTTGGTTTTAGGAACGAAAAATGTATTTACTTCCTTGTGCCCTGGCGAAGCACACCAGTTTCATTCTGTATAACAGCTGTCGCAGTAATTTGCAGGCGCGCAGCGCGTACGGGAGAAATGCAGTTAGGCATCAGCTTCATTCTGCGCCAAATATAAACACACCGACTTCCGGAAGGAACATCATTTTTGGTGTGTTCTTATACTTTTGCCCGCCAAGCATCTTTTGCCTACAGTTGTTTCGGTTTTACCATCGCGGGAACGTCTGCGTTAACCTCAACATTTTTGGGGCCACCAATACGACGAGGTTGATACCTCCAGTTCGTTTAAACGCGCTTTCTCTGCAATATCAATTTGGAATAGTTTACCACCTTGTGTGAAATTATTTCTGTTTGCCGTCATTTAAATTTTCCCTAAAGGACCATCTTTTGTCCTGCTAATTGGTCTTTGCTTTTCTGTTTTCCTAATTTATTCCTGATGGAAATCGGGCATGCCAATCTTGCTTTATTTTGTCAATTGTGAACTTTTTCTTATTTTGACTGTTTTGTTGAAATGAAATCACACTTTTTATTTTTTGGAGCGTCTTATGTTGTAGCAATGTTGCTTTCATGTTTTTTGTAATTATTGCCTCTCTGTATAAACTCATCGAGGGTCCCGGTACATTCACAGACATTGGGACCGTTGCCTATAGTGCTTTTACTTACGGACTTTTCTTACGCACTTAAATAAACGTCTTCTTGTTCTTGTTCTTCTTCTTCTACGAAGTTGCGTACACTATGTGCATTAAGCCCAGAAAGTTTGCCTGAGGGACACAATGTCTCTCGCACAGACTGGCGCCAACCGTTGTCACTTTGAGACTTCGTTTCATAATCGTCCAATGCTAGCATCTTCAATTCTCTCATTCGGCTGGCTGATTTCTGATCTTTCGGTCATAGGGGAGCCCGATGCAAGAGCGAGCGCGAACCCGGCAAAGAAACATTGCGGAAGCCTGCACATTGTCTTTTCAGATACGCAGCCACTTCCGCTATTAAAGATATCGCGCTTACCCGGCTAACTTCCGTATCTGTTACAGCCCTTGTGCCGTTATGACCTTGCAAAAAACCGGGGCAACTGGCAAGTCGGAGCTCTCTATTCCGTCTACAAGCGATGGGCTCGGGAAGCTTAGAAAAATGGTACACCCCTGCAACCACACCATACTGCGCGCTATGTATCTTTCCTATTAAAGTTGACGTACATAAGCTCATTTATTCTGCCCTGAATTCTTATGTCTTAGTTATTTCCAACCCTTCCACCAGAAATCTGGTTTCCTAGTGGTCCAGCACCAGTGGTATAGAACGGTTGGCCTGCTCGCATGCACCAATGCGACCCCCATAAAAATCCTCTTACCGGAACACCCAAGAAAAAAGCCATACCCTCTCCATTCAAGAGCACCACTCACTCACCCTTCTTCTTTAACTCTTTCCCGGAAAGGGCTTAGAGCCTACCCCATCAGGAATTGGGACATATTCTTAGATGAAATCATCACGAGCTTAAACAGAAGTGTAACGCAAGGACAGCCGACCGTCTAACAACTAAAGTTTAATATCAAGGAGGGTGAATATAAACACTTGGAACAAAACATGAAAGAACACTGCACATGAGCGAAACAAGTTTACAAGAGCCACGGTTAAGGCAACAAGATTGACACCGGTTACGGTGAAGGCCCACGCCGGAAGGCAACAAGATAGACACAAGCTACGGTCAAGGCCCACGAAGATATACAATCTCTTTTTGAGGAAGGCAGACGCTTGCTTGGCTGAAAAACTTGTCTCCTCGTTCCGGTATATTGCCAAAAGAAAGGTTGCTCCCGCAAAAGCGCGCTTTTTGGCACGTCTTCACCGCTGGCGTAGCTCTGCTTGCGCTTATTCAGTGAAACGTAGCAGATAAAAAAATAAAAGAGTGGATTTCTTTTTAGAAGGACGTCAAAGGTTGAAAAATCCCTGGTGTGGCCGCAGAAGGCGAACAGACATTTTTTATCGAATCCCGAAGCCAAAAAAGCAGTGGCTGTATAGCGGAGCCCATGGCAGGGAGACGCGTCTTGAACGCGTGAATTCAGCCGCTTATAACTTCGGTACCAACAAAATGATGCAACATGTTTCTCAGAAGCATTGTTGACCCTTTTAAACAGTCTCTTTTTCCCTACTTGAAGAAAATCAAGACCATTTTTTATTTTTAGTTTTCAAGTTACGCACTTTTAGAAAAGCACAGCAGCAAATGCTTTTTTGCGTATCTTGAAATCTTTCTAGACAAGCGAAATTTTACACATATGTTTACAAATATTTGGTCGACATCACCTATCACTCACAAGTTGGTCACAATTACAGATACGGAGATAGGGCGCGTCAATGTTAGCGACAGTCTGGCGCGAGTTTGCACTTTTTTAATTTTTTTTTATTAACGGCAAAAAACAAAATTTGTTTTGACCTGTTTTCTAGTATTGGTGGAGTCTTTGTTTTCAAACAAATTTTAGTCAGAACGGAAGCACCTTGCCATGCGCAAGGCTCCAAAGTTGGAAAAAACTGTAGTATCCGCAAATAGCGTGTCACCCGCGCCCTGTTTGCAAATCTGTTTCTCGAAAAGTACGCTTGCTAAAGGAAAAAGTATTTCCGTTATAAGGTATTCTCTGGCTTTCGCAGAACTCATACAAATATTAAAAAATAGAAAATGCACGTGTTCACGCATGTTGGTTCTCTAGTGGAATTACCCCTACAGTCAATGCACGTAGATTTATATAAAATATTTGTACAAAGTTATGTGTACAGAAAGCTGGAAAATCGAGAGTAGTTGTTCTTTGATTGCCGTTGCTTGAGTGATAATTTTTTTGTATATCTGTTTTTTTTCTTTGGTGTTGTTTTCTTGTTCTAACTTAGATAATGTGAATTGAATGATCGAAAGTATATATTATGAACCTGTTACTGTTTATACCGAATATGTGTTTGTGCTTTATGCTGTTTTTGTTAGGTGATTTTATCGTTACACGATATTATCGTTTAGTCTTCCCAAGATTTTCTAATACATCAATAGATGCTTTTCTTTTGATTATTTTCAGTTCGGATTCGGATATGCTTGTTTAAAATAATTTGATAAAATGCGATTTCCCTGCCTGGTTCTTTCTGCATTTGGTTCTATTTATCCTTAATTCGCTCCTTTACTTTCATTTTAATGAACTGGGTTAATATGGGGATATTTACCCTGTTACCAATAATGGCTGCTTGGTTCGCTAATTCGTCATCTATCTCGTTACCAAAAGCCCCAGCGTGTCCTTTCGTGTATTTTAAAATTACAACATAGGTGGCCCTGACTTTGTTGAATTCGCTCTTGAATTGTTGGATGAAAATATCTGAGTTGTTCGGATTTACCCTGTACTGTAAAAAAAAACTGTCCAATAATATTTGATATTTCCAGCACGGATATACATTTTTTATGTATTTTAGTACGTCCACTATGAAAACGGCTTCAGATTCAAAGTTACTTGAATCCTGAGGAAGTTTAGGTTTTTTGGTGGCGAGTATTTTGTTTTGATTTCCTAGAACTACATTAGCTGACCCTAATTGTTATTTAGACTTAGCGCCGTCAGTGTATATGTTAATGTCTGCTTTTTGAATAGTTAAACTGAAATCATATCCTTAGCTCTGTGCGGGGTGTCTTTCTCAAATAGTATTTACTTGTTAAGCTACATGAATGATGCAGTATACGTCGTCCTCCACATTGAAGGTTAGCTCGAAGTTCTTGAAATTTTCGTTTCCTTTTGAAGTGAAAGAGGAAGGCGAAACAAAGGCTACGAGGCCTGACGAGTTCTCGGCTCCCTGTACAATTTGGAAGTGGTTTAGAAGACGTTACTGAACAAGTAGAAAAAAATAGATAGAATAGGAGCGAAAACACATAATTACAAAACAGGCAGTACATCTTTACACATGTTCTATACACAAAGAAACACCAAATGACAAACTCTTCAACGCATAGAGGAAAGGGTGAGAGTATATACGTGTGTAGCCCTATACACACGTAGGAGTAAAAATAAAAAGCGCTACAAATCTCCTGGAAAAAACTCTCAAAAACACAATAATACTCATAGGCCTCAGCGAAGTTCTGAATTGCATTCTATCAAGTATTTCTTAACGTATCTTGAGCAATTACTTAGATGTGTCTCATATTCACAATCGAACGAAAACAGCTTAAGAGCTTCAGGCACCCGAAACTGCATACTTTGTTTGCCTTAGTTTTTGCGAATTTTGAGTGCGGTCTTTTTTTGAGTACGCAGGTAGTATTTGTTTCTCGTGTTTTATGAAGGTAGGGATTTAGACAGTTTCGGTGTATGTACTGCAGCAGATGAAAATAGTATATTTGTTTGGATTTTAAGATTCTATATTTTTAAATAGAGGGTGTGGGGGCAGGTCAATGGTCTTGCCATGATAGCCTTCTATTGCACGCAAAGCTTTTATCTCGAAAAGTAAGAGCTTATGATAGTTCCAACCACTTGTCTGAACCAATTTGGAATTAAAGAGGGCGTAATACATTGCCACCTTCAACCATGGAGTCACAAGGTTGGCGATTCTATATAAACACCCAATTGTCTTCCCTAATTACTTAATCAGCGTTGATGCATGAACATTCCAGGAGAGGTTTTCGTTGCACCAAATACCAAGAAGTTCGATTTGTGGAACTTGATGTTTTTTGTGTTTCGGAACTTAACATTTATACCTTCCTAAATATTGACGTTAATCGACCTAAAGATGACAAAGTTTGTGACAAGTTTAGACTTATTCTGCTATTTTATAGCCACACAGCTAGATTGTTTAAGTTACACTTGACACGTTATTTTGAGTTCTGTAGCGGACGTAGCAGTAATAAATGCAATTGGTATCGTCTCAAGGTATGATAAGGTTCGGTGATTCAGGTATTTTAGAAATGTCATTGATATATAGAATGAATAAAAGTGGCTGCAGAATGGAACTTTGCGGAACACCTTGGTTGATAACTAAATTTCCTGAAAGGCTCTTGTTATCAGGTACGCACTGCTTTCGGTTGTTCGGTTTAAATAGCTACACGCTAATTTCAGACCTACACGTCGGACGCCGTAGTTCTCAAGCTTTTTTGAAGCATGCCGCGCTGCACGCAACCAAATACTTTGCGTAAGTCCAAGAATATACCGAGAGGGTGTCGGCAGCATTCAGTGTTTTCTGCAATTTTGTTTTCTGTGGTAAGTAATGCTTGTTCTGTACTTGTGCCCTTAAGGAATCGGTACTGGAAACTAGATGTTACTTTAACTTTAAAAAAACAAATCTTCGAGCCTGTCCTTGATTGCAGATTCAAATAATTTTGATAGAATCGGCAGCACAGAAATTGGCCTATACAGTTAAACCTGGATATAACGAAGTTGACAAAAATTCGCTTTTTTTCGTTACATCCAGGTTTTCGTTACATGCAGGTTTCGAGCTAAAGCTCGCGGGAATGAAGCAGAAACGAAACCAATGTGCTAGGCATCAGTAGTGCTGAACTCAGCCTTGTTCAAGGATATTTCACACTGAAAAACTGCGTGATTTGCGCTTGCTGCTACTACACGGCCCCCGAATTCACAAAAAGTAACTAAGTATCACTTTTCCTTTTTGATACTTTTCGGTGCCTAACGCGTTTCAAGAACCAGACTTGTGCTGAAAGGGCGCCTTTTCGCGAACTCCATGCTCTTTTCTGCAGTCAAAATTGTTGAAGGGATGCTAGCTGGGACACTGTACCGGGCGGTGACGTTTATCGCCGGCGGAGGCGCCATTTAAAATTGCGAGCTTGTCTTGAAAAGACAAACCTTTTCGTATTCAGGCAGCAAAAATCATCCGCGAACCCATACCACAGATATCAGGGGACACACGCGACTACACACCGACAGGCAGGCCTAGCATCTAACCGACACCGCACTCACGTTGAAACGCACTAGAGATTGCGGTGCGGGCGAAATTCGCTAAATTATTGCATTTCGCCAGCCGATTTTTCAGAAAAAGGGCAAGAAACTGACTCATCAGCGTAGCGAATTCGTTACATCCAGGTTAACCATCGCAACTCCTTCGTTACATCGAGGTCGCAAACACATGGGCCTCAATAAAGGGGGAAATGGGGAAGTGAAAAACTTCGTTAAATCCAGGAATTCGTTACATAGAGGTTCGTTACATCCAGGTTTAACTGTAGTTGGTAATGTCGGTTTTATTTCCTCCCTTATATATTGGGGTTACCCGAGCTATTTTCAGCAGATCTCGAAATGTCCCTGTTTCAAATATCAGGTTAATAATAAAGCACAGCACTTTGCGTATGTATGCAGAGACATATTGCAGTAGTATAGTTTTTATTTATCATGTCCCGGGAATGCTTAATTTTTTACATTCGTCATCATCAGAGCAACTTCCTGGGGAGTGGTTGGTGCAAACGTAATGGAATTTAACGAGGGGTCAAGGATATTACAAGGGTCAATATCTGAATGGGGCATATAATTTCTAGACTACCTGCAGATATATAATACTCATTCATAGCACCAGAGAACACGGAGCGGTTAGTGTACAGCGAGGGGTTGCTAGTTCAGTTGAATGATGAGAATTCGTCTTTCCAGTTATTTAATAATTTCTATTCATATTTTCCTTGGAATACTCTCGGAGTAGGTATTTCGAGCTGTCTTGATATCTTTAGCCTATTCCTGTAGTTCTCAAAATCTGCAAACAAGTTAGCATCACGGGTTTTGAGGATGTCGTGAAACATTATTCTTGTTTGATTCTCTGGAGCAGTTCTCTAGTCATCCAAGGCTTTCGGAACCTCTTTTGTTAAATTTTTTTTCTTTGTGGGGAAACGCAGCGTTGTAACATGCATAAAATTTATTTAAAAAATTGGTGATAGGCCTTATTCACACCAGATATTCTCTATATACTATAGTACCTTATTTCATAAACCAAAGCTTTAAATTTGTTGAGTGTCAGTTCAATAATATGTTGGTTCGTGTATGAGTGTGCTGCACAGATTTGTTTCAGACAGGAGAGAAGAAAATGGTAAAGGATAACTTGCATTGAAGCACTGTTGAGCAGATTCAATATCAACAGACAAGATGTTCGTTACGCAGATGACTAACAGGATGACAGAGGTGAAGGTTATCCTTGTAGGAAGGAAAATAAAACAAAGCTACTGAAGTTGGTTGCATCAGAATTGTCAATCATGAGGTTGATATTTATGACACCTACGATAACGATGTGTTGTTTACGGTAAAGTAACTGGCCGAGGCAATTGTCAAAAAATAAAAAAATACGTCTTTTTACCAGCAGGAGGATGGTATACTAGAACTACAACAATATTAAATAGCGAAACAGCAAGACATTCAATGTTCTCGTCAATAACGGTGAATTTCTCCAATACAGTATGTTCATAACAGTGTTTCGCATAAAAAAATCAAGCTCCACTCCCCTGCCATGTGACCTGATAAGACCATTGTATTTGTATTTGTTTATATGAAGGTGACCTTCGTGCCTTTTTGGCCAATTCTCAGAAAACAAGAGAACACCAAATTCTGTTTTTTCGAGATGTAAGCAGTGTGTCCAGTCATTCACTCTTATTTTTTCTGCTCCGTATATTAAAGTGTATTGCGTTGAATTCCTTTATCTTTGTCTCGAACTCTACCCGAAATGCATGAGTTGAATCTTGAGAGCCTTCCAATATTTGGAAAAACTGGTTTTCTTTTTCTATTGTAAATTAGGCAGAAAGTATAGCACATACGATCTTTAGGGTCCGGTTTGGGATTGTCCGGAACGCCTTGCTGATTTTTAACAAAGAAGGTCGTTCTATAGCTCTATATTTACCTTTCAAGATGGCCCTGTCAGAATACGAAACTGGGGAGCCCTACCTTATTATTATTATTTCTAATGATCTAGTGTATAGAACTCGCAACTGTTTTGGTGACGTGCCCCAGCTGTGACCAGAAAACCTGGCAATGGTGACTGTTGAGGTATTAATTTTATTTGCACGGTTTTTAGATGTGGGAAAAAGGAAAGTTTTGAGTCAAATGCTAACCTGAGTATTTTAAGCTCTGTTAGATTCTATAGTGATGTCTTGCGAAGTTTTATGGTTGGCGGCCTTATCTGATAGCCTTTACCCATTACTAAGAATTAGCACTTGTTTAAACTGAATTGAAGACTACTTTTTTCCGCTCCATTTTCTCGTAAACCTAACCGTTTCAATTGCGAAATTCTCTTATTGTTGCCTAATTTTTCCTTGTGTTAAGATAGTCAAATCATCAGCAAAAGCTTAGGTGCTAGCTTCAAGTGGCAGTTCTTGTTTTAATAATTTTGATACAGGTAGGCTGCACTAAAGGGGGCTTAAAGGAGTACCTTGAATAGCTCCCTGAAGTAACATAACTGACATATAATGCGTTAAGTTTGCTAAGCAATTGTTTTCCTTTGAAGTAGATCTACAATAAAAATTCGGATGTTTTTTGGAAGGTTGAGTTTTTTTAAACGCCTGTAGATTATTCTAGCACTTGTAGAGCCGAATGCGTTTTAAATATCTGGAAATTTAGCAAATAACGTTTTTCAGCCATTGAACGATTCCTGTACATTTGATTTCAATTGGCTTAATACTGTGACAACCGAAGTATTGCGGTTAAATTCATATTGGTTAGGAGGCCAAAAGTTATTTTTGATAAGGTGAAGGTATGTTATGCTGTGTATAAGTGTTTCAAGTATTTTTCGTATAAATGAATTTATGCATATTGGGTGGTAGCCGCGGGGGGTATATTGATTGCCATTATTTTGAACAACGAAGCTGTTTAGCAAATGTAATTTTTTTGTGTCCGTAGTTAATAACACCAAGCAATTGCTAAGCGCACGCACGTGAGCGCAGGCCTCACGCCGACTTCCCAGCAGTTAACAAAAAGAATAAAATGCCGAGCGCTCGTATGTTCGTGTCTCGCGGCGACCGCCCAGCGTCCCGGGTGAAGGTTCGTCAAGCCAAGTAAACCCCCTTAGGGAGATTGGACAGGATTGCCCCCCCCCCCCCTCCCACCTCAAAAAAAGTCCAACGTTCGCCGTAATCCTCGCAACAATTTCTTGGAACGACAAGGACTCCAGCGTTCGCCGTAATCATAGCAACCCTTACTCGGAACAAGAAAGACACATCATAGCGTGCACCCCTTCAAGATGATGTCCATTGATTACCACGTCCCAAAAGATAAAAAAAGCTCACACTGATAACAACAATGATGGAGTAAAGGTCGTTGCGGCAGCGATGAAGCAAATCGGCTGCAATTGTGGACATAAACCTTTCTGATGGTTGTGAAGGTGGCGTACAGAATTGCTAACTTCACGTCTTGGGCGTTAGTGTGAATTTTCTGCAATTTTTAAGACAGCGAAGCTGTTTAACAAATCGTTAATTTTCTTGTCTGCAGTTAAAAATCAAGAAATGTCCGAACGCGCACACGTGAGCGCGGGCCTCGCCACGACCGCCCAGCGTCCCCGGAGAAGGTTTGTCAAGCCAAGCATACCCACTCAGGGAGGTTGGCTAAGACTAGCCCAAAAAAAAAAAAAGCTCCAGTGTTCGCAGTAATCGTGGCAAGACTTGCTTGGAACGAGAAAGACTCCAGCGTTCGCCGTAATCGTTACAACGCTTGCTCGGAATGAGAAAGACACGTCACAATGTACGCCCTTCCAAGGTATGTCCAATGATTATCACTTCCAAAACTTCCAAAAGCTCACGCTTATAGAAACAATGATCGAGTAAAAGTCGTTGCGGCAGCATTGAAGAAGCAAATCGGCTGCAATCGTGGACTTAATCCTTCGTGATTGTCGTGAAAGTTGCTTACAGCTTCACGTCCTTGAAGTCTTGCGCGTTAGTGTGACCTTCCTGAATTTTTTTCGAATCAACATTACTCTGGATATTTTTCATGCTGTAGGAAAATGGCCATAATAAGCTTGCATGAATTTCAAGGAAATATGTTTCATGAATTCGGGCCGTTCGTCTTTGGAATGACCTCCCTGATTCTGTAGCCTCCATATCTAATCCCGATACATTTCGCCGTCAGCTCCTCACTCTCTTCACCATGTGACCATGTTCCTGAATTCTGAGTGCATTGCGTATTACGGCGATTTATATTTTCCTTGTCTCTTATTTGTTGAAAATGTATCCCTCTTTCGCCATGTTCAAGTCAGCAAATGGTGTATCTTCAAATTTACCTCACCCTGTACCACGATATATGTGATTTCATTTATATTTTTTGTTGTTGCGCACTGACCCTGCCTGTAAACTGTATGTTATCTGTCCTGTACTTTCCCGATTTCCCCCCTTACCCAATGCCCTGTTCTGGGGCCTGTAAGGTTTTTTTGAATAAAGAATAAAGAATAAAGAATTGAGTACAGGGCTTGTATAAAGTACGTTTTTAGATTGCCTGGTCCTGTTGAGCTACGATATTGTCAACCTCTGCTTGTGTGAAGTCGCGTTCGTGTTCGGTTTGTGTGAGGTCACCTTGTTCGTTTACGTCGACAGGAGTGCTTTTTTCTGGTTTTTCGTCCGATTCTAAGTGATATAGAGTTATCAAAACAAATATCTGGCAGTAAATTCACCATTATTCATTTCACTGCAAACGTATTTCAAATACCTGCTACCAGGTGGAGGCACGTACTGGGCATTTATAGGAAAGCTTCGCCTTCGACCGAACTTGAGGTACGCCACAAAACCCAGATGGCATGAAATAATCTCTTCCTGAATGGATGCGACAAAATTAGAAACCTGCCTCAGAGACTTTTTGGAAGATGGCGACGATAGAGTAATTCCGGGTCCGGCTCACTCCTGTCGCTTTGTGGCGTGCTCGCAAACGCAACGAAAGAATGGAAGGGAAACTGCAGAGGGAAATGCCGGATTTTTCTCAGCGAGCAATCCATCGTTGGGTGTCGAACAAAAACTGAGAAGACTACGGAACGCGCCATCTTTTAGCCCAGTTGTCTAACGTGGACATTTCAACTCAACTTTATTCAATTGCTCCCGATATTAAGGAAATTGTACCAGCCACTCTTTCACTCAGCCTTGAAGTCGTTCTATAAGTACTATATAAAGCCACCGCCGAAAGACACGATTATACCATTTCTTCGTGCCTCTAATTTTGTTGTATTCTATCACTAGAATGTTGAGGAATTAGCACACTGTGAACTATGTTTTAAGTGTTTCCAGATTACGTCACTGGTGACGTTGTGTAGCTGAAATGAAAATTTGAGCGTCTTTTTAATTTTCGTAACTTTGTTTGGGCTTTCTTTTTATGGTATGAATTGACCATAACAACGAAGCCTAAACAATGTGCCCAGCCAATTGTGTAAGGAAGCGCAGCAGAGAAGTAGCGACGACCATGGACTGCGGCACCTCGGTATCGGGCTTGCTATTATGAGAACGAGAAGGGAATACTCACTGCATCCTTATTTCAAAGTATTCTACACAAAGCTCCACGTAAAGCGCAGGCACGCACGCACGCACGCACGCACAATCAGGTGTTCTATCAGTCGGTGAAGAGCAGCTCTTACTGAACAAGAGATTATAGGACGAAAGACTCCTGTGAGAATCAGCGAACTCAATAGTGTAGTGCCAAACGGTGGGCAAGGCTGTCATTTTGAAAAGGTACAACCTCTCGAATTTTGACCTGACACTCAAAATTCTACATTGGCACGTCACTTCTCATATTCCCTGTTCGGTGCTTTAGAAGCCAATTTCGGCGACCCTGTTTGCCATCTTTTCCCTCATTATTTTTTGCATGCTATTCGCCTGGCTAGTTCGAAGCCAGTGCCCCGAAAAAATAACACATATGGTTTTTATAGTCAGCGCAAGTGTGAGTCTCTTTTTTTCTTTTGTTCTGGTCGTCGTGCTGTTTTTTTTCATTCTTACGATTATTAACCAACCGAAAAAATTTTAACACTTCTGGGGCGCTACAAGTAGGAACGTTTATGGTTGGACCTTTTGATGCCCAAAACTTAATCTTTTTGCCTAATATTGCAAAAGAATTTCTTATCTAAAAGTTCGTCAGACATCACAAATATGACGTCAGAAACAAATGGTGGGTACTGGGCCGCATACTGTGACTGTGAGGCGTTGTTCCTGAGAGAGAGAGAGAGAGAGAGAGAGAGAGAGAGAGAGGAAGCGCAGTTGCGCCGGTTGGAGGTTGGCGGCGACGATGGGAGCTCGTTCCACCAAGGCGATATGAACACCCGGGTCTGAGATGCCCAGCCCACCCACTCAATGCTTGTTAGGAGTGATTATAGGGAAGGGATTTTAGGGAATGATTATAGGGAGTGATTATAGGGAAGAGCCCCACAGGGGGAAGTGGGCAGGGGCATTGTGCGGGGCAATAACGGGGGGAGGTAGAGAGAAGGGCGGATGTGACGGAGCACCACCTTGCATCGAAAGGAAAAATTGGCCGTGTATCTGCTCCTTCCGTTGCAAATGCCGACAAAAGACGATAGTCTTTATCGACTTTTGCCAACTAAATGCCTCTTTTCGCCTTCCCGCTCACCTCTCATTTTGTTCCTCTTGCGTCGGGCTCCTCCCAAGGTAAAGACGCCAAAGGTTTACCTAAATCATTTTAAATTTACCGCGTTCCACTGCTCCAGGCCGGGTGTCTCGATGCCAACGCTGCTGTACGGCGAAGACGCGCGTGAATTGAGGCGCCCTACTTCACCGTCTATAAAACCGCGTTTGCCTACTCGACGTGCGTTGCAAGAAGAACGTGGAACCTATCTAGTGGAACCTTTCCTAACTGTTGCCGGTTGATTTCTTCAAATGGCACCAGAAGCTATAGTGGCGCGGGCGATAGCAGGCGACGGCGGAGGGAATTTTTTTTCTGCAGTTGATGAAGTATTTAATTTCGCAAAAGTCAAACATGTATGATTTTTTTAAAGGAACACTGCAAATATCACTTCTGTATTAATTTGTTGTCTTATATTTGCGTAATGTCTTCTTCTTTTTCAACAATGTTGACAAGTATGAACATTACACCGGACTTATACGGGTAGATTTAGCTGTGACTATATAAGACTGTTGCGCAGGCAATATTTTACTTTGGCCGGGTGGCTGAATAAAGTCACAGACAGACAGACAGACAGACAGACAGACAGACCAAAACTTCTGGGTTTAAGTAGCCCAAGAAAGACTATCGTCTTTAAAAAAACACCCAGACGCTCGTTTACGGCTCGGGCTGGAATGCGTCCCGTAAAAAAAAGACACCGGGACACTCGTTTACGCCTCGCACTAGAGAGCTTCGTGCTTCAAAGACACGGCGCTTTTACAGCAAGGCTGTGTACATCTACCCCCCTACGGTTTCATCTCCGCTGGCAAAAACGCGAAGGTGCCAGGAATACTTTTACACTGGATGCTTCGCCACTCCCAAGGTTTCACATTAGTGGAGATGCCCCGGGCTTTTTTAAGCTAGCAAAATTACGTGCTGCCCTGTATTTTTAAAATTTTGAAGGTTCGTGGACTTTCGTCTGCCAACACATAGCGTTAAATGTCCAAACTGCCAGACAGCGCCCGAGAAAAAAAAAAAATACATCATAAAAGTTCGCACTAACGCGCAAGACACGAATGGCGAAGCTGTTGTAGGTAACAGACACCAAATAGAGTGTTAGTACTGTTGTAGGGTCGCGGCTGACGTCGGCGGCATGGCGTTTCAATGGCCCCATGTTGAGCAAGGCCAGAGTGAGCAGGTCGTTTTGGTCGACTTTTTCGTACGCCACTCTGCAAGCGTGGCTTATCGTCTCTGGCGGATCCTTCGCACGCCGAGCCTCTCGAAGCACGGCCTCTTCAGTGGCTGTGCGAACTATCCGCATAACATGGGATATGTGGAGTCAATGATCACTTACAGCAGCTTCAACATTCAAGTCACAGCTCTTCTACGCAAGCGCACGATGACACGAGGATGGACGAACGAGAGGCGTACGCTATGACGTGTCTTTCTCGTTCCGAGCAAGTGTTGTCGCGATACGGAGAACGCGGGAGCTTTTTGTGGCCAATGTTGGTCGATTTCACTAAGTGGGCATGCTAAGCTTGGAGAACGCGTGCCCGAGGCACAGATGCACGAATGCTGGGCATTTTCTTGCTATTTTTAAAATCGCGGGAGTGGCAAAGTCGGTGCTTAAAACTTCCTGGAGGCTCTGCCGAGAATGGACACCACCGCGCCCCCCCCCCCCCCCCTTCTTGCACCCTGCTTGCTCAACCAGCAACAACATGCCATTAAAATGTTGGTACAAAGTCCTTTAACCATGATGACGCTTCGAAGATAGCTTTATAGCGTTTTGATTTATTTGAAGGAGAAAAGTGCGCGAGAGATTGCGAAGTTGACGGTGTGTGAAAGGGAAAAGTCTTGTATGACGATCAGCATCCGTTTAAAACAATGGATGGTCGAACTTTTTTTTCGTAAACCGGTAACCGTTATTTCCTTTTGTGGTTATGTTCCGGTTCTGGGTCAGCGGGCTCAAAAAATAATGTTTCGGGTTCGGGTTGAGTTCCGGAAAAATATCGGTGCGGTTTGCTTTCGGTTCCGCACCCTGATTTATATATATATATATATATATATATATATATATATATATATATATATATATATATATATATATATATATATATATATATATATATATATATATATATATATATATATATATATATATATATATATATATATATATTTTTTTTTTTTTGTAGTAACCGGGCCTGTAATTGTCGTAGGAGACGCCATAGAAAACGCCAGAGAAGAGAACGACAACGCTGCCCAACGTTTCTCAACGTTCTCGCAAAAGGCGGGAAGTTCCGGCGTTGCCGACATCTCGCACTCGGCAACTCACTCGTCTTCCGGTGTCTTGAGTCTCGTGCCCCTCTAATCGCCTGGAAACTGAAACCAGGAAGTCGTTCTTGGCTGCAATTCAGAAATATCGTGTGCTTCAGAAAGCCTAAAGTTTCGTTTCTCCGCTCTATGGCGTCGAAGAAGCCCGTAAAGACAAGCTATGGGCGTAGAGTTATAACCCTAGTCTAAATTATTTAGTTTGAGGTGAATGCCTCACATAGCACCTTTAGCGAAAACGCCTGCGGCCGGCGTGCTTAACCGAACAAATCCCGGGCCATCTCCACTACCGCGAAACCAGGAGACTGGCGAAGCATGCAGTGTATAAGGGTATTCTTGGAGCCTTGGCGATTTTGCCCACGGAGATGGAACCGTTGAGGGTAGAGGTATACAGCTGTACCGTACAAGTCTCGTGTCTTTGGAGCACGAAGCGTTGTAGCGCGAGGCGTTGGAAGACAAGTGTGCCGGTGTTTATATAAGCTTTAAATTCAGCCTAACCGAATTTTGTATCGGATCTTGTATAGCACAAATTCGTAGCTAGACTGCATTCTGCATGACCAATTGAACATCCCACAAGTAACCAAAATTTTCCGTTGCGCTGATGACTTTTGAATAGTTTTTAACACCGACGAAGGGGTCTCGAATCGTTAATGTTTCAGGTACTAGGCCAATTTTGTGAATGTTTTAAGCCTTTGGTTTTAACTTCTCATAGAAAGAAATATTGGGTGTTTATATCTTAAGCTTCATTTCACGCACAATCGCATACATCTGCTTGGCGTACGAGTCACGTGCCAGCAAACCGCTTGTGCCTTTTGATTCATCCCCGTCAAAGCTTGTGAAAAGGTTTAATATAACAATGTGTTCTGAAAATGCCATAAACAAGTCGTGTTTTCACTCGATGCAGGATAGCTTCCGTACACAGGTTGACCGGCTTCTGATAGCGGGGTACCTTAAGCAGCTCTTATCATCCGTAGCAGAATCGATACTTCAGACATTAAAAAGAGGGGAACAGGGCAGCCGAGCAGCCGATGAACGCAATACAAGTGATAAATTAACAGTGATTCCTTAGATGTATTGAATAGCCCACAATTTCAAAAAGATAGGAAAGCGAGTTTGTGTAAGAGCTATATTTTCTCCGCCCAACAAGCTCTACGCCATGTGCGTGAGAGTCAACAAGACCACAAAAACAATGCAGTCCTACTCCGTTAGGCAGGAAAACCGAACTGGTTGAGTGTGTTGAAGGCGCCGTGTATTCAATTCAGCTTTCCTGTGGGAAAAATTAGATAAGCGAAAAGAGACGATACCTTAACGGCAGATTAAAAGAACATCACTATAATGTACATAAGGGGATTAGTGGACACTAAGGTGCCCACTTTCCGAATTACCGACGCTGCGTCCAGATCTTTCACCAAACACATGTCAATGCGAAACACGAAGATAAAATGGGCAGAGACATAATTGAGGCTGCAGAAAGAGAGCGTGGAAAAGAAAAGTGTCTGAGCATAGCCTTGTTGTCCCTTTGCCAGAAAGAGATTAATTTTATGTCCCAGAGATAGTTCAGCACGTGTTTGTAGCACACGGCGTTGGGTGCAGTGTAACGATTGCTTTGGTTATCCCCAGAATTCATGTTATTTCTGCTTTCTTGTGAAGTTCGACTCTCATAGCATACATGTGGCATGCCTAAAAATAAAAATTGCAGTTGTAAGACAGCGCTCGTGCTTGTCCCTTTGCTGTTTTATTTCGTCTGTGTGGCGCTGTTCCCCTGTTTGTAATAAAATAGAAACCTTTTGTGCGAAATATAGAAATTAGAAAGTGCTTACAGGTGTTTCAAACGCGAATCCGTGTCGACGTCTTGCTGCTGTTGCTACGAGAAAGATGGAAAACGTAGGGAGAAACAAAGACGGAGAGATAGCACATAGAGTGGTGTGGTCACGGTGCAGTTATTTTGTGTAAAGATGAAAAGAAATTCCCAAAAATTGCAAAGATCTGCGAAATAACTAAAGCTTGGGGGGGGGGGGGCAGGGTTTGTGGAAGAGCCACATAAGATTTCCTGACAATTTACGTACGTGCAAAATGAGCTGCATTTATTGTTGGGCGATAGCGCAAATTTCGTTTGACATAATGGAATGAAACATTGACGTAAATTCTTTAGTCAACAATGTCCGAGGGAACAATACCGACTGCCTGGGTCTTACCGACCTCATTCACTTTATTTGCTCGCGTTTTTGCATGGACTTTCGTAGGCATCATGCAGGGTGCAAAGCGCAGATGATTTTCTCTCCGTTGTGCAACTGGCGAAAGTTCTTGCTCCGTGAACACGGAAGCCATGCTATGGAGCGACCCAAGTCTTTGCACCGGTGTATCTCTCGAACATCGCTGGACATAGGTGCGCACATAAACGTCGATAGCTTAACGTATAGCGCTCTTGGCATAATGTTGGAAGTAAGCAACCCTCTGAAATTTCGTAGATCTTTCCTCCTTTTGGACTCAAATGAACTCTGGTATCCGATGGGGAGATAAAGGTATAAACAAAATCCTTAGGCAAACGATAAAATAAAAGATAAAGATAGATGATTTCTGAGATAAAGATATCGACGACCATTACGGTATATTCAAAATATCTGGCAGAAAATTAAAGCAACAAACGTAAAGCCTTGGGGAGCTAGAATCGTTTTGTGGGAATTAAGAAGGGGCGGCAGCTTTTGAAGAATAAAATAAAATACTAGCATAAAAGTTTATTACACGGTCACATGAAAAGAATATGTAGAACCCATATTGGATTAGCATGAATGGAGAGGAAAATGTTTTTGGGTTTTAATAACTTCCGCGTGCCGATAGTAGTTCGGAGAAGTACAAGGGAAGTTGTCCAAATGTCCCTCAATTGCTCTTTAAGTATTCTTTATTGCTTGCATTTCTTTCTCTCCTTGTTTCCCCGCCCCTCCCTTTCTGCTTTTCTGGGCTCGCAACGATATTTCCACTTTCGTCTGTTTTTAATTGTTTCTGTTGCTTTTTGGTTTTTGCCTTGACTTCTTGCTTTATATTTTCCCTTATTTGCTTTTATTTCATTCATTTATTTATTCCTTCATTCACAAAGCAATGAAATAAGCGGAAGCGATAAAAGATAACTGAAAGGGCGTTTGCTGGAGAAGAGGTGGAGCAGCGAACCTTCTCTGTTACTTAAGGTAATTCATTAATTTCTTCATTCATTGATTCCCCCGCCGCGGTGGCTCAGTGGGTAAGGCGTTGTGCTACCGAGCACGAGGACGCGAGTTCCATTCCCGGCTGCGGCGGCAGCTTTTCTGATGGAGGCGAAAAGCAAGAACGCCCGTGTGTACGATATTTTGGCGCACGTTAAAGGCCGCGAGGTGGCCAAAATTAATCGGGAGCCCTCGACTACAGCGCGCCTCGTCGCCTGCCTTGCGTCGGCGCGTAAACCCGACAATCAATCAATCAATCAATCAATCAATCAATCAATCAATCAATCAATCAATCAATCAATCAATCAATCAATCAATCAATCAATCAATCAATCAATCAATCAATCAATCAATCAATCAATCAATCAATCAATCGCTTGCAAAGAAATAAAGAAGCGAGAGAAAAAGAAGGGATGGATGAACTCAAGTTTGCTCGTAAAAAGGTGGAGCAAGGAATCTTGTCAGTGGGAGTAATTCATTTATTCATCGTCGGTCGGTGGGCCGGTCGGTCGCACTTCTCGAACGAAAGAAGTTGCAAGGGAAGTTCCGCTAAAGCCGTCGTCCAAAGAGTAGCGTAAGCGCACAGTTTCATCACTCCCTCATCCGGTGCGCAGACAGAAAGAGAGAGATAGAGGGAAAGGGTGGGGGCCATTTTAAAGGGACGACCCAGTGTCTCAGAGGAGAAGTTTTTTTTTCAATGTCACACCCAGATCTCTCTGTGAGTCAACAGCCGCTGGTCTCAGGAGTGATCTTCAGTTAAATGAATGCGCTGAAAGAGAAACTGCAGCGGTGCGCTCTTCAAAAGTGCGGCGCAATAGAAGCACCGCTTACACCCAACGCGATGTGTCTTCCCCACATTCTTGGGCTCGTCGTGCTTTGTGCCGGTGCCACAGGTGAGTTTCAGCCGGGAATGCATGCAGTGGGTTTGGAAACAAGAAAACTTACAAAACCAAAAATGTTTCAATAATTTAACGTAGCGGCGATGATATCTGATAAAGCTTTAAAGTGCTCGGTGCTTTTCTAAGCTCAGCTAGTAGGAATTTTCCCCGCATATGTCAACACTTGCAGCCAACTTTCCTTGCGCTCTTGCCGCTAACCAGTCAATGACCCTATATTTAAAAGTATCTCGAAATTATTTGAATGCACAATGAATGAGTGAACGGGGGTGGCTATCTTCAACAAAACCATGGCCCTTGCGCGCCCTGTCTGCTCCGTAAATCGTTTCGCTCCGTTATGAAATAGATGCAGCAGGTAGAGAGGTACTGCTTGGTTTGCGGATATGCTTGGTTTGCGGACAAACCAAACAAATGCTTGGTTTGCGGACATATCATAAATACTAATGCTACACAGGCGACGAAAGTACCAAACACACAACGATGACCACAAAACAACTTTTGTTGTCCACGTTGGATTAGTATTTGAAGGCTGTTCCACAAACGAGATAAATTATAGACCAACCAGTTCAGATTCTCCAAATTATTCTTAAATGCTTTTAATCGCATTCAGAAGTATTTTTTAAAGTGATTGAGCCGAACATTACTGGACTATGCACATGTGTAATTTAAAAATTCCGGACCATCTCCACTGATGTGAAACCTGGGGAGGGGCGAAGCATGCTGTGAAGAAGTGCATTCTTGGAGCCTTGGTGTTTTTTCCAGCGGAGATGGAACCATTGGGCGGTAGAGGTATACAGCTTTGCTGTAAAAGTAACGTGTCTTTGAAGCACGAAGCTTTCAAGCGCGAGGCATAAATGACTGTCCCGGTGTTATTTAGTACGCGTTACGAAGCCTCCCAGCGCAAGGCGTAAACGAATGTGCCGTTGTTTTTCAGTACTTGTTCAGTTCTAGCGCGAGGAGTAAACGAGTGTCCTGGTGTTTTAGTACTGTGGCTACATGAGACGACGGTTACGACGACGACATGAGACGCCGGCAGCCAGAGTTCCTAGGGGCTTCGCCCATAGACTTCTTCAAACGATTTTTTTCTCTTTCCATGGTCCAGGCATCATGTCCGGGTTTCAGTGACGTCATTCAGGTCATCTAACAACTATTACTCAGTTTTCTTTCCGTTGAAGCAGTAAACACATTCGATAGCTGCATTAAGCACAGCAGTGATTAAGCGGGTTTTTTGTTGGGTGAAAAAATCACACAGCGCGGTTTTGTGCAGACGATAAAAATACCCATCGCAGTGGATCGTGGCACCAAATAAACTGGTAAAGCGGTTGTTGGCAAAGTAGCAGAGGAGCGCATAGGACATGTCAAGGAGTGGGTGCTACAGACCTAGCCTATTCGCACGTTTTTTTTTACATCGCGTTATGCGAGTAGCGGAATGTTTCAAAGGAACATACAGAGCCCGGTGTGCAAGATAATCAAAAATTCCCAACAGCGGGAATATAAACTGGAGAGCTTCTCATTTTGTGTCACACCATCACCTATTTCTGACAAGTACCCAATCTGATTTGGTTGCGGACTGCCAGTTAATTGTCTCTTTTGGCTGGTCAAGGCAAAACGTTTCTCATTTTGTGTCACACCATCACTTATTTCTGAGAAGTACCTTATCTGATTTGGTTGTGGACTGCGAGTTAATTATCTTTTTTGGCTGATCAAGGCAAAACATAAACAAAAGTGACGAATTATAGACCCTTTTTAAGAGACAAATGGTCAAAATCCGAAGCTGCCTGGACCACGTTGAAATGGCGCAACCCAATATGGGTGGGCTTCACGACGCGCAGGACCCAGGTTGGATTTTTCTTTTGAGGGGCTTATGGGCATTAGGTTATCGTCATTATAGTTTTGTGAAACCCACTGTGTAAAGCTGCCTTTCTTGTTGTGAGTTTTGGCGCAACATCGAAAGCCATCAATTAGACATAGGAAGCTTCGCTTTAATAAGAAAAACAGCATGAAAGCCACCAATGCGATATTACGCATATTGCGAACAATTTATTGAATCGTATTAACAAGAAAGTTTGGACAGGTATCTATGTCTTCATCGAAGTTATTTCCAGAAAGTGGAACAAGGTATGAACTTAAATTTTTAAGAATTTGAGAGATTTCTGGGGGCATTTGAATAAAAGAAAGCAGTTATTTTTATTATATTTGAAGTTGACTGAAGCTTTTGTTAGTGCCCACAACGTCCGGCAAAATATTTTCATACCTAAAACGATGTGGAGCGGCCCATTGCGGGCTGATAAAGGCAATATGGGGAGCACATTCACAGAGGTAACAGTACACAGCCGTATTCTCCGGCTAACAAAATAAATGAAACAAAACGTTTTGCATTTCCAAGATGTATTAAAGTTCGATGGCACCTTTTCTTTGCAGCTGCAGACGAAGTTTTGGACGTCACGATGCTAAGCCGAAATTTCATCTACGGCCGAGGAAGCAGCCCGAAGTTTGAATGCTATGTACCTCCTGGTGTCTCCGCACATTTTGCTGTCTCGATAACCGAAGTGCCATTCTCAGGTGTTCAATTCCGTCCAGGACGAACCAATGGTAATATGTCTTCGCTTCGTGTGTGAAGCTGTAATATTTTACACATGCATGGTCAGTCTTAAAAATAAGATGGTGTTATTCCGGAGTACTTCTAAGTGTCACGTCACCGAATGCACAGGCCGATTATGAGGTCATTATGCAGGGATCATAGGCAGCAGTGGCGTAGAATAGGCAGCTGTGGCGTAGAGGTAGAGAATCCGCCTTGCATGCAGAAGGACTTTGGTTCGAATCTAGGGGCCGGACAATTCACACCGGATTAAAAAAAATCCGCGTACTGATGTAATTGCAGAATGGGGCTTGGGGTGCGGCCTGACCCCGGCGTCCATTACCGGTAACGCACTCCCTCACCAGAGCAGGATTGGCCACCCTGGTGTAGTAACGGTCACAACCTCCCATAAATACGCCAATTAACCCACGGCCGTCAGTCTTCATTGGCTGCGAAGCAACTGACCACGGCGGCGGTCAGACCTGTGACGCAGCAGAGGGTGCTAAGAATACCTGGACCCGGACAGGCCGCCATTCGAATCTGAACCTGGCAACGTTAGAACCTTATCTAGTTGAGCGAGTGTAGAGGTGTTGTTAGAGGAATTAAAGGACATTAAATAGGTCATAGGGCTTAGTGAGGTTAGGAGGACAGGTGAAGCCTTTACGGTGCTGAAAAATAAACACGTCCTATGTTACCCTGGTCTAGTGGACAGAAGAGAACTGTGAGCGGGATTTCTAGTCAATAAAAGCATAGCTGGCAACATAAAAGAATACTATAGCATTAATGAAAGGGCAGCAGGTCTTGTAATTAGGCTCAATAAGCGGTACAAACTCAAGATGGTACAGGGCTACGCTCCCACATCCAGCCACGACGACCAGGTAGTGGAGCGCTGCTATGAAGATGGGGAATCGGCAATGGCTAAATTAAAAACACAGTATACCGTAGTTATGGGGGACTTCAATGCTAAAGTAGGCAAGAATAAGGCAGGAGACAAGGCAGTTGGGAATTATGGTCTGGGCTGTAGAAATAGCAGGGGGGACTTACTAGTCGAGTTCGCAGAACGGAATAACCTACGCATAATGAATACCTTCTTCTGCAAACGGGAGAGCCGGAAATGGACGTGGAGGTGCCCGACTGGGGAGCATAAAAATGAAATAGACTTCATATTATGCGATAACCCTAGCGTCGTGAAGGATGTGGAAGCGCTCGGAAGGGTAAGGTGTAGTGACCACCATATGGTAAGATTTCGAATTAGGCTAGATTTGAGGAGAGACCGTAACAAGCTAGTACGAAAGAAGCCGATTAATGAGCTAACAGTAAGACGTAAAGTAGAAGAATTCAGGATTGTGCTGCAGAACCGATATTTAGGTCTCACCGAAGAAGCAGAGTTTACGACACAGAAAGCCAGCGACAAGCTTACACGCATTATCACGGAGTGTGCAGTAGAAGTCGGGGGAACGATAACTAGACAGGATACTGGTAAACTTTCCCAGGAGACGAAAGATCTAATTAGAAAACGGCAAACTATGACAATCTCCACCCCAGCTGACAGAATAGAACTAGCGGAGCTTTCGAAGTTAATCAATAAGTGTAAGACAGCTGACATACGGAAGTATAATTTGGAGAGGATCGAATACGCTGTAAAGAACGGAGGTAGCCTGAAAGAAGTGAAGAGACGTCTTGGCGCGGGGAAAAATCAGATGTATGCACTTAAAGACAAGCAAGGCAATGTCATCACAAATAGGGATAAAATAGTCACAGTAGCCCAGGAGTTCTATAGGGGTCTGCACAGTAGCCGGGACATCCAGGATAATGCCGAACGAGAAAGTAGTTCAGAGGAGATAGACATCCCACCAGTAACGACCAAAGAAGTAAGGAAAGCTTTGAAAGAAATGAAAGGGGGCAAAGTACCTGGTGAGAATCAGATAATAGCAGACCTCTTGAAGGATGGCGGAGAAATTGTACTTGAAAGACTGGAAAACCTGTATACGCACTGCCTAATGACCGCAAGTGTTCCGGAATCTTGGAATAACGCGAAAATCATCCTAATCCGTAAAAAAGGTCACATAAAGGACTTGAAAAATTACAGGCCGATCAGATTACTGTCAGTTGTCTACAAGGTACTTACCAAGGTATTCGCTAACAGAATGTCTGCAACCTTAGATTTCAGTCAACCTAAAGAACAAGCAGGGTTCCGTAAAGGCTATTCAACAATGGATCATATTCACACGATCAATCAGCTGATAGAGAAATGCGCTGAGTATACTGAACCCCTATGTATAGGCTTCATAGATTATGAGAAAGCATTTGACTCGGTCGAAACCTCAGCAGTCATTCAGCCATTACGGAACCAGGGGGTAGATGAGCATTATGGAAGAATACCAGAGGATATCTACAATGGGTCCACAGCTACCATCATCCCCCATAAGGAGAGCAGTAAAATACCTATAAGGAAGGGCGTCAGACGAGGAGACACAATCTCTCAAATGTTATTCACAGCATGTTTACAAGAAGTATTCGGAACGTTGGATTAGGAACAGGCGGGAGTAATGGTTAATGGGGAATACCTCAGTAATCTCAGATTTGCTGATGACGTTGCCTTGCTAAGTAACTCGGGGGACGAATTGCAAAGCATGCGTTCCGCACTGAACAAGCAGAGTAGAACCGTGGGCCTGAAGATATTATGCAGAAAACCAAAGTAATGATCAATAACCTCGGGACAGAACAGCGGTTTGAGATAGGTGGCGAGGCAGTGGACGTGGAAAGTGAATATATCTACTTAGGCCAAGTTGTGACCCCGGATCCCAACCATGAGGCAGAGATAAATAAAAGGATAAGAATGGGGTGGAGTGGATACGGCAGACATTCTCAGATAATGAATGGCAGCCTACCATTGTCCCTGAAGAAGAAAGTGTATGACAGCTGCATCTTACCGGTACTCACCTACGGGGCAGAAACTTGGAGTCTCACTAAAAGGGTTCAACTTAAATTGAGAACGACTATGTGGGCAATGGAGTGGAAGATTATAGGTGTAACATTAAGGGACAAGAAGAGAGCGGAGTGGGTCAGGGAACAAATGCGTTTTAAGGACATATTAGTAGAAATTAAGGAGAAGAAATAGACCTGGGCAGGGCATGTAATGCAAAGGCAAGATAACCGTTGGTCATTAAGGGTAACAGAGTTCATCCCTAGAGAAGGCAAGCGTTGGAGGGGGCGGCAGAAAGTTAGATGGGCAGATGAGATCAAGAAGTTTGCGGTGATAAATTGGTCGCAGTTAGCACAGGACCGGGGTAATTGGAGAATAATGGGAGAGGCCTTTGCCCTGCAGTGGGCGTAGATAGGCTGGTGATGATGATGATGATGATGATGCAGGGATCAGATTGTGACGGAGTTACGATAAATGTTTTGGGTGAGGCTGCACGTTACAAGGATAACTGATGTTCAAAGTTGGATGCCGCTGAAAAATTGGACCGAGGTGATGTTTTCCTTGCCACTCTAACAGGAAAACTTTTGCCAGAACCTGCCGAATTTGTGGGCACGGTTGGGCGGAACATGAGGCACGAATCCTACTAAAGGATTGCCTAAATCTTGAAGATGTAGTCATTGTTGAGACGATGAATGCTCCTCATGGTAGCTTTGGAGTTCTTGTACTGAACAGTCACGACATCAAGCATGTGAGCCCATCGATCATGGGCTAAAACGGAACGTTAGAGGCAAGTCTCATTTCAGGCCACGTAATTGTGTTTATGTTTAAGTATACATACGCAAGAATAGAACAGCCTAGATAGGTGCAGTTGCGGGTCAGTCCCGAGAACACCAGAAGAGAAGATTCAAAGCCACAAATCAAAATCACGATCTAACACTGCGGAACGGGCAATTTAGATCAAAGATTCCAGTTCTCTGTTGTCGCGTTCGATGTTCACAGCCATGATGTGCTTGAAAATTAGTCTTCTCGTTGAGACCGCATACCAAGTGTGTGAAATACAGGAAACCCCATTTAGCAGCGTAATAAAAGCCGTGCCATGGTTAGGGCACTGTTTCGTCTGCCCGATGAGCTAGTTCGTACTACACGGCAATGCAGGGAATTTTTCCAGCACTTCCACGACGCCACAATCTGCCCGGTAGCGAGTTACGCGGTTTTCGCCTCCCATCAACAGAAGGCGAACACTTTTTGATACCGTGAAACCTTCGTTTCTAGTATCACTTGTTATCTGCCTTCAGCAAGCCCAAATGACAGTGGTAGCAATTCTACATGACGAGGGAAAAAAGATCCAGGAAGGTTTGCGCTGGACAATAGCCGCAGAAAGAAACTAATATTACGGTTGCTTTACCGATGCGTCATTTCAGGAGCTTACGTACTGGATTTGCCCCAACATGTGTTCTATCATGCGAGGACAAATCTCTACTGGTGCGACGTGCACGGATCTGCAATCTCCACCGTCACCTCACCAGCCATGTACTACGATGAAAACGGTAAGCCTTTCACGGCAATCGACATTGATTCTGTTAGGCAGCTTCCTGAAGAAGCAGTCACAAACTACCAAGGCAAAAATCGTGAACTAAAAACAAAACATTTGGGTTTTGTACGCCGAAACTCCACCTGGCCTATTAAAAATGCCGTCGCGGAGCGCTACGGCTTATTTGGATGAGCTGGTGGTATTTATCTTGCTGGGAAATTATGCATGGTCAATAACACTGAAACGCGGGCTAGTTGGTGACAATTCAAGGCTGTGACTTGAGCGCACAAAAAACGAGGACTGAACGAAAGACACGAAGACCAGCGCAGACTAACTACTGAATTGTTATTCATTACTCAGCCCATATATACCCTCTTTGACAAGATCCGCGCATAATAAAACGTTTTCGTATCACGTCATACGTGTATGACGTGCACACGTACACATTTGATCATGCGCGGGTGTTGTCAAAGAGGGTATATATGTGTTGAGTGTTGAAATATGAGATGATACGTACACATTTGATCATGCGCGGGGGTTGTCAAAGAGGGCATATGTGTGTAGAGTGATGAAGTATGACATGATACGTACACATTTGATCATGCGCGGGTGTTGTCAAAGAGGGTATATACGTGTTGAGTGATGAAGTATGACATGATACGTACACAGTTGATCATGCACAGGTGTTGTCAAAGAGGATATATATGTGTTGATTCATGAATAGTTGTTACTCTGCGCTGGTGCTCGTGTCTTTCGTTCAGTCCTCGTTTCTTGTGCGCTCAAGTTACAGTCATGAATTGTGCAAGCACCTCTTTTTTTTCTCCACCAGAACAAACGGTAGCCTCGGCCGGGATAGAACCCGCGTTCTCCAGCTATTAGCCACTGAGCCACGGCGCTGGTGTAGATAGCAAATTCACCATACCAGCAGGAAAAGTTCCATAGGGCTCTTAAGTTTGCTCGCGCGTGATAAAGGTGGAAGTCCGATGATATTTCTTACAACTGCTTTGCTAAAACGTTGCATTTCCATCGCTTTCTTTGCTTTAGCTTCTTTGTCTTTAGACGTGAAGTACTTCATCCACCTTCTTTTCTGCTACACCGTGCATGCGTCTCTTGAATCGCTTTCGTGTCTGCGTCTTACGACTGAAATCACACCAGCAAATATACTGGCACACAGCACAAATTTCCTAGAATCAGGGTTTTGTTGCGCGGCTGGTGTGCAACTGTTCTACTCACGCGCGTTCACTTTCAGGTGTCACGTGTATGCAATATTCCAGAACTTCTACGTTTAAAACTCATGGTTGTGTTAATTTTGTCAAGTGGCCACAAGTGCCCTAAAAGCTCTCGATTCCCTGGCAATACCCCAAGTGTCTAAGTGCCTTGTGGAAAGGAACACCGACAACAACTCTTGTTCTGCGCCAGCAACGTGGCTTGGGGCTTTTTTAAAGTGGCCATGCAGACAAAACACAAGTTTAAATCATTCGAAAGATTGCCTCAATAAAATCCTACTGACACCCCTTTTAACGTAAACTTCACTCAAATAATCTATATAATTAGGATAAAGGGGAATGGCCCTGCGACCTACTAGCTCTTTTCCCGCAATAGAAGCTATGCTGTCATACGCGGCAGCTCTGCGATTGGGTGAGGCCACCAAAACCAAATGCAAATTAGACAGGACTTATTAGCTTGCCGAACGAGCCATTTGCTCTTAAGAGAGAGAGAGAAACTCTTTATTAAAGAGGAAAGTGCAGAGAGGTTTGCCGACATCAGTTCGCCGGCATGCTACTCTGCGGAGAAAGAAGGAGAGGGAAAAAGGTAGTAGGTGTAGTGAAGAAAAGGAGAGTAGTAGTAGTGAAAAAAAATAAAATATGATCCTTCTTCAGGGCATTGAGTTCAAAGGCTCTTGAGATGGAGGAATGACTACAATTTCGTGGACACACCAATATCCTGGAGGAATTCGAATAGCGCGAACAAGATTTTGCGCTGAGCGGAGGGAGAGGGCCATGGTCCAAGTACCAATCTTAATGTCAATGGTCCAGGGTGGAGGCAATCAATTTTATGCTGTAAACGGCACCTTGAGTCGGCATAGGCAGAGCATTCCAGTAATATGTGTTCAACAGTTTCAAGTGAACCACAATTGTCGCAATATGGGCTTGATGTCTGGCCGATCCGATGTAGATAGGAATTTGTTAGTGCTGCATTAAGACGCAGTCTATGCAGCAACGTCTCCAAGTGGCGGGGTAGACGCTCTGGCAGCCGCATTCTGACGTATGGGTCTATAAAATATAAAAAGCCGTAATAATGCTGCTGCAAGGACCATAAACGGTTCCTTTCCGACAGAGCTAGTGCCTTCGTCATTGTGGCGGCATCATGCTTCGTGAAGAAAATCTTCTTTCTTTTTCTCATTTGTAGGCCCCTGCGGGCAGCCTCGTCCGCTTTCTCATTTCCCATGATACCGCTGTGTCCTGGGAGCCATTGGAAGGTAACGCGATGTCCAGCGACGTATGCCAGATGGTGCAAATACTTTACGTCGCGCTGGACATGTTCGTGAAAGCTGAAACAGCTAGCGCGTTGTAAGCTTTGAAGTGCTGCTCTCGAATCAGAGAAAACGGTCCCTGCTGCAGATGACGCTTGCACACATTAACAGATTTTACTCGGCAACTACTCACATTTATACCGATGGATCGGCAACACCTGAGTGCAGCTCCTCGGGAATTTTCATTCCATCAAGTGAAAAAGCACTTTCATATCGGCTTGAGCGGCCGACTTCGCCTGCGTCGGCTGAGCTCTACGGGATTAAAGAAGCACTTCGATATATTCTACACCAGCCGCCGACATTTGCTCTTAAATTAAGGGTCTATTCTTTTTGTAGCAGTAGGAATGGTTGATTAAACAGTGCAAGTTATGAAAGTACACGTAAACACAAAAGTATCGATGCGTACTGCTGTCGGTACTGCGCGCACTATGCTTGTTTTAGCTGCACAGCGCTGCGGCGCTTTGGGGTTGTCTCAGACGACAGAGGCCGATAGGCGTAAGCGACGGTGTCTTATGTGACTATATTTGTCGAGCGGACACCATGTTTCACGAGACCATTACTTTCTACCTTAACAAAAACAAGCCA
The DNA here is from genome assembly GCF_048455015.1 of Haemaphysalis longicornis. Taxonomy (NCBI): domain Eukaryota; kingdom Metazoa; phylum Arthropoda; class Arachnida; order Ixodida; family Ixodidae; genus Haemaphysalis; species Haemaphysalis longicornis. Next base: position 70,081,092 of record NW_027526225.1, on the reverse strand, counting down.
GGCACAAATACGAACAAAAACAAAGCAAGGGCAGAAAACGACCCTTCGCGGTATGGTGGTACCATCTCTGTTGACTAAGGTTAAACGAGGCTCCGCAATCGGCTGGAGGGCGCTTCTTGTGATGTCATTGCAGACGTCGCAAAAACGGGTGATTTCACGGGAGAAATAAAATTTAACTTGAATTGATTAATTTATCAGGGAATAATGCATCGTTTGCTTCCGGTCAAGAGCTTGGGCACTATAAGAAAGAAAATCTCTCGAATAAAACAAGCTTGTATTTTGTCTGCATAGTCCATTTAAAGAGGTTGATGATTCTTTCAAGTTTTTTACTGTGCGTTTTTTCCTGGAGTATCTGTACGGTGTCTCCAGGGAGGAATTGACGGGTGCTTTAATTGAAAGTTTCTTTCCGGTGTGCATATACCGCTAACCCCATCTAAACTTCTTAGGCAACAGTGCGTTGAAATGAGTCAAGTGGATGTGCATCCTGGTGGCTACAAAAACTTGCTTTTTAGGTTGCACACATCCACGTTGCCTAATAAAACATGGCTCAATAATAAAAGTGTATGTGTGCCTTGGTCTGTTAACTATCGCTTCTGTAACCAACCGGAGACAGTACGAGTTCACTGCTTTGTTTTGTGTCGATATGTTGTGTTTTAAAGACGGCAATATTTATTGGGCTACTTAAACGCAGAAATTTTGGTCTGTCGGTCTGTGTCTGTCTGGGGCACGATTCAGCCACCCAGCCAAAGTGAAACAGAAACTACGCAACAGTCTTTTATACCAACAGCCAAATCTAATCGCCTAAATCAGGTGTTAATGTTCATACTTGTCAACATTGTTGAACAACAACACCACATTACGAAAATATGAGGCAGGAAATCAATACATGAGTGATATTTGCAGTGTTCCTTTATTAAAAAGCATGGATGCTTGGTTTTTGCAAGAGCTAATAAAATACTACATCAACTGCAGGAAACCGTCGCGTGCTGTTTCTCGCGCTAACTAGCGGAATTAAAAAAATGAAACTGCAAGAGCCACGAAAGGTTCCACTAGATAGTTACACGTTCTTCTCGGCACACACGTGGAGTACGGCAACGTGGTTCTATAAACGTTGTAGTAGGCTGCCTCGATTCGGGCGCGTCTCCGCAGTACGGCAGAGCTAGCATCGAGTCACCCGGCCTGGCGTAGTGGAACGAGGTAAATTTAAATTGCCTTGAGCAAGCCTTTAGCGTGTTTATTTTGGGAGGAGCGCGACGGAAGTGGATCAGCATGAGAGGTGAGCGGGAAAGAAAAGGGAGGTATTTACCTGCCACGGGAACCAGTCGGCTACTGTCTTTCGTCGACATTTGCAACGAAAGGAGCATATACGCGGCCTTTTTTTGTGATGTTCTGCAGGGGACTCTTAAAAAAGACGTAGACATCACCCCCTATAGAATACGATCCTTGCCAGGTATGAAGAGCTGTTCCATGCACTACGACCTTGTTGTGCTCATCGGATTTTTTCGCCTGTGGAAGCGTCGCATGATTGACCGCAATGCGAGGGAACGTCGGTGATCTACGTCAATTTTTCGCGAAGAATCTGGGCTTTTGTATAGTGTGTTTGCGGCAGAATCGCAGCCGCCTGGCTGGTTGCATCTTCTTGAGGCGTGCGTGATGGTGGTGCGACGATAATTGGAGCACCTCAAAAATTTTTTCCTGAGCGAACCGCTGTTCTGTTCGCGCTCAAACTTCACACGAAGGTCGCATTTTGTGGTCTATTTTCTGTGACACCGGGTAAAAAGGCCTTACTTACGTGTTTATTCTGAAAACAAATATGAACGATTTTCGCCTATGGAAAAATGGCGGCCGATTTGGACGTACGAGGCAGCGCAAGTTGATCTTGGAACGACAGCGCCTCCTGGGGTACACAGAGCGAAACGCACGTTTGGGATTCACGGTAGTAAGCAGCCAAACTCCTTCTCCTTTACTCTTTTAACGTTACTTTGCTCTATAAGGGCGCTGTTTCGGAAACTAGCCGCACCATTCGATTTCTTTTGCGCAGACGGGCCCACGTTCCTACCCCAGAACTTTACAGTCACTGCAAACGTCTACGAAAGAGTAACCCTCCGGGTCCAGGGTGCCCCCGGGTTCGACCACGTGCGCCCTCACGTCACGTCTTGGGCCAAGGTAGATGGTGCCGCAGGAACGGTGTCCAAGACGCTGGCCACTGGCGACATGGAGTCCTTGACTCTAAGACGTGTGCGGTCTTCGGACAGCGGCGTGTACATTGCAAGTGGACCAAGATTTGAAGCGCCGGGAAGAAATCGGGCTGTGATGAAGCTAATCGTTCGCCGTAAGTATTTTGAGACGTCCTTGCTTAGCCGACTACACGATAAAGGAGAAAATTGCCCTTATCTTCCAGCGAGGGAACCATGGTGTGATGCGGCGCATGCTTACGTGAAATGAGAGAGTACACGTGTTTTAGCGACCACCACCCAGCTTTTTATTACATTTAAGAATGATGACTTTATGGTCAGTAAAGTGCACAGTGAGCGGTTGCCGCAGCAGTGGTCGAATCTTGGTTTCATCGTCGATGTTCGAGAAGAACGAGAGCCAGCGCTGACTGAACCACCGCGGAGCGATATCCGCTTTATATTCACAGCGCTTGAAGGAGAGGAGACCGCTGGAGAGAGTCGCGCATGCGCGCACATGCGCTCCGGAGCAGCTGTTAACGCAGCGTTAACGCAGCGAAGCGCGCACCAACCAAGCGCGCCAGCTGTCGTTATGCTAATGCGCCGGAGTGAGAGTGTTGCGCACAGCTGTGGGAGAGACGAACGCAGGAGAGTCGCGCATGCGCAGGTGGCGTGCGGACGGACGCCGACGACGCAGGAGGGACATGCCTCAGAGCTAGTGATGCGCCGCATCTAAAAAATATTTCTAAAGAAATTACTATGATAATCATACAACTGTTTGTGAGTGAAAGTTAGAAAAAAACTCCCACCTCCCCTCGCGGGAACCCCTGTGTAGATGCGACGCATAGGCGGAGCGCCGAAAGGACCGCGTTTTATAGCGCGCATAACGTTGAAGGGACTGCGTAAGCCGGTCCCAGTCGATGACGACGTTGGCGTACTTGTAAAGCGGCGTGGACTCTAGGTGTTTGAGCCAAGCGTGGATGTTGCTTCGCCGGAGAACGGCACACCGGTTATATGCGCAGCGCGCCCGAAGGAGAGGAAACCGCGGAAGAGAGAGTACTGCACATGCGCCGGCCCCAGCGAGTCTGCCGCGGCTATGACGCAACGTGCCGCGGCTGTGACGCAACAAAATTCAACACAATCCACTTTAATCCAATCCAATCCAAATCCAATCCAATCCAATCTAAGCCAAGTTAAGCCAATCCAATCCAATCCAATCCAAGCCAATCGAATTCAATCCAATGCCCCTCGCGAGAGTGTTCGCTATCGGAGAGGAGAGGGGGTGAGCGGCGGAGAGCGCAGCTGGCGCGGCGAGGAGAATGGGGGAGGGGTGGACAACGCCGACGGCAACGACGGCGACGACGCCGGAGGGACAAGGCGAGTGAATCAGATGCTCTGCATCTAAAATATCGGTAGTGACAAATCGTTTGCAAGCAACGCCCGCCTCGGAGCCCTCCCGATGTTTGAAAATGACCTGCCGCAGTAGTGCGCCTGCCTATAGGGCCTACAGCCTATGATATGATAGGGCCTATGATATGATAGGTCCTATGATAGGACCCACAGCGTATATGGCCTACAGCCTGTGCTTATCGGCACCTCTAATATCGGTATTAAAAGATAACTGACTTTCGTACTTATAGTTGGATTAAGTCGCTGACAAATGTGCGGAGTCGATTTATGATTTCTAGAGTGGCCTTCAACGCAATTGTTAGCCGTTAACAATGTGTTGGTCCTCCTCACATCGCCTTCCTCCCTGTCCGGTAATAGGATTTACCGTACCACATGCACAGCTGCTTTACTGCGCATTAAGGACGCCACTAGGGATGAAGTTGCTCGAAGTTACTTCATCGCGATTGACCTTGCTGCTGTTATGTTTTTAGTTCTGCCGCTGGGAATTTGCATCAGCTCTTTTGTCCGTAATAGTTACCTTCAGTGCCAATGTCGTTTTAACTTTGCTCTGGCCTTAGTATGAAGCCTTCTGCATTCACGGCCAAGTTTAGTTACGAATGCCAGGATATGTTATATAAACGTAGTTATTCGGTGTGCGTCCGAGGAGACGGTATACATGCACTCGACTAGTCACGCAGTCTACAGCTTGTACCTCGTACTCTGGTAATAAGACTTCCGGAATAGTTACGGGAGACACTGTCGGTCATTTTTATTTAGCTACACTTGGTGCAAACCCCAGACGATGTCCCGCTTCCTCATTTACATTCGTTATCAAGTAGATTTTGCGCAGTTTCTGTGTAGTCCACGTAACTCAGTAAGCGAAGCTCAATGTAGACACCAATTACTGTTTTCGTTGTAAAACAATGGCGGGGGAGATAGCTGTGACGTTATAATGGATCCACTATATCTTTTCCAACTGCGGCCCGATACGCGAGCCCTCACTTGACTGCTCTCCTGCTCTCTTCGTAGAACAGATTAAACTAAACAACAGAGCAACTGCATCGAGAAAGTTGTAAATGTGCTGAAACCTTACTTATCATTGGGTGGGGCGGCTGGATCAAAAGATGTCTCCACCTTGGAAAAGCGCAGCCTTTTTAGAAAGGTGCCCTATATGTTCCACCTTTCGGTGTTACGACAAAAAAAACCTTCTGGTATGTTCAAGGAGATCACGCTCTTGTATTGCAACTATCACGTCGCCATTGACGAACCACGTAGAAAGTTTATTCATGGTTGATGCATAACTGACATATAGAATGTTTGCGTTGGGCCGGGTCTTTCCGAACAATAATATTAATTCTGCAGCGTGAGAAATTAGTGTCCCGATTCTGGGGATCGCGTTGTCCCTATACACCATAAAATATTCCGCCCTTATCGAAAAGGAGGGAAACATATTCGCAGAGGGGAAATGGGCAACTCTCGGAAGGAAACTTGAGTGTCGCGTACTGGAACCGAACCATTGAAATGATTACTGAATGTGCTCATGAGAATCACCTTTTAAGACTGGTGAAGCGGCCTGGCCGACTACGCTAGAGTGGACCTTGCGCCGCATCCGCCCCCGTTAACCTTCTGTGACTAGTGAAGTATTGAGTGAACTGTGAACTCCGAATGACCAGCATGGGTTTTTCCTGAACAGAGAACCTTGCGTGAACAGTGAGCATCTGCGGAAGTGCTCTGTCTTTTACCTTTTTGCCCCCTACCTTTTCTGCCCTGTAGAATAGCGTGCGTGCACGGCCTTGAAGCTAACGGGGAGACTTCTTATTCGTGGTCCGTAGGCTAAACTAGACTGCCAATAAGGTTAGACCCTGAGCAGTTTGTTCAAGAAAGGGGCTCTTTGTGCTATGGCGTAACTTTCTTCTTGCGTGTCGGAACGTCTATACTCTGTCACACAAGCTGGTTGCAGCAGGGGGAAAGCCACGGAGCGTGGAGCGACTGTGTCCCTGTAGTGTCCCCGCCTAGGGAAAAAGTGCCGCACTACACTCACGTAAAAAAACGGCACCGATGATGATGATTCCTATTGGTTTCCCCTTTGAAGCGGGGTGATGACATGTCATCTTACCAAAAAGGACTAATGTAACCATGTTTTACACTCTTGGTTTAATACTAGCGCTGCTTAGGGCAGGCACTAAAGCTTATTAGGCCCGTAATACTTTCTTTTCCCTGTTACAGGTGGTAACTGTCCTAGGCAATATTCCCCTCTCTGCTTTTCGTCCACCAGCATTCTAATCTTTTTTTCGTCCCCTCGACAGCCTTGAAGTTAACTTCCTCTCTGATACCCTTAAATCCTAGGGCTTCTGGAAGCCCAATATTCCCTTCGTGTAGATTTGGATGGATACCCTCACATTCTAACACTATGTGCCGCATAGTTTCTGTTTCTTTTCCGCAGACCACGCATACCCCACCATTTTGTGAATACTTCCCCACAAAAGTCTTAGTTCGCAGGCAACCTGCTCTAGCCCCAAAAATGAAAGCACTGCCGTGGGAATTATCGTAGAAATTTTCCTTTCTGATGTTCATTTTCTCCACCGGAAGTTGCCGCTGTGCCTTCTCCCCGCTGCCGGATGTTACTCCGTGCGCCGAAGTAGTGGGTTACTTGGAATATTTTGAACATGGCCGCAGTCGTTTCTGTGATATTTCGGACTTACTATGCTTATAAACTACTCCAGCGACGACAAACAAACTACGTAAGAAAAGGCAGACGATGCCCTGAATTCATAGAAATCTCCTTTCGAAATGCGCGCGCCCGTTGACATCCGGGCCCGTCGCTTAGGCGGAGTGATACCGTACATGAGCTATTGCCGTTCTTAACTTGTTCCCGAGTATAGCCAATTTTTCCCTGGGTGGAAGCGAAAAAAATTCCAAGGACTAAATCCTGGTTAGGGAATCAGGGTAGAATAAATTGGGCGTAGTTGAGTCAGCCGTGAATTTTACTAAGCCTTGTAGTAACACCAGCACCGAATCTCGTTAAGTCTTGCAGTAACATCAGCCCCGACGCCGGTTAATTTGTAGCAGCAGCTCCAGCAGCAATGCTTGATAGAGCGTTGTGCCAGAGCACAAGGCATGTGGTCTCGCTGCGTTTTGCTATGAATAGAATCGGTGCTATGTCGCCGACCAATGGTCGTCCTGTCTTACGCTTACTTTCTGCACTCGAAATCACGCCGCACAACATAAACGCCTATTCCTCTCCTGGTGGATTTTAAATTATTATCGATAAAAACAAGAAAGACAATGTGCAAATAAAACACTATGTGGAGCCGCGCGCGGGCTCCGCTGGTGCACGCTTCGTAGCTTGCACCCTGTTGCTGCCAACTTGTGAGACAGAGTAGAGAATATTTGAAAAAGTTGTACGTTGCTGTGGACTTAAGACGCAGTGCACGTGGTGGATCAACTTGTATTTTCGAATGACTTTTATTAAATGGGCGTGACATTCCTGTAGAGAGAAAGAGATAAACTGTTTCTAAGGAAGCTACAAGTGCGAAGGGTGGGGCTGCGCTGTCCTTCTTTTCAGCCCTCGGATAGGAGTCCTTGACCCCTAGCGGCTTATACAGCTTCTTGAATCAGTAGTTGTTACCGTTCTTTGACGCTGAGCAGCGCAGTTTCCCATTGCTCCTAATAATAAAGATGTTTATTCTTTGTGTGTCATTTTGCTTTTCTGTGGATGACCATATTATGTGTTGGAGATCTGCCCACTTTGCCGCGTAATTATCGAAGACTACTGATTGTCGCTGAGTGGTAGAGAAGTTCGTTGCTAGAATTTTCCAACATTAGTAGTAGTGAAATTCCCCCATCGAAATACGGGCCCCCGGTTTGCCCTCCGGTGAAGATGAACGATTCTGCGCGCCGCAACCATTCCCTTGCGTCCTGCAAAGTTTTGCGAGTGCAAGCTTGCCTTGGACAGATCACAACATGCTGCAGAACGGCCGCCCCTCGATGTCTGCGTGATTGAAACTTCGGCGGCAACAAACACCGCGTGTAGCCACGTACCCGAACGACGCGGACGCCGCTGCGAAGCACTCCTCTCTCCCCTCTCTCAAATTCAGTGTGCGCCTCTACCACCGACCCCTCACGAAGACTGGAAAGAGTGTTGTGTGTGGCTGTACTATGTTCGCGCCCTGTGAAAAAAGCAGGGGAGAAGTTATTTGACAATTAGCGTTTTGGGCTTATATACAGGGCACCAGGCTCAGAAGAGCATTCATTTTGGAGCAGCGAATCAATACTGTCACTCTGCTCGAGTCCTGTACTGTAACCTCGCCCGTAAGGGCATTGTTCCTGTCTTGCTTCGGCCCATTTCTCACCATGCTGTAAACATGGTCTTCGGCCTCTTGTCGCTGTTGCCTTGTTGACGCTTGTCTTGGGCCTCTTGTCGTCATCAACACGGCAACAGCTTCTGCTGGTCGTTCTTCACCACGCTACCTCACATGACGGAGACGACAGAGCCCGGTGCTTGGGCGCCGTCACAAATGTAACAAGTGGTTACCAGCGATGGGATGGCAACCTCGCAAAACAACGTATTATGCTGCCATCTTTCAGTGAATCAATATTCAGCATAAGAATAAAACTTTGACGTTCAAACATAAGACAGCTTTGATTAGCTGTCAAAGGGAGACTGCTTTGATTGCCAAAAAATTGGCTCCCATCCACGCTTGGAAAGTGGCTGGAAGGTACAGCTTCAAACAACACCTACAACAATTTCCCATGAAGACGGCACTTGAGTTCACACACGTGGCTCTACAAAAAGTGAAACCAGGGATTCTGCCAGTCGTTACCCTGAATTCACGGGGCCGGCGCCCCGAACGCTGCAGCGGCGTCGGTCATGGCTGGGATAGAGCGGCGGACGCCGCCGCTGTAGCCCGGCCGTGAGTCGGGAGAAAGAAAACGGAGAGGAGCGTCTTTCGAAGGGCGAGACAGCGGAATCAAGCCATCCTGACGTGCTAGCGTGGGGCTACACCACCGCCCAACACAAGCGCAGACACCGAAACAATTCGGCATGTGAGCTTAGTGATTCCCATTTATACCGATTTAAAGCAGTTAGTTTAGCAAGTTTGATAATTGCGAGAAAGCTGAGGGAACTTCTATAGTCGATATTTATCAGAACCAGTTGCTACTTTCGCCTTTTGTAATACCTTTTAAAACACATGCGAATTTGTAGTCCCCAATTTAGAAAAAGGAGTCCCATTCAAGCTACATACACACATCTGGCCGCTAGAGAAACGCTACCTTTTCCGCACGGCAAGCAGTACGGAAAAGGTAGCGTTGCTCTAGCGGCCATATGTGTGTATGTGGTCTCTACATCGTTTTTTTTTGTTTTCCCGCCCTGCAAACTAATCCTTAACACATGTTTCCCGTACAACCACTTAATTTCGTCGGATGCGGGTTACCCTGGATGTGCTGTCGAACATGTTAATCAAGCCGGGAAAAGGCACCGCGCAATGGACGCGAAGCTGCACCAAAACAGGCTCAAAGCAACTGTCGCCAAAGCAGATTGCAAATCCGTACCTCCGACGCCGCCGGCGGTGAGCAGGCACTTCCGCGCGGGGCACGCTGGGTAAATACGCCCCGACATCTCTAGTGTGCTCCGTGAGTGAAACCTTCCGCCCCCCTCCTTTCCCCGCCGCCACCTCCGATCCGTTGGAAGTTTCTTGTCCCGCACGCCACGAAATAACCGTTGGCTGGTAGAGCGAGAAAGCTTTGCTTTAAAAGCTTTAGGCGGTCTATTCTGCCGGTACATGGTAGCACGTTGCATGTTGCATCAGTGGTGATTCAATAAGGAGACTTTTGTGATTAGTGAGCCCGTAGTACTGCCTTTATGATGAGCACTATGGGTTGTTTCGATGCATCATGTATATTGAAGAACTATGGTGGTTGGTAGGTGATGTCTGGGTGCCGCTGGCTGCTGTAGACGCACGTCCTTTGGAGGTAGGAGCGTGGTGTTCGCGTTAACGAGATTGTATTGGCTTGTGGTGGCCGGTGCCTTAACGTCATAGCGAAACTGGAAGATACCAGTGCTATAATTTACCTTTGCTTTGTGGTTGCTATGGGTTGCAAAAGGTTGCCTTCTTTGACGCACTTGACTAGCGGCAATGTTCGCAAAATATTTTTCGCCATGAGAACGTCAAGTTAATACACGATAAGGTACACTAGCGGAATCATGGATGCAATGGTATGAATGAGCAGCACGGACACTTCTGCTTTTTCAGGCTCTAAACTATTCACCCGAGACTGTGAAAATGGCGGAGAATACAACGACGACACGGGTCAATGCATCTGTCCTCCGGGTTTTAAAGGACGGTTCTCTGGAGAAGGTGAGTAGGCGGCTCTTGTGAAGAAAACTATAAAAAGCGATTGAATTGGTCTTGTCATCACAATGAAACTAAGTCGAACAACTAGGAATTCAAAAATCTTTATAAGGGAAAACCAAAAGGGGAGGATGATTGCAACAATTAGAGTATGTACTGCGACGCTGGGCGCAGTCCACACAGTGCACCAAAATGCGTTTTCTTGATTTCGCGATTGAGCCTACTTCCTAGCCAATTAGCTGAATGAAGTTTGGATGAGCTCGAGCTTTATTCTAGCCGACAAACTGTCTGTTTTTCTGCCCTGATGTAGGCTTCGTACTATTTGTTTAACACATTGACCGAGTCCGCTCCACGACTGAGTACACCGGACAGGTCGCATTGCGACGTTTGAGGTCCACGCTTATACCTCTCGCAAGCGCAACACCTTGATGTGACTAGTAAGGACATGAAGCGCTGCTGAACACGAGGTCGCGGGTTCGATTTCCGGCCACGGCGGCCGCTTTTCTGATGGAGGCGAAAAGCAAAAACGCCCGCATGTACGGGATTTCGGCGCACGTTAGAGATTCCCAGTTTATCAAAATTAATCCGGAGCCCTCTAATCGCGCCTCATCGTCTGCGTTGCGTCGGGGCATTAAACCTTACAATCAAATCAGAGTGAGGGCATGAAAGCAACATCTGCGAGCACACGCCCCCTTCCCTTTAAACCAGCAACCGTTATGTGCGCGTGCTTAGTAGTGAAAGACAATGTCGAAAATGTAGCCCTGAAAGCCCTTGAAGCTGATCAAGAAAAATTAGCTGACGTCGACGTTCCAAGTGGGCAAGTTGCTGTTCATCCAGGACGGATTCGCCGCTACTCGGCGTATTGTAACTTGACGCGCCAACGGCCACGCCACGAGCTTTCCGTTGTTTTCGTGCCCCTTCGCGCTTCTGTTCGGGTCGACGCTTTTGAAATTGCCGCCCTTCTTCCTCTAAGCGAACTGCTTGCGTTTCTCCCATACCGAGTTAAAACATAAAAGGCAACGGGCACTCGGCGGTCTCTGTAGAATCCACTGTGTTCCCTCGTAATTCTAGGGAGAAAAGACGGAGGCATGTAGGCTTCCTACGTAATTTGTGCCAACAGCGCCAAATGCTCCCCTGGTGGCGCGTGGCGTTTGATTAACGTTGCATTAATTGTCATGGCAATAGAGTGGCGAGGGAGAAAGGGGGTTGCTTACGTCGCGGGCTCTGTTGACGTCATTTTTCCACGGCTGCCGCTTTCCGCGGCAGCCGCTGAGGGAAGCGCCATCTGCGCTGCCAGGCCGGGAAACAACAGCGGACATTTCGTGCATTTGACTGATTGATTGTTTGATTGATTGATTGATTGATTGATTGATTGATTCAAATCAAATGAAGGTTCATTTCAGCATTGGTACAGCGTGGGCAATGTTTACGGTCCAAGGCGGTGTAAAGATAGCTTGACGGGGCCAGAGAACTGGTGCAGATACGACAACTTTGGTCGTAAACAATACATTGCACAGCTATGATTGCTGAAAAGAAAAAAAAATATTCAGAAGGAATGTGTTAAAATACAATGAACAATATTAACACGAAAATGTTTTATTCCCGGATACACGAAGATTTCGCCGACGCCATATCCGTCGCGGAAATGACGCCAGTACAGCGAAGCAAGCGGCCAGTAAAAGGCGCACCCCTGCACAAAGGGTCTTTTTGCGGGGAAGCAACCTTTAGTACTAAAGAGTACATTATACTTACGGTTATTTGTTTTGAGGTTTTATATTTTAATACGACCGTGTTTTATGCCACGGTACCCCAAGATTTCACTGACGTCATATTCGTCACGGAAACGACGCCAGTACACCTTTGCCGAGGCCACCCGCACGCAGGACGTCACTCGCCAAGCACACCCATGGCAGCTGCCGACCCGCAAATTATGCTCAGCTGCAGATTTTGCGGCACATATCACTTTCGTGTTTTACCGATTCCTCTGACACAGGAATGAACTAGTTTTTTTTACCTTTATTAATCCATCACGTGGAAATCCAACTTTACAATGTTTCAAACACATACCGCACGAAATGCTACTCCTTAGAAGAACATGAAAAAAAAACATTGTTGGTGCAAACATCAGAGTAATTTATCGCTGAAAATTATAGAATGCAATTCTTTGCGATTGATATGGGCGCATTCAGCAATATGTGGACGTAATCGGTAAGCATCACAGGTATGTTGTGACTAAGCGATTGTAAAAAGCAGTAAGTGCGACACCGAGGAACAAGATATATTGATTGATTCATTGACGCCGAAGAACAATATATTGATTGATTGTAGGCTTTAACGCGGCGACGCAACGCAGGCTACGAGGCGCGGTGTAGTGGAGGGCTCGGGATTAATTTTGACCATTTGGGGATCTCTAACATGCGCCGAAATCTCGAATACACAGGAGTTTTTGCTTTTCGCCTCCACCAGAAAGGGATCGCTGCGGCCGGAAATCGAACCCGCGTCCTTGGGCTCAGTGGCACAAATAAATGTGTGTCGAGGTAGCCAACTCATGAATGAGGATTCATCGGTAATATTACACTACGCAATTAAGAGACGCACGCGGCGGATGCGTCATCCAACCATGGCATAATGGGCAAGGATGAGTGGGTGATGTGGTGTACTGTGCGCTCTTTGCTACAGGCTAGATAGCCCTGCATATAACGAGGTGCTCTGGTTCAGGATACCAAACAGGCGCGCTCAGGCTGCTCCGGATCGCCGTACCACTGAGCAAGTGGAGCCGAGCAGCAGTGGTCAGCTGAACTTTGAGCACACGACAGCACAGTAACGCCGGCTTTGGAAATCAAGAATACACCATTAAAAAGGTGGGGGCATTCACTAACGGAACACTAACAAGTTATTTCTCCCAGTGAACACTAGGTGCTTAGTAACTCGGGGTAGTAAATGCAGCCCTAGTCAGGGTACTTACTGAAGCAGGCAGTAAGCACCACTACATTGACTAGTAAAGTGCCAGCGATAACGCTCTTCTGAGGTGCACGCGTTTACTAACTGGCCATGCATAACCGAGTCATAAGCACGGCCTTAATCTAGTGTTTACTACTTCCCACACATAGTTAATTTCCTAAGCATGTAGTTGCTACTGGCGAAGCCTCCGTACCGTACACTCTTAAAAAAAGGTCGGGGCATTCACTAATGGAACACTCACAAGTTACTTGTCCCAGTACCCCGCACGGGGCACCTTGAGTATTCATGGTGACGGTGTTGGCGACACCGCGGACCCCGAGCCCCCAACATAAACTGTAACCTACCGTGGTGATGTGTTTAAAGGTGAAGGGTAGAAGCCTCAAACGGTGGCCGTCGGAGCCCAGGTCAAGCTCCGGCGGATGGGCTCCCTGTCTGTTTACCAGGCAGGGAGCTCCGGGACCTCTCAGGCTATCAGGGTAAGGTTTGAGAAGAAAGTACCCCCGTCCCCTGCTTCTATACCATGATGTATGGCATTCTCTAAACCCCCCCCCCAAACGTGATCGGTCCCTGAAAAGGGGCCGCACCGAAGTATCTTTTCCTTCATTGCCATCTTTGACATTTCCTGAAACAGATAATTTTTCTCGATTTCTTGTCATGGAATCCATCAATCCAACCCACCCTCTTGCATCTCAGTCAGTCTTCTTGATTGCCAAGTATCTTGAAGCCATAGTAGGAAAATCGTAGAAGTGCAAAAAACAAAAGTCTGGTGAACTCCTAATTGAAATAAATGACAAGCAGCAGTCTGCAAAGCTTCTTGCTCAGACTAGACTGGCTGATCTCGACATCCGGGTCACACCCCATCGGAACCTCAACAGCTCGCAGGGTGTGATATCCGAGACAGACCTCCTGAACGAAACGGATGCGGATCTCCTTGCCGGCTTGAAGGATCAGGGCGTCACTGCCGTGAGACGCATCACTATCCGCAGAGACGACAGGGAGATTCCCACCAAGCACATTATCTTGACCTTTGACCGCGCAGTTCTTCCACAACACATCAATGCAGGTTTTATCCGTTGCTCCATCCGTCCGTACATCCCGAACCCGCGGCGCTGTTTTAAGTGCCAGCGGTTCGGGCACGGTACAAACTCTTGCCGTGGCAGAACGACGTGTGCAAAATGCGCGGCGCATGATCATCCGAGCGACAATTGTCCATCCGATAGCCTGTCTTGTGTGAACTGCGGGGGGCCGCATGCAGCGTACTCCCGCAAGTGTGAAAAATTTCAAATGGAAAAAAAGATAATTAACATCAAGGTCACGGAGAACATCACCTTCCCAGAGGCGCGAAAGAGGTTCGCTTCTTTCCCTCTGGGGAGGTACGCAGACGCGGCTCGCCGGGGGGCGGAGCGGCGTCTGGTTTCCTCAGGGACCCAGTTCAGCGAGTCTGACCTGGTCCCACCCCCGCCCCCCGCTGGGTTCCCTCACGCAGCCCAACCCGGCACCACGCCGCTTGCTGAGGCAGCAGCGGTTGTGGTGCAAACCACTTCTGTCGGGACCGGTGCCGCTCCCGCCTCTGTCTCCCCGTCCTCCAGTCCGTTGGAGGGTACCGAGGTGATGGACACCATGGGCCCCGCACCGGCTCCCACCGTCACCGCACCGCCCGTGCCACCTCTGGTGCCCCGGACGCCCTCGGCGGTGGCGGCTCAAACGAAGGGCTCCCGAGGGGGGGCCAAGTCTGGGGGGCCCGGTCCGTCGGGCACCCCTCGGACATCCGACGACGAGATGGATGTCGGGCCGTTCCTGCCTGCAACGCAGCGCAAGGAGCGGCCACCGACTTCCAAGCCTACAGACAGGCCTAAAAGCCTAATCCCAAAGTAACAGCCCCGAAAGACGACACATGAACACATACACACACTCCATTCATTCTTAAACGTAAATAATGGGAACAGAAAACCTCATTCAATGGAACTGCAGAGGCCTCCTTAAAAATCTTGATGATGTGTATGATATCCTGCATGCCAATCAGCGAAGTCTCATGTGTCTCCAAGAGACTCACCTCAATTCCAAACAGACAAATTTCTTAAAGTGGTACATGGTATTCAGAAAGGACAGGGTTGGCTGCACACACTCTTCAGGAGGTGTGGCAATTGTCGCCCGGAAATCCTTAGCCTGCCACCCTGTCACTCTGAACACTGTCCTCGAGGCTGTAGCCATTCGAACAATAATATTTAATAGGTTGGTAACGGTGTGCTCCATTTACATTCCTCCTGATCATGCACTTTTGAGCTCTGATTTCGAGGCGCTGGTCGACCAGCTGCCCGAACCGTATATCTTAACAGGCGACCTTAATGCGCACAACTCTCTTTGGGGCTCCTCCAGAACGGATGCGCGAGGTCGCCTGATAGAGAAATTTCTTACATCTTCAGGAGCATGCCTTTTCAACAAAAAACAGCCTACATACCATAACTTACGACATAATACGTACTCACATCTCGACTTGGCTATTGGTTCTGCAATTCTCTTTCCATGTCTTGAGTGGGGCGTGGGCACGGACCCATATGGTAGTGACCACTTCCCCACATCCCTAACATACATAGGTAAAGGCCCATGCAGTCCATCTACCCATAACAGGTTTAATGAATCAAAAGCAAACTGGAGTACATTCACAGAAACATCTAAACTACACCCCACAACCATAAAACACCTACACGTGGAGGAAGCAGCCCAACTCGTCACGGCGCACATAGTCGACGCCGCCGAAAAGTCCATGCCCCAGGCCTCCAGTGCGTCCCGCAACCCAAGGAGGCCCTGGTGGAACGAGGACTGCAGGCGGGCGCGAGAGGCCCAGAACAAGGCGTGGGGTGTCCTTCGCCGGTACCCCACGTCAGATAACCTCATTTCTTTTAAACGGGCCGAGGCTTTTGGGAAGCGAGTGCGTCGTGAGGCGAAAAGGGAGAGTTGGCGCACCTTCCTCACTTCCATCAACTCATACACTGACACACACAAAGTCTGGACACGAATACGAAAACTAATAGGACAACAGACACACAGCCTGCCCCTGGTTAGTACAACAGGGGACACACTGGAAGACCAGGCTAACACACTTGCACAACACTTCGAACACGTGTCCAGTTCAGCACACTACACAAACACTTTCATGAAACACAAGACATCTGTAGAAAAGAAGTCCCTGCGTGATAACAACAGGTCGCACACTTCTTACAATTCTCCTTTTTCAATTCATGAGCTGAAGGTTGCTCTGAACGCATGTAAGCCTTCAGCTCCAGGTGCAGATAAAATCACATACACCATGATACAACACCTACACCCAGACACTCTTGAAACACTCCTACATCTATACAACAACATATGGCTTTCGGGGCACATTCCTCGCTCTTGGAGAGAGGCCATAGTGGTGGCTTTCCTGAAGGAAGGAAAGGACCCTTCCTCTCCCGCTAGCTATCGGCCCATCGCCCTCACAAGCTGCCTGTGCAAGCTCCTCGAGAAGATGATAAACAGGAGACTCATGTACTTTCTTGAGTACAATGGTCTTCTCGAGAGCTGCCAGGCAGGCTTCAGGGCGGGGCGGTCCACCAACGACCAACTCGTCGCGCTCGAGTCCTATATAAAGGACGCCGTCATTCACAAACAGTTTTGCACAACGGTGTTTTTTGACCTTGAGAAGGTATATGACACCGCCTGCGCTACGGGATCCTCAGTGACCTGAAGTCATTTGGTGTCTCAGGGAACATGATGAACATACTTACTAGTTATTTGTCCGAAAGAACGTTTCGCGTGAGAGTAGGTAGCGCACTCTCAAGAGTTCATGTGCAAGAAAACGGCGTTCCGCAAGGTGGAGTGCTAAGCTGCACTCTGTTCATAGTTCAGATGAACTCCCTTGGGAAGGCACTGCCACCTACAATTTCTTATTCAATGTATGTAGACGACATCCAGGTATCTTTTAAATCGTGTAATATGTCCATCTGTGAGCGTCAAGTCCAGCTCGGTGTCAAAAAACTTGCCAGCTGGGCAGAGGAGAATGGTTTTAAACTTAACCCAGAAAAAAGCACCTGTGTTGTCTTCTCCAGGAGGCATGGGATCCATCCGGACCCAGACATTATCCTTAATGGCGTATCGATTCCTGTGAGGAAGGAACACAAGTTTTTAGGTGTGGTGTTGGATGAAAGGCTTACGTTCATTCCTCACATTAAACAATTGAAACATAAATGTCTAAAGGCTCTCAACATTCTTAAAATCTTGTCCCACCAGTCGTATGGAACGGATAAGCAACTCCTGTTACGTATTTTCAGAAGCCTAGTGGGGTCTAGATTGGACTATGGGAGTGTTGTGTATGGGTCAGCCACTAAAACAGCACTTAAAATGCTCGACCCAGTGCTTCACTTGGGGCTTCGCCTCTCTTGTGGCGCATTCCGTACGAGCCGTGTACAGAGTCTTTACGCAGAGTGTGACAAATGGTGCTTATCACACCAGCGAACCTATGTTGACTTGTTATATGCCTCTAAAATTTCATCAATGGACAACCATCCTTTTAAACCGGTTTTTAATGATATATCCACATCAAAGCTCTTTTTAAATCGCCCATCCATTCCTGTTCCCTTCTCGCTCAGAGTAAGGGACGAGGTCACTATTCATGAGGTCTCCTTTGTACACACATTCAAGTCATCTATCACCGATCTTGTAGCACCATGGCATCTTCGTCCTGTTGCATGTGACTTGTCTTTCTTAAAATACAATAAGAACAGGACACCAAAAAGTGGGATTTTGCAGCATTTCATGTGTATACAGGATAAATACAAAGCTGCAGAGTTTTTCAGCGATGCATCTAAAACGTCCACTGCGGTGTCTTGTGCTGCGCATGGGCCCAATTTTGAAGCATGTAGAACAATGAATGTTAATACAAGTATTTTTACGGCAGAAGGATATGGCATATTTCTGGTTGTAAGTCACATAGTTGAACATCGCATTCCTACATCCGTCATTTATGCAGATTCGTTGAGCGTCGTCCGTGCATTATCATCCGGAAAGTCATCAAAAAACTATGTCATTAATCTTGTCCTCAAAACAATTATGGTAGCTTATTCCTCAAACCTTGGGGTGACTGTGTGTTGGGTGCCAGGGCACTCTGGCATTGGCGGTAATGAAGTGGCGGATGAAAAGGCCGCCAATGCTGCACTCCGAAACACAGTAGACATGGCAACACTACCTTACACAGACCTCAAGCCACACATTAGACAACAACTCCGTAAAACTTGGCAAGCAGACTGCAGCGAACAGACAGACAACAAACTACACGTAATAAAAGCACACTTGGGACAATACACAACTGACTCACACAACAGGCACATTGAAGTTACCTTAGCTAGATTACGGATAGGCCATACACATGTGACGCACTCGCACCTGCTCACGGGATCTCCAAGACCCCTGTGTAGCAGGTGTGGGGAGGGCCTATCCGTAGTCCACATACTCATACAATGCAAGGCACTTGACACAACACGACACAAACACTTCAGAGAACTCTACAGACAACATATTCCCCTACACCCATCCCTGTTTCTAGGTGACGATGCCATGGTTTCTGTGAAACGCTTTTTCAATATTTGTCAGATGTTAAGTTTTTAAACATCATTTCCTATCATGCATAATCAAATGTGGCCCTATACACCAGCCATCACCATTATCTTTATTGATCTTACTATGTCCAGTTTACACATTTTATACCTACCTTTTGTGGTAATCACCTCTTTTCATTAAATAACTTCTCTGGCGCTCTTTGCCCTCGTCGGCATTTCGCCATTAAACACCAACTATCATCATCATACTTGTCCCAGTATACACTAGGTACTTAGTAACTGGAAGTAGTAAATTTAATACTAGTCAGGGTTACTAACTGAAGCAGGCAGTAAGTACTACTACCTACCCTAGCAAAGTCCTAGCGATAAAACTCTTCTGTGCTACATGCGTTTACTAACTGGCCGTGCATAACCTAGTCACAAGCACGTCTTTAATCTTGTGCATACTACTTCTTACACTCAGTTAATTTTCTAACCATGCAGTTGTTAGTGACAGAGCCTACGTACAAAACCGCGGGGTAGTAAGGTTCGTAAGGAGTTAGTAAAACACGGCCGTTGCTACCATTTTACGACCTTTTTTAATAAGTGTGTAGACCGGTCGTTACACTCTCCAAAGTAGTGCAGTGGGCAACGCAGTGGTTTTCAAAGACGCATGTGCAGTGCAAGACAGCTCGGTGTGGCAGGTAGGATCCGGATAAGAAAGTAGCCTGCAAAGTTGAATGATTGTGGTGCTGGTCTCGGGAACACAGTGTCAGACATTTGCGTATCGTCAGTCAGTTTGTGCATTTGCGTTATGGCGGCGCTCCAGCGCCCAGCCTTGTCTACTACAGTGATCGACACGTGCCAGGTGCGATGGTGTTGCGAATGCACCACGTCTGGCTGGTGCAACGACCATGAGTTACGCATCTTGCAACAAACGGTGAACACAGGTTTGGTGCGGGCGCGTAGCAGAGAGGCATCTCGTCTTACGTCTCGTGCACGTACAGCGTAGTGACGGGCTTACAGAGTAGTGACGGGCTTAATATCGCGGATAACAGTACCAAAAAAAAAAAACTTAGAGATACTGCCCACCGCGACATCCCAAGTACGCAATCATAAAGCACATTCTCTCACTTTCCACCGTAATTTGCACGGAGGAGGTCGAGAAACGGCACTTTTTTTCGCAAGTGCATTCCTCTACTCCGAACTTCTTCCTCAGGATGTCAAATGATGATGATGATGCTTAGATTTTTATGGCGCGAGGCCAACTAGGGCAAACAGGGCCAAATCAGTGGTTATGTATGAGCAGTGAAGCTGTAAACACTAAAATCGCTCAATAAGGTCAAGAGGCAAAGACAGTTAAAGACAATGGTGGTGGCTGGTGTATGGGGCCAGTTTTGATTACACAAGATTTGACTGTGTATGCCCAATGCATAAGCTGCTGTATTATGTTTTTCAGCATGTGGCGATAACCGCTTTGGGAGGTATTGTACACACAAATGTTCCCGTACCAATCCGGACAAGCGCGTGAAGTCCTGCATTGGTATTCTTATATGCCTGCCGGACCCCTACGGCTGTTCCTGTGGTACCGGGTTTCACGGTCCATTTTGCAATCAAAGTGAGTTGACAAGACTTCCAAGAATTTTCTTGTGAGCTATGGGGCATTCAATTGCATAAATTGGGGTTGCTGAAATCATTCAAGTGCAATTATGTCAACTCTAAGATTTTAGCATATTAGGCGGCGCTACAGGTTTTAAAATTGCCGCCATTTGTTTTTGCCAAGAGCATTGGTCTGATTGTTTTCAGGGGCAACACCATGGAAATATACCGACGTGACCCTTTACGCGGGCAGTATTGTCGTCAGGTTATGAACGAGGTCCCCAAAAATTACCGCTGAGAAAAGGGGACAATAAGTTACCTCACTGCCTTGCGCTCACTCGCAGGGTAGCTAAAATTCAAACATTGAATAATTAAAGGCTTTGTTGGATTTTAAATGCTATTGCACTGTTTTCGTACCCTTTTAGGCCTGGCTTTTCTCGTTTTCATGAATTTTCACAAACGTTTGGCAGGGTATATGTGCCAATTTTTGTGAAGTAGGTCGTAGCTTTGTCTCAAAATAAATCGCTGCAGTAGAGTACTGTTACAAATGTCCCAGATTTGTCTAAACGAGCTAAAACTTTCACCGAAGTATAACAATCTTATCCGTATTCTCCGAAGCGCATGATAATTTACGTCTAGCTATTGGTGAAATAGTTGTCGTGGAATTTCAACAATCAGTACGTCTTACATGTCGACATTTACAGGGTGCCCGCCGCATCGCTACGGCGCTGACTGCAAGCAAAGCCGGATATGCCAGTGCGAGACGGAACCGCATTGCGACATCTTCACTGGCACATGTCTCCGTGACGGCGGAAAGTGTCGGCGAGGGTGGAGGGACGCACCTTTTTGTGACAAAAGTAAGAATTCATTTTCTTTAAGGGGCCAAGCCCCTTAAGGGGCTCGGGCTGTCGGCGTCTCCTGTCGTCGTCGTCTCATGTAGTCATGGTACTAAAACACCGGAACACTCGTTTTCCAAAGCCTTGCACTAGACCGTAACGCGCACTAAAAGAAAAGTGCCTAATGATTAAAACCGGTTCAAAATAAACCAACATGATTCAAAGATTAGTGAAACGCTCGTCGTCCGCTTCAGAAATTGTCAAGCACAAACAGAAGCTGTTTGCGGGCAAGTTATAATTTGTGTTGCACTCAGGTAGCCGCCGGCTTTCGGAACTAGGTGTACGGGTCGGTGGTCGGTCAAATAAAAAAAAAGGCATCATTATCTGGTGCCGGGGCTTCGTTGATCACCGAGGTAAAGCCCCCAGGGCGAGGCGCAGGCATTGCTACGTGCTCGCTTCGACCCTTGACACTACCCCAAACTGGGGAGTTGGGGCATAGAAATTGCGTAAATTTGGTTCAACACAAGACAGGGCGCAACCGCCTCAGATAGCGCGCGATTGCTCCTCCAACCAGTGATTCTCCGGCGCCCAATCAGCGCGTGCCGTGTGGCAAAAGAGAGACAATTTTTCATACACTTATATACTTCATGCTTTGTCCCTTTGTATACCCACAGCCGATCGGTTGATTTTAGGGTTTAACGCGCCGACGCAACGTAGGCGATCAGGCGTGCCGTAATGGAGGGCTCCAGATTAATTTTGACCACCTGGGGATCTTTAACGTGAGCTGAAATTTCGTACACACGGGCGTTTTTGCTTTTCGCCTCTGTGAGAAAAACGGCCGGCGCGGCCGGGAATCGAACCCGCGTACTCGTGCTCAGCAGCACAACGCCTTAGCCACTGAGCCACCGCGGCGGGTCTGAGACCTGCTAAGACTGTCCGACCTCGTCGGCGCTAATAACCCTTGCAACAGTGTATGGAGCCACAAAGGACTTCAGGTTGACGTGGTCTCAAGGCTGCAGTGAACACACGATTGTATACCGATTCAGAGAACCACAGTAAGAAGCGAGCGTGAGTTCCCGATCTGGCAAAGGAAATGCCTGCAGCGCGAGCAAAAGGATGATTGGCCATCTCGGTTAATTCAGAAAATTTTTGTCGCTCCTCATTTGTGTTGTGTGTTACCAAATGTGCTTGTTTCTTTCATCATTTTATGCTCAGCGGTCTTAGGGCAGGTTCGGTGTTGCGTGGTTGGCCACAACCACACAACAGTAAGTCACCAGCGCACTTGGGAGCCAGAACTTTTACATCATATTCGGGGAATGTGCACTTTATTGAAGGGTAAGTTCGAAAAAGCATGGTAAACTTCATTTTAATGTAATAGTTCTTAGCTGTACCGGCTAGTTCTCCCCTTACGTTGTAGTCAAAAATTTGCTAAAAAATCCAATCTGTTACCACAGAAACGATTTTGGTAGAGGTGCCAAGCTATCACAGCGAAATAACAAATGTTTTTCTAATATATGCTGCAGATAAAAAATATATCGATAATCAATGCTGCAGTCATTTTTTCCTCTGTGTTCCTGGATGTCTAAATCGTATTCAAGGTTACCCCATCTTCAACAACGGGCCTTCGGTCACAAAAATAACCGATCAAGGCGCACATGTTCACTTTGGTCAATGGAGCTCAACGAGGGACACAGGCATGGGAACTCCAGTCAGATACCTGGTTCAGTATAAGGTATGCTTCATACTGGTTTCTGCTGTAGAGATTTGATGGATAACGGTTATGTTGTTTTGTGACAGTGATGGTAGATTTGTTTCTAAACGTACGCGTGAATTTCATCAAAGCTTATTGAACTAACAAAAGGCTTCTAAAACAAAACAATTCAGCCACCCCTCCCTCTTCTGACGTGCGTTACATCCGTGGTATAACTGAACATTTACAGGCTGTGCTCACCATGGCTATTGAAGAATCAAAACCGCACTTTTCTTCGGGGTATGGTGAAATCTGGTATGATCTTGGCCATGACTTGGCGAGGGACGCCTTGGAAGCACTACT
The DNA here is from genome assembly GCF_048455015.1 of Haemaphysalis longicornis. Classification (NCBI taxonomy): domain Eukaryota; kingdom Metazoa; phylum Arthropoda; class Arachnida; order Ixodida; family Ixodidae; genus Haemaphysalis; species Haemaphysalis longicornis. The sequence goes on along the minus strand of NW_027526225.1, from coordinate 70,058,160 downwards.
GTATTCGTTGAACAACTTATGGGCTAAGGGTGTCCTTCGAGCCGAGTGCAAACACTCCCCGGTGGTGTATATCCTCAAGGCGGGGAAACCACAGTTGACCCATTTCCTTGCCATATACAATATGCAAGATATTTGGGTGAGTGGTTGTCGATTAGCCTGGTTGTTTGAGCATAGGAAAATGCCATATCCCACTCAGACTTGCTTCGGACCCCGCCTCGGTACACAGGATGGCCTGTCTATTCTGGCTGACGATATCTTGAATGTTTCATCACACAAACACCTGGCAAATTTCCAATACTTAAGACAATGTGGACCACAGTACAATACTCAGAAAAATGGAGTCTTTGGTGGTTTCCCCTCATCCATCCAAAGTGGTACACTCCTTCCTGTGATCAAGGACGATTTGAGTACGAGTGGACGCGAAGCCTGTAGGCCAGTTTACGTGGAATCATGGGCCATCGCAAGGTTCCGTGATAGCGACTCTGCTTTCAATATCGCATTTGCTTCTTTTGCATGAAAGCTAAATAACATCACTTGTGTGATGTCTATTATGAAACCTAAAAGCATAAAAGCTACAAGACATCACTTTTGTGATGTCTCTGTGATATTTCTTCTTTACTCGGAAAATGTCACGCTGTGGTTCTAAACAAAAAACTGAATTTACTCGGCCGTCATATCCAGTAAGTTCTAGATATTTTTATGTCTTTGCGGAATCAGCCGATTTGGAAATTTCACCCGAGAAGCCTTGCTATATACAAGTGGCTGACTAGGCAGGGAGGGTGTTAGACTCCCTGGCTAACTTAACGCTAAACTTTTTTACACCCTTTTCGGTTTAAAAGAGTGAAAAAATCAGGGTCCTTGGCGCACACCTGCAACCGGGTTTTTGGTTAAAAAGGGTTTAAGGATGAAACAAAGGGTGTGATTGTGAACACCCTAAAATAAGGGTGTGGGCAGTGCAGATGGAGACGGCTAAGCGCGCAGCATGACTTACAGACACATTTAACATGCACAAGTCCCACTTGGACAACAAATGAATTGAGCAAGAACATCAACGGAATGCGTGCGGAGAGCGAGCACGTACGTGCCTAGAAATACATCGGTCCTTCTTTACATATTATAGACAGCAGAAGAAAGTGCTCTGATAAAGTCGGTGGGCTTGTCGCACAGATGAGATAATTTAGCGCTAATTTTGGAATTATGCATTTTAATGTGAGCATACAAGTCACTGACGCACGCAAATTTGCAAAAACGTTTTGGTCGTGAGGCAGTTATCATGTTCAACAAGTCATAGAATTTCATTAAATACCAACCAGCTATTCCACACCATTCCAGCACTTACCAAGAAGGGTGTTAACTATTTCAACACCCTTTTTCCCACAACCGAGTAAAACTACAAATGAGGGTGTTGGAAACTAAGAAAAACGGTGTAAAAGACCTCCAACTCGGATAAAGGGTGAAAAAAACCTTGTTTCGTACCTCACGGTGTAAAACAATATAAATTGGCATAATTTATTACCAGCGGAGCTGTTTAAGATTGCTAGGTTTGGTGGCAATATCATTAAATACTAAGAAAAAGAACTGCGCCGCCTCCAAAGGCTGCACCAGCGCAGATTAAAACAGCAAAGCCGGCTTTCTAGCCTGTTCAAGTGTGAGCAGAAGGGGCGCATGCCTATGGGCACTGCGCTCGCGTTGACCCCTGCCACTACCCCAAACTGGGGCCGACGGGTCATGAAAATTGCTTAAATCCGGTTCAACGCAAGAGACGGCGCCACCACCTCAGCAAGTGGGCGATTGCTCCTTCCACCGGCGCTTCTTTGGCGCCCAATCAGCGGGCGCCGTGAGTCAGGAGAGAGACTTAAATATTTGAATACAGTTATACACTGCATGGTTCGCCCCTCTTGAGGTTTCAAGGTAGTGGAGACGGTCCGGGATTTTTTTACGCTGAAGAATTCTTCCTGCAGAACTCTGCTAGTTTCTCCCAAAAGTAGAACATATTCATTTCGGCTACATTATACAGACATTTCCTGGAGCACCAAGTCAACAGCGGGAGCAGCTGCCTCTACTGCCCAGTCAGACGTAACACAGAGGACACTTTAAACATCATTCATCAAACAACTTAGACTGAGAGCAGCAGCTAGGAAACCAGAGGGAACACGATAGGTTGAGTATTCGCTTGAAACACGAACATTGGAGGCCATGGCTTGCTCGTTACCCTCAGCGAAACACTTCTTCGAAATTCAAGTTGCACGAAGGTCATGATGACGTCAATCTGCGGCACTTTGCAGCTCATCGATGGCATGCAATCAGAAATGCACAGTGTTTTTGATGTTATTAGTGCATCCGTTCGTTGCAACAGTGATAGCAGGTCACCGTCTTTTGCCGCTGTCTTTTGCTGTCGGTCTCTCGCCTCACCAACTCAGACTACTTTTGTCTGAATAAAGTTTTAAGCTTATTGTTAGGTTGCCTATAACACTTCTTCTCATTTAGGAGGCGCATGGAAGGTGGAAGAGCGAGACAGTCAGTGCCTCCTTCGGAAACCGCGAATACACGGTTCCGCTATCGGGACTTCGGAGCAACGAAGCGTATGATGTGCGAGTCTTGGTCGTGGATCGGGACGGCAATTACCGGGAGGACGATGCCAAAACTACACACTTTCGAACCGAATGCGGAGGTATGCCGAGTAATGAAGCCGAAGGAGTTGTTTGCAATAAAAATATTTCTTTTCCAGCCCCGAGGCTACCACCTCAACATGTACGTATTGACAGCCGGAGCACCAATGAGATCGTTGTCACGTGGAAAGTAAGTTCCTAGTACTACCAATGTCCTTCAATAAGGAACTCTGGTACTACGTATTTTGGGTCCAAGGTGAGGGAGACCTCTTTAGGTTAAGCTTGATTTCAAAGATCCAAGAAACCTACTACTTGTGTGAATTTCACCTGACTAGGTGGCTCTAGAGTACCCTGGTTGGTTATACCACATAACGCATTGTGCAACTAATTAATGTAACACAATCTACTCAACTGGCATATCGTGTTCTCATACAATAAAATGGTGCTAATCGTTAGAACACGGACTACGGCGCTTGCAGGTTTCGCTGCCTCTTGAACTATCAGCCTGAGGAAACGTTGGTTTAAATGTCAATAGCCTGCACCGGGCTTGGTGGACGCTAAAATTTCAGCCTGTCTGATTGTCACCCGAAACACTAAAAATGATGGAAAGAACGTATGAGCTGCAAATGACGTTTGGGAAGATTCACTGCCGAGGATAGAGCCCATGTTTCATAGGTGAATGCTGCACCGCTAGCGGTGGCTGCGCGTAGGGCAGGCAACCATTGACAAGTGGTTGCGCTAATCGTCAGCGTGCCGCAGATGCTGGCGTCACTGGAGTTAAAACTCGATGTAGTAGGGTGTGTAATTAAATGTACATACATAGGCAGTGTTGACCCAGGTACGTAATAAAAGCGTATCGAGCACAGTTGCTCTTGCTTGAAGAAGTTACTTAAGATGTTCAGTACTACCGAATAATGTGAAGGCAAAAGCCTAGCCTGTTGACCTGCTGTTGAACTCTTAGCTAAAATTTTATCTTGTTTTCCTCGGGTCGCTGCATCCATAGCCGCTCCCCGGACGGTAGTACGTCGAGCGGCCGTTAGAGCTGCTTTAGCCTCTTCCGCCATGGCGTACTCTCTCAGTATTTGCCGTCTGATGCATAGTCACCCATAGCGATGTGGAATTGCACTCTGAGCCCACGCGGCAGAGTATACTAGATGAGTCCAGAACGTTTTACGTTTTTTGCCATTCGTCAGAAACCTCCTCCGGCTACCGGTGTTCCCTTTTCGGGGCGCGCTGCCCTGTTCGCGGTCCGACAGTCTGTACAACCGATTTTCCGAACAGGGTTATATACCTCGGAACTTTTCATGAAACATCTACGACCTTCGCGTTGAAATTCACCGTAGTGGGCGCTCCAAAATGCGAGGTTGGCCTTACGACGGGGACGCACTGGCGTCCATCCATAGGGAGCCAACAGAGACTTACAATCTTTGAATTCACTGATGCAGTGCATGCTTCGCCCCTCCCTATGTTTCACGGTAGTGGAGATGGCCCAGGCATTTTAAAACTGCGGACACCATACACAAACAATAAACAGTTTGCTCAACGGCTTCGATGTTAAAATTACGCCTGGAATAGCCTTGCATCTGGTTACCATTGGTAATATGTGAACGGACGTAGTTCGATTGCTTGGGATGTTAACGCCAGGATATCGTAACGATAAGAAAACTAAATTTACAGTGGCGGGTAACGCCGTCGGCATACTAAACCGATGACAATGAATGGTGGTGCGGAGCGCTTGCTGAAGCCGTTACGGCCGACTTGTAAATACATTGCATCTCTATGTAACAGAACCATTCAGGATCAAGATCGCTTCACCATGGATTTAGCCAGCGCCATACCTTGCGGGAAAAGCTGCCTATTCGGCTTTTTGTCACAAAAGGGAATGCATTGTGTGACTAAGTACAGGGAGCAAGCCACTTGTCCATCACAAGTTCTCGACATCCGCTTTGTACGACGACGCCTCTTGAAATCACACGCCTATAAATTGAGTAATATCATTTATTGTTGCAGTGGCTTCCAATGCCATAGTCACACCCTTGTGGCTTCCGGGGCAACAATAGGAGGTTGATATAAATATAGGAGGATCTTATATATCGGGTTTTTTAACACTTACGGCCAGCTTTTGCCTGAAACCATGTTTGTAATCATTGCGTAAGACCGATTACTGTTTGATGGTTTGTGTGGGAACATCTGGAGTTAAACGTGTGTCTGTCGGCAGGATATGTTACATGTGGAAACTCAAACACGTACAGAATGCAGGTAATAAATGAACCAACCAACCATGGCGACATGATAAACTTATATGAAACACCATATGCCAGTAATGTGGGGGATTACAGTTTCTCTTCTTGGCTACAAAAATACCATTTTACTAAGTTGTAACCTACATTGTAACCTTTCATCCGATACCATGAAACAGTTGCTTCAAGTCTTATAGTGGCAAACACTTCTGGCATATCAACAAAAAATCTTATTGTATCAATTTTGTTTCAGTACTTTTAAAGCGTTCCTGATACTAGTATAATAAGGCCGGTACTGTTAATAACGTGTTTTGAAGGAATATTGAGCACCACATAACACAAGCCTTTTTGATATAACCAGGGTACTTTTAACGTACTGTCACGTCTGCGAGTACTACAGGCGAACCAGCATACATTAATTCTAAGATTGTAAAATCGTGCAATATAATGCACAAGTCAACGCAGAGTGCTGTACGCACAAACATGCATGCATGCATGCATACATACATACATACATACATACATACATACATACATACATACATACATACATACATACATACATACATACACAAGAAATGAAACTTCGAACAAGGTAGAAACTACGATTGTTTCCAACGTTTCAGCCAAGAGACTTGCCTTCGTCAGGGCAAACTCTCGCCTGGCTGGCACGGTTTATATGGGGGTAGTTCCCCAGGTGAGAGGAGAGAAGTGGAATTGAGAAACCGGATTGGTTTGGTAGTATGTAGGTGGTGATATTGAGGGGGAAAGAAGGTTGTATAGTTTGAGCCGCGAAGTCGGTAAGAGGGAAGTCAGGGGGGAAGTTGATATTCCGGGAAATTCTCTCCAGGAATTTCCGGAAATAAGATTTTCCCAGAATATCAACCCCCCTGACTTCCCTCTTACCGACTTCACGGCTCAAACTATATTACCTTCTTTCCCCCTCAGTATCGCCACCTACATACTACCAAACCATTCCTCTTTCTCAATTCAACTTCTTCTCTCCTCTCACCTGGGGACCTAGCCCTATATAAACCGTGCCATCCAGGCGAGAGTTTGGCCTGACGAAGGCAAGTCTCTTTGCTGAAACGTTGGAAACAATCGTGGTTTCTACATTGTTTGAAGTTTCGTCTCTTGTGTTATCTACCATCTTCAAAGTTTTATTGCTCCCTACATACATACATAAATACATACATACATACATACATACATACATACATACATACATACATACATACATACATACATACATACATATATACTGGCCTGCTGAGCATGAGGTCGCGGGTTCGATTCCCGGATACGGTGGCCCCTTTTTTGATGGAGGGGAAAAGCTAAAACGCCAGTGTGTACGAGATTTTGGTGCACGTTAAAGATCCCCAGGTGGTCAAAATTAATCCGGAGCCCTTCACTACCGCGCGCCACATCACCTGCGTTGCGTCGTCGCGTTAAAACATACAATCATAATCAACATACATACATGCATGCATGCATGCAAGCATGCATTTATACATACATACATACATGCACATGTATGTATGTTTGTATGTATGTATGTGTGTGTGTATGTAAGTATGTATGTATGTATGTATGTATGTATGCATGTATGTATGTATGTATGGATGGATGGATGGATGGATGGATGGATGGATGGATGCATACATACATGCATACATGCATACATAATGCATGCATACATGAATAGAAAATCTTTACGCAAGTTGCAGGCAATTCCATGTGATCAGCGATTTGACGTACCGAAGTTCTGTGCACACGGCTTCTAGTACTCCCGCATGCAGTGCTATTATCTTCGATATTTGCGTGTTTGAGCTTACAACAGCTCCCTCCTTTTCGGCTTTTTTTTGTCGCACTGCTTTAGAACCCGGCTCCGGAACACTGGCTTTGCGGGAATGTTAACGTCGTACTTCAAATGAATGGAAATGTGGTGGAAGTAGCTACGACGCCAGGAGTGAACGTGTACCGGTTTCCAGTGAATCCGTACACACGAGTGGAAATTCAGCTCCGTTTGAAGACACCTAACAACAAGTACAGCGACTGGACACCAAAGCGCACCGTAACCTCCGCGGAGGACGGTAAGATTTTATTTCGCATGCTACTGTTATGTGCGTAGTTTTAAGCGTAGCGTTGTATAAGCCCAGGTAATACGAATCGTAACAACAGGCATAACAAATTTATTTGTACGTACAAGCTGTCAATATAAATTCAAGCAAACATACAGAGACCCTTATTAAAAAAGGGGGCATTGACTATTCTTCGTTACTTGCATGCAGGATCGAAGTCTGGCGTGGTTTAATATTTCCTTCACATGTCTTGACTCGTGCGTTCGATAAAGATGTCGGTGTTTTGATAGAACAATATACAAGGACAGGGGTTTCTTGAAAAGCGATGCTTTTACACATCGCACACCAGTGTAAAAGGTTTATGTTTTTTACATTGATTGTATATAAGCGCGTCATTATGGTTTAAAACGAACTTTCTAAATGTTGATAGCGTACTGTACTCTGCTGCAATGTTTTCTGAGCACTCGTTTTTCGTGCCCCGTTATGATGTCGACATATCTATACAGATTTGTCTAGTTTCAAAATGAACTGAACGGCGGCTGTCATTGCTGTCCTGTGGCCTATTTGTCCGTTTGGTTTTGCATTTTAACGTTGCTGCACCGGCCGCCACATGCGGCATCGTTATATCCTGCAAATGGCGCTCGACTTGCTAATGAGTTGAAGCGGAAACGTAAGTACGAGCGTGAAAAGGGGCAGTCTGCAACGTGTGAAGAACGGGAACGAAGGATTCAGGAAAACGACAGCGACGAGATTTAGGGGCGCTAATAGGCCCATCGCCTTCGATTTCGACGGTAGCTTCGGAAACTGACGAAACGACGGCAGTCAGTGCTGGCAGAACGGAACGTTCAAATTAGCCACATCGCTTGGTTGGCAGACTGTGCTTTGGCTGCTTAAGCGTGCATAAACGGTCTCGCCGAGCTAAGCGGCAACCATATTTTGGTGGGCGCAGCATCGTATTTAAAATAAAGACTGGCGCGATATCAGTCAATCTGGTCTCCCTAACACCTCACCGTTTTGTAACTTATTTTCTCTCCACTACTCCAACTTCTTCTTAGCCATCATTCAGCTCTATCACTATGGCAGTAACGGTTATATCTGCAGCTAATCTGGCCAACATGACAATGTGAAATTGATTTCTGCGTTCTGAGGCCACGGCATCTTTCCCCATGGACTACGTTCTGCGTTCGACAACCAGAAAACCAAGTGGTGGCCTTCGTGGTGGGGACGCGGCTTGGTCAGATTGACTAAGAAGCCAAACAGTTATCCTCGGAGGAAAGCTCACATCTTCAGTTGATGAGTGCCGGTAGCATGAGAATACTTATCGCAGAAATAATTTGCAAGCAAACACGTTTAGTCCTAAAAGTGTATGTAGTTTCACTCCCGTGTTGGAGAAATTGCAAGTTGTTGGCTACGTCAATGCTCAAGTTTCGTTTTTCCTTTGTCCGAAGAGGAGGAGCAGCAGTACAAACTTGTCAAAAGGCAACGCAAACCCGGAAGACATTCTCGTAAATTGTGGCTTGTCCATACTTTTTTAAAGTGAAGCTATCTATGCCTAGGTTCCAACATTTGATGGCGTCCGCTGGGAAAAACTCTGCCCTAAAAATGGTTGCGGCTCGGCTCAGCTAATCTTGAATATGCAAAGCAAAAGCTTGGATTAGTCTGGTTGAGTCTTGGTTTCGCTTGCTTAACCTTTGATGTAGCTGTATTGCCGACCACGGCTCAAGGTCGTTCGGTCCCGTGCAACACTCACAGAAGGAGGTCCGGCCTCGCTTTCATTCTTCGCGTAAAGGTACAACGCCACAGATGCTTGAAAGTACGTACATCAACTTTGTTGCCATTAACACAGCGCGAGAGGGATATAAACCCCATGAATGAAAGACAACACAACTGTAAATCTCAATAGTACGCGTTTCATGGGAAATTCGAGAATAGCATTAAATGGTGTGGAGCTTGAGTAGCTGACAGCGAAACATTTCGGGGTTCCATACGGAAGCTATGTTGTAAGGGAGGTTACTCCAGCGACGAATCTCACGAGGCAGTGCTAGTGCGTTAAATTCGTTAATTTTATGCGGCATTTACTCACATTACAATGCACCCATGTTCCGCTATGATGTTCCCTGTCTAACGGATTCGTTTTAGCAAAGAATGTGCCCTGATAGTGTCCCTCTTGTTCGTTGTTCGCAGCCCCAAGCGTTGTCCGCAATGTCCAGCTGACGAAAACAGGATCCCGCGAGGCTCTGTTCACGTGGGAACCACCGGAGCACGCCAATGGCATCATACGTCACTACAGTATCGCATACACACCTCTAACGTTCCGCATCCCCAATTGCGGCCGAGTGAAACCGAATCTTACAGAAGTCATTGTCCCCCCGGTACGCACGGCTGTGCAGCTGGCAACCCTGCACCCTTACGCCAAGTACCAAGTCTACGTGTCTGCTGTGACAATCAGACCAGGGCCCGAGTACAGCATGACGTTCCACACACCAGCTGATGGTTAGCACTTTTTCACCAAGAAAATTGTCACTTGTTTCCCGGTCTGCTGTCGAGGTTATTGAAGCAGACTGATTGGGAAAATCAATCTTTTTTCATCTTTTTTATGCCATTCGTGCTTCTGGTATCACATTCAAAGATAAGTTTTGTTTGATCACCAAAGCCTGCTGTATTATATTGCCGCCACTATCATAAACCGGAAGTCAGGGAAGAAATGCCGCGACTATCACCATCAGCGAAGCAGAAAAGAAGACGAGAACGCTCGGGCAAGCGCTTGTCCTCACGGGCTCTGGGCTGCAGCTTTGAGTTTAGACACATTAAATCTTCTTTATAGCCTTGATCGCTAGAAGTACCGAGTGTCATTCGTGACATTTGTGGTGGAGGTGCTGGGTACACCCCCTTCATGCTGAGTACCCCCCCAAGGCCCCGTAAGCCAAGCCCGATACTGAGTCCGGGCCGGCGAGCCTTCCTCGAAGAGCCCGGTGTCCGCACCAGTCGACGTCTCCAAGGCCAAGCACCGGAATACGGGCAGTTGACGGCGAATCCCAAAAGGACACAGGTGACACGTGCAGTTAGCATGACGTCGCAGTCGCAGCAGACTGACACGTTCGGGCCTCCGATTATGTTCTGGCCGATCGCGCCCCGTAATCCTGCCCCGTTCTATGGCGAAGACTTCGAGGACGTAGAAGACGGGATTGAGCAGTACGAGCCACAATGGTTGGACGGAAGACCAGTGCCGCAAGAGCGTCTACTTTTCTTTGGAGAAAACTGCTCGCATCTGGTTCAATAACCACGAGGCGGGCCTGAAGTCATGGGAGTCCTTCAAGGAGGGTCTTCGGCGAGCCTTCCCTAACCGCTTTCGACGTCAAATGGCCGAGGAACTTTTAAGAACCCGGGCCCAAGGGCCTACCGAAAGCGTGACGAGCTTCGTGGAAGACGTTCTGCAATTGAGCGCACGGGCGGATCCGCTGGCCACTGAGGAAACCAAGGTGCGGGCAGTTATGAGAGGCGTGAGGAGCGACATTTTTGGAGGGCTCGTTCGCCATCCACCGACGACTGTCGATGAGTTTGTGACGGAAGCCACCAACATTGAACAGGTGCTAGCGGCGAGGAGTAACCATTACCACAGGTTAGTGGCTTCCCCCACAATTGCTGCTTGCACTACTACTTCTCGCCTCGACCTGAACAGCAATAATGATAGTTGTCTCCGCGAGATCATCCGCGGCGTGCTCCAAGAGGAGCTACAAAAGCTGTTCCCAAAGCTCGAGCGGCCTGCTTCAGTATCGGTTGCGGAGGCTGTCAGAGAAGAAGTGCGGCGGACCTTTGCACCCATAATTCCGGTCGACGTTGTCCCCCAACGTCCCTCTGTGACGTACGTCGCGCCGGCTTCCCAGCCGCCCTCGTCAGTCGCCGCTCCTTACTCAAACCTGGTACCACAGCGGGTGGCCGGTGAGTCGTCGAATATTCCCCCGCCGGGACCACAGCAGCTTCGCCCGTGAAAAACGGATGTCTGACGAACACGGGACAACCGACCACTCTGCTTCCACTGTGGGGAGCCAGACCACACCTTTCGCCGCTGCCCCTACCGTGAGCTTGGACTTCCAGGGTTCCGTCCAAGCGATCCGTGCCCACGTTACGGTCAGAAACCCCGCGAAATCGAAGAATACCTTCGACGCTCAACGCCGCCGTTATCAGCCGTTCCTCGTGGACCCCGTTCGCCGTCACCTCGTCGGCCACCTTCGCCTCTCCGCTCGTCTCGCCGCGAAAGCCTTTCGCCCGTGCCTCGCCGGGAAAACTAAGTACGGCAACGCCTGGAGGTGGTGTTGCCGACGACGAAAGCCATCAAGAACCTCCGGAAACGCCGCGAAGCTCCCAGTCCGACTCCCGCAACCCTTTCATCCGTACTGCTGCGCCATCGAACAACCTGTCGATCAATATAGACGGCTACGACGCGACGGCGCTCATTGACACTGGTGCTGATTACTCCGTTCTTAGCGGTAGGCTTTCCCGTCACCTACGTAAAGTGATGACAGCGTGGGATGGCCCGGATATACGTACCGCCGGAGGACACCTGGTGACGCCTGTTGGACTGTGCACTGCCCGCGTCGAGATCCACGGAGAGCCATGCCCTGTGAAGTTTGTCGTTCTGGAGAAATGCTCCCGAGACATCATTCTAGGTATGGACTTCCTCTGCGAGTATGGTGCCGTCATTGACCTGGGTTCGAACAGCCTCACGCTTCGGATGCCGGATGCACCACGGAGTCACTCCTCGCCAAGTTTCGCCTCGGCCAGGGTGTTAGAGGAGCACGTGAAGCTGCCTCCGCTGGCCAGTGTTTTCTTGCTGGTGCAAGTTGACACGTTCCCAGACGGGGAAGCACTCTTAGAAGGAAGTATCCAGCTTCTTCTGGAGAAGGGAATCGGGGTCGCCAGAGGCCTACTGCGGATTCAAAATCGATGCGCAGAAGTTCTGGTGACAAATTTTCGAAACGAGTCGCAGCACCTGACCAAGGGCATGGCCGTAGCCCACGTGGAAGGCATCGCGGAAATCTCAGCTGTTGACGTGGTGTCCGACGCCGATACATTGTCTCTGCCGGAAACGGCAGCAAGTCTGGAACTCGACGTGAACTCAAAACTTTCGGGTCAACAAAGGAGTGAGTTGCTTTCACTGCTCGACGAATTTCGTCACTGCTTTGCTACGCCGTCCGGAGTTGGCCGAACCACCGTTGCTAAGCACCGGATTTTGACTGATGACGCCGCGCATCCAACTCGCCAACCGCCGTATCGAGTTTCACCCAAAGAACGAGAGGCAATACAAACCCAGGTGAAAGACATGCTGAAGGACGATGTCATACAACCGTCTAACAGTCCCTGGGCTGCACCAGTGGTGCTTGTAAAGAAGAAGGATGGGACACTGCGGTTCTGCGTAGATTATCGCCGGTTAAACAAAATAACAAAGAAGGACCTGTACCCGCTTCCACGCATCGATGACACTCTCGATCGGCTCCGCCATGCCCGCTTCTTCTCGTCAATAGACCTGAAGAGTGGGTACTGGCAGATTGAGGTTGACGAGCGGGACCGAGAAAAGACGGCCTTTATTACCCCAGATGGGCTCTATGAGTTCAAAGGGATGCCTTTCGGTCTATGTACAGCGCCAGCGACCTTCCAGCGTGTAATGGACACCGTTCTCGCCGGCCTTAAATGGCAGACGTGCCTCGTTTATCTCGATGACGTCGTCATCTTTGCAAGTACGTTCGACGAACACTTACGACGACTTAGAGAGGTACTGAAGGCTCTCGAAACTGCCGGCCTTACGCTCAATCCAAAAAAATGCCGGTTCGCGTACGATGAGCTGAAGTTCCTAGGCCACATTGTTAGTAGTGCAGGTGTAAGTGCTGACCCAGCGAAAACAGCCGCGGTTCGCGCCTTCCCAACACCGTCTTACAAGTCGGCAGTGAGAAGGTTCCTGGGTCTGTGCGCTTACTATCGCCGCTTCAATAAGAACTTCTCCCAGATAGCTGCCCCACTGACTTACCTTACAAAAGAACGGGTCCCGTTCGAGTGGAATGAAGAACAAAATCGCGCATTCGAGGACTTAAAAACCGCTCTGCAAACGACACCCGTCTTAGGCCATTTTGACCAGGAGGCTGAAACTGAAGTCCATACCGATGCAAGTAGCGCGGGGATTGGTGCTGTGCTCATCCAAATGCAGGATGGAGCTGAGCGAGTCATCGCTTACGCGAGCCGTACGCTAACCAAAGCGGAGCAAAACTATTCAACCACCGAAAAGGAGTGCCTTGCAGTCATTTGGGCAGTTACAAAGTTTCGTCCCTACCTGTATGGTCGCCCATTCCGTGTAGTCATAGATCATCATTCACTGTGCTGGCTTGCCAACCTGAGGGACCCATCCGGACGACTCGCTCGTTGGGGACTACGCCTTCAAGAATTTGATTTTTCCATCATTTACAAGTCGGGCCGCAAACACAGTGATGCGGACTGCCTGTCTCGGGCCCCCGTGGAAAGCGCTCAGCCTGAAGTCGATGATGACGACGCCTTCCTGGGAGTACTACATGGCTCTGATATGGCCGCACTGCAACAACAGGACCCTGAGCTTCAAAAACTTACGGCATACCTTCAAGGCCAACAAGGTGACCTTCCCAAAGTTTTCTCCCGCAACGTGTCCTCGTTCAGTCTTCGACAGGGCGTCCTCTACAAAAAGAGCTTTGACTCAAACGGCAGGTCGTGGCTTCTCGTTGTGCCAGACAGCCTTCGCGACGAAATCATCGAAGCTTCTCATGACCACCCCACCGCCAGTCATCTCGGATATAGCCGCACACTAGCCCGGATACGAGAAAAGTACTACTGGCCTCGTCTTCCGAAATCAGTCCGTCACTACACGCAAACATGCCGAGAATGCCAGAGGCGGAAGAAGCCGCCAACAAAGCCGGCCGGATTTCTACATCCTATCCAGCCCCCACTAACAGCTTTCGAACAAATTGGCATGGATCTTCTGGGCCCATTCCCCATGTCCAACTCAGGCAATCGGTGGATTGTGGTAGCGACGGATTACTTAACCCGCTTCGCAGAGTCTAAGGCGCTGCCACTCGGAACAAGCGCTGAAATAGCAAAATTTTTCATTGAGTAAATTGTTTTGCGGCATGGGGCTCCCAAAGTGTTAATAACGGACCGCGGCTCGGTGTTCACGTCGAAACTGACGCAGGACATACTCCGCTTGAGTAATACCAGCCACCGTCGAACAACGCCGTACCATCCCCAAACAAATGGACTTACAGAGCGCCTCAATAAGACAATGACAGATATGATAGCCATGTACGCAGACGTCGAGCACCGAACTTGGGACGAAGTGCTCCCATTCGTGACCTTTGCGTACAACACCGCGATCCAAGAAACGACGGGATTTTCTCCATTCTATTTGGCGCACGGCCGGCACGTAAACACCATGCTCGACGCAATGCTGCCCCACTCGCCCAGCGACCATACCCACGAAGATGCGGAAGTTGTCTCACAGCGCGCTGAGGAAGCACGACAACTCGCAAGGATCAGGATTCAAAATCAACAATCCGTCGACGCTAACCGCTACAACCTCCGTCGACGAGAAATACATTTCACCCCGGGTGATCGAGTTTGGGTTTGGACACCGGTACGGCGCCGTGGTCTGAGCGAGAAGCTTATGAAGCGGTACTTCGGCCCCTATACAATACTCCGCCGCATTGGTGACCTCAATTATGAAGTGAAACCTGACACAGCGCGCACAGCCTCCTGTCGAAGGCCAAGATCCGAAGTGGTTCACGTCGTGCGGCTCAAGCCTTACTACGAACGTTGAGGCACGGACTACGCACCCACGTATAGAACTGGAAGTGTTCCTTCTTGCAGATGTTGATCCGCGTTGGACAATGTCATTTCGCTTTCCGTAGCATCGAGTCGATGCCCGCTCAGAAGGGGGGAGTAATGCCGCCACTATCATCAACAGCAAGTCAGGGAAGAAATGCCGCGACTATCACCATCAGCGAAGCAGAAAAGAAGACGAGAACGCTCGGGCAAGCGCTTGTCCTCACGGGCTCTGGGCTGCAGCTTTGAGTTTAGACACATTAAATCTTCTTTATAGCCTTGATCGCTAGAAGTACCGAGTGTCATTCGTGACAATATTTATCCATTGTTTTAGAAGCCATACATTTGCAGCCATAGACTCTTTACGAGTACAGACATTGAAGCATGCCCGTAATACATACGGACAAGGGCAGTTGTCAAATGACAATGAAATTAGTACTCTTTTTTTCTCGGCCCACAACATCATCATACGCGCGGACAACTATAGAAAAGTTGCCTTGATTTTAAGTGCTCTTTTGTAAGAAGAGTTGAAAACATGCACAGGAACAGAGAAAAAGAGTGAAGATTACTGTGCCAAAAGTTGTTTTTTGCTTCGCAGTATTTCTTAGCGTGCCTAGTAATATTTCCCAATAGCGGAAGAGAAAGTTGGGGTGGGGTTAAAAAGCAGGACTGTAACTTCATATCTTCACTAATGCACTACGCGCGAAACCAACATTTGAAATTTTGTTATAACCACCAGAGGTAACATCCGTGTTTAGATTTTTTGTTATTGATTTTGTTGTGAGGGTAAATATTATCGACACTGTTAATACATTGTTGTAGCTATGCTGCTCACTTTCTATGACGGAAAACGCAAATTCGCCCCAGACTTTGCGCACAGTGTTTTTGTTCCTCATGCATGACGCCATCTTTTACCTTGTCGTGGTACCTCACAGTTCCTGAAGAAGCCCCAGCCGATGTTCAGCTCGAGCGCACAACCGCTACATCAGCAAGTCTGGCATGGTCCGGAGTGCCCTGTGAAATCGCGAACGGACCCAATCTTGCCTACTATTCAGAACTTGAGAGCGATGACCTGTGGGTCGCAAGACTGCGGAATATTACTACGGAAGCATCCTCCGTTACATACAACGACCTAGTGCCTTACACCCGGTACCGGGCAAAGGTCTTCGCCCAGAACGTGGCTGGTCGCTCACCGTACTCCTCTTCTGTGACGTTCACCACTCGACCGAAGGGTGAGATTTATTCTGACAAATGTTCTGCGCAGCTATTCGCTTTCAAATTTTAGTTCTGTAGCGAAGTGAGGCGCAGAGAATCCCTGCAACAGACAAGGCCTCGTTTAAAAAGAATTCAGTTAACGGCCATTTCGCCATCTCCCGTAGACTACCCAATAAGTGCACATTAGATTACAATAGGCGAAATTTGCTGGTGCAGTGAAGCAGAAAAAATTGTATTACATTCGTAATAAAAATATAAAGGGAAAATACCACAAAAAATAGGTTTGCGTACTCTGTGGGTGCGTGTGCAATAGGATTGCGATATTGAATTTGAAGTGAACGCACGATAATTGCAATGAACTGAAGAAGATTCACGTATTGAAAGGGCGCAAGATTTGGTTTACATAAGGTAATGACAATAGTTAAAGTTGATGCTTGGGCGAGTTGGTGTTCCATAATCTTGAATTCACCGCGCAAACAAGAAACGAGGACGATAGGGAGATCACGACACACAGGCGCTGACTAACAACTGAAGTTTATTGCTGTGACGTCTCGCATATAAATACAGCAGAGATCAAGGAAACAAAGAAATCGCCACATAACATGTGAAAATAAATAATAAATAAGGCAAGAAGTCGCTTCTTGCGTATGACTCGGCGCATTCGAAACTGGTTAAAAGAGGAATTACGAATCTATGCCTGAAAAATTCACTTGATACATCATGTGTTGATATGATGCGCTTTAATTTCATGGATCAGGTTAATCGCCTAATTAATGCAGGTTATCCTTCATATCTATTAACGTCCATTGCCGAAGGTTTGTGTAAGTAAATGAAGACTGGGCAAAAACAAAAAACGATCGGAATAACAAAAAGAAAGGGAAGGTTGCAGTATTGTCGTACATACATACGGTGTCGCATAATCTAGAACGAAGTGCCAAGCTTGCCTATGTAAGTGTTGTTTTTTAAGCTCCAGAAAAAACTTTCCAGACTATGTAGACACGTGAACAGCCATACCCCAAGTTCTGAGGTTTGTAGGAAGAAGAACCAACGACCGTTCATCCAATGTGCTACAAACGTAGTTTACAGCATACCTTTATTGTGTGGCAGAGAATATATCGGGCAAACGGGGAGATGTGTTAATGATAGGCTAAAGGAACACAGTTACAACGTGGAAAAAAGCAAAAACGGCCATCTAGGAGTACATTGTAGGGACTGTCTTGGGTGCGAGCCTATCTTCGGTAGTACCGCAATATTGTGTAAAAATAGGCATAAACTGACGACGAAAATTATTGAGGCTCATAAGATAGCAAAAAGGGAAGAAAAGTGTATAAGCGTCCTATCTGTCGCGCTATCAGCAAAAGAAGTCAACTATCTAGACGGTTTGTAAGCACATGGTGTTAGTGAGGTCGTGGCGGAATTCTTATATTTTATTTTCACATATTATGTGTCGATTTCTTTGTTGCCTTGATTTCTTCTGTATTTATATGCCAGACGTTACAGCAATAAACTTCAGTGGTTAGTCAGCGCCTGTGTGTTATGCTCTCCCTATCGTCCTCGTTTATTGTTTGCGCTGTGAATTCAAGATTAAGGTAATGGCAATGGCAACGGCAAAGTGCTTCCTCTTCCGAAAAACGTGTGCGGACGTATTTTACGACCAAACTTCACAAAAGGAGTGTGTTGCTAGTGTCAATGACAACGTTAGTTGAAATGTAACAATTCAAATATAAAATAAAATGCAGGTGACGTAACAATACCAAAACGCAGTAAAACTACACAAAAATAGCGCCAAAAGTAACGCTGCGCTTCCTGCCACGGGAGGTGAAAGATATAGCTGCAGCGTCTCCGACTTTCTTAATTGAACGCCAATATCTTTTTTACTGCGAAGCCATTCGGTGATTCCGGCGTTTCACAGTAGAGAAAAAAATAACCGGCACCGGCAGGATACGAACCTCTGTCTCGTAAATCAACCAAGTTAGTCAGTCGTCTTACCTAGTGTCACTAGATAAGCTACAGAGTACCGTCACTGAGGCACGCAAGTGAGCAACGGCGGCCATTTTGGTGCTTATCAGTGTTGCCAGACTGCCCCTTCTGCGGCCTCACCGCTCACTTTGACGAGGTCATTTGTAAACAACCCTGCCGAAGACGCCGCAACACCGCATCTTCGGCCACACTTTGCAGCCGAAATGCTGTGAAGCGCGTTATCTTTGAATCACGTTCGGAACGACGGCAGTCGTGCGCAGCCGCAGAGCAGGGCTGACAAGCTGAGAATACCACAGTTGACCGACATAAAACGCATAAGCAACAAAATGCCGGTGCCCATGAACCGTGGCAGTGTAAACAAATGTCACGTGATGCGAACTGACCAATGATCGTGGCGGCGGCACGGAACAATAGGAGAAAAGAGTGCCGATACTCTGTAACCTTATCTAGTGACACTAGTCTTACTAAACTCTATGGTCTTACCCACTCGGCTACGACCGTGAGTTAGTACACGGAGTCAAACGGCTTACTCACTTGGCTGTGACTGTGGGAAGAGGACTGTTAGACACAGAACAAGTGATAGGGTACACGTTGCACCTGCGGGCATCTAGTTTCAGTGTGCGCGTTCCGTTAGTTCGTTCTGCTTCTTCAAATCTCTTCTTCGCCGTTATAGCAACAACGATGTAGAAAAGGCCGTTGCGGCAGCGAAGAAGAAATCAGCTGCAATCGTGGACTTAAACCACCGAGATGGTCCTAGGTGGCGTACAGTTGCGCTACCTTGAAGTCTTACGCGTTAGTGTGAGCTTCCTTCATTTTTCTTTTTTGTCTTAAAATATGACGTATGTCTATGGTAGAGCCATATAGACGGATTTATATGAGACCCACGCAGAAGGTAAATGTGGCAGCGCCCTGCCACGGTTTTTAGGAGCCTCGGCTGGGGCGAAAGTTGTCGAGGAGAGACTTCGCGACGTGCGCATGTACGATGTGCATGCGTGCGTACGTACGTACTCACGGGCATAAAACTTTTTCTCTGGAGGAAAGCATAACTTATTTATAGCAAAAAGTAAATACCCCGATCTTAAGGCAAACAAGTTCGTATTTTGAAAACATTCCGCACTAGGTTCCGTTTTGATTTTCTATTTTTATTACCCTAAAGGCCCTTGCGGGCATTACATAGGGGGGGGGGGAGTAATTGCTTCAGCTGATGCAATCCTAACATTCTTTCGCTCGTGTAATCAACGCGGCCCTTAAGTGTAAACGGTAATTGAAGCGATTTTTCGGAAAATTCATACACCCGGTTTTGTCTATCGCGTCACGATTTACTGGGTTAGCTTGTGACAAAAGCTCAAAATATTGGATGTAGTAATGATATCGTACGACGAGTAGATGCTCGGCATGTGAAAAAATATACACCGCTCCAGTAACAAAGACAACGAGGCCAGGAACCTGTCCAGTACGTGATTTCCAACGTTTTGAAATTCAAGTGAATGCTGGCACGTGTGCTGGCAGGTGTGAAAACACGAAAAGGCACATGCGACCACCCGGGGTCGTACTTTACGGACGATTGCCGAGGATGCCCTAGACCCGTTTCTACAACCATCCCCGAGGACAGACTAAATTGAAAATTTTCACGAAATTACCCAACATTATAAAAGAGCGCATAAGGTAGTGCAGCCGGCTAATCCACAGCTTAGCAGGAAAGAAGAGGAATACTGGAGGAAGTTACAAACCAGGGTCTTCACAAACACCTTATTATACAGCAAATGGCACCCCAAAGTATACGACTCTAGATGCAAGAACAGTAACGGCGTTGCGGACCTCGTCCACATGGCGTGGACCTCATAGAAATACTGCATCCTTGGAGGTACTACTACTCAGCCGGACCTCAAGCACTCAGCTCAAGTCATTAGTTTCGCCTTAGAAGCCGCCGTGTCCCAAGGGATCCCGGCCGACTGATGGGGCGGCACGGAGGTTACTGGTGCAAATAAAGTTTATTATGCATTTAAAAAGACGGTTTTTTCCTTAAACAATGGTAGTAATTTTTTCACAAACTTGCAATAAATAATCTATATATAAATATACGTAAGCTTTGGCGAATACGTAAGCTTTGGAGTAAGCCACTTTCCGGGGAGGTTGCTATGATGTCACATAATCTTTTCTCCGCGATTGGCGGCTGCCGACCAAAGTCACCACTCAGAAAGATGACTGGGCTACTGTTGTAGGATCTCCACTTCCTTTTGATCGTATCCCTCGCATTCAGATGGGCAGGTAGCGCATTGATAACCATTTTTTAGTGTTTATGTCTATTTCGTCACTACTGACGTCGTGCAGCGCGAAATTTGAAAGTTTTTTATACTAATTTTGTTTTGTTGATTCATAACTGTGTTATGGGGCTGAAATAGAGCGGAGTGAGTTACCTCAGGCGCGTTCTATTATTTGAACGAGGTTGAATTTTGCATTAATGTTCCATTTAGGCGTCTGTTCATGCTTTTGGCGGCTGCGTCGGCGCCGGTGTAACTGAGAGCGATCTATTGGCACGAAGTAAGATTACAGGGAGCGAACACAAAACTCAGCGGAACACGAAATACGGGTGCGTTTGAGGAAACGGTGGAGAGAATTCCTAAAAAGCCATAACGAGCGATTCACACATATCTTCCTGCTCCTGCTATCACTAAGCCTACTGCTTGACCATGGCTGTAGCTATGGTTACACGTACAGCGTGCGCTGTAGAGGATTAACAGCGCTGAATAAGCGGACATCTTCTTGCGGCGGCTAAGAGATGGTGAACGAGGAGTTCGCTGTAGCCTGTTGACCAGTTACTATCTGCAGCGACTGCTGTGAAACGCTCCGGTCTATCGACAGTGAAGCCACGCTATGTTCCGCTCAATTTCACTCGTGCTGCAAAATGCATCGTCCGCTCCAGCCAACATGCTCACTGGGGTCTCCAACCACACTGCATTCTTTTGCGTCAATGTACCCCAAAATGAAAATGCCTGCAGACGTGCACTCGATTTTTTCAATTAGGGCTTATCGCATATAGCTGGTGAATTTTTCCTGAGAAGACATCTTTTGTTTGCAGATCCTCTCCCTCCAACATTCCTGAAATCAGAGACGCAACAGAAAGATAGCGTCTCATTGCGGTGGAACGCCCCCTATCCTCCTTATGGATTGTTGGACCACTACTATTTAAAGTTTTTCGCCGCGAACCAGCGGCACAATATTACTAAGCGTGTTATCTACCACACGGGCTGTGCCAGCAAGAAAGGCCCGGGGGAACAGCATTGCTACACGGTGACTGGCCTGGAACCAAACGAGATATACTACTTTTCGGTACGATGAGTTTTTTTTTTGTTTTATAAACCGTTTCAAGTACATATAGGCCGAGTGAGAAGCAGGAAACGGAATACGTTTCAAAATAATAAATATGTGCTTTTAGGTAGGTAGCTTTCTCAGGCACATAACACGGGAGAAATTAGTAGACATAATGTCGACCAAGGTATGAACGGCCAGTGAAACTGTGCCGTGTTAGGTGATTAGTCAGATTAAACGATTCACGTTTCAATGAAAACCGCGTTCATTCAAGCCTCTCTTCGGGGGAAGGATACACTAGCTCAGCCCTCATCTCTGCATTCCTGTACTGCACTCTCAAGACGTCACCGGGAGTGAATTTGGGGCTAAAGCAGTGACACTGCATTTTGTCGCGTGGTCACAGCGAATGTAACTTGTGATGGCGACGTTAGTTTAGTCGTAACACGTTTCGATCTCTCACCCTGCTTAATTAGCCCGTCAGGTAGGTGAATTTGCAGAACCTTCATTAAGAGCTTGACGTGGCTCATGTACGCGGGGAGAGCATGGAGCAACGTAATGAACAGGGTCATGTCAATTACGAATGTGCAAAAAGGTTTATGTTAGAAATACAGCCGCTTATACAAGCTCAATTCTTGAACCGGCGAAGCCGCTAAACATTTAGTGTACTCTTTTTGGTTGTGACGTCACTTTCAAACGCAACTTTACATCAATATACAGTTGAGCTATTTGACAGGTATGGTGCCTATTGTGTTGACCGAATCAATTAACCTCATTTCTTGCCTCCTTAACAGTTGGCGAATGTTTATTTTTGTATTTACTGATACAGCTGCGGGCCAAGAACATCGAAACGGCGTACTCCCCTTTCTCAGTTCAGCTGGAAGTCAAAACGAAAGAGGCGGGTAAGTTGTATTTGCATTTTATGGTGTTGCCAAATTTTTGTTCGCATATTGTGGTTTAATATACATCTTAGAACAGAGCACGTCACTTTTATTTTGTACCAGAAGTTTCTGCACAAACATCGCTGTCATAAAAGTTTTCACGCACAAATATTTCTAGTGAATGTGCAGCTAGTTTCGAGTCAGATGGGTTTCTTACTATAGAAGTCAAGTGTCGCCTACCGCAGTTGCAATAGGTAAGTGGGGAGGCTGATCAGATGATAAAGCGTCTATTCTGCAACAACAATCGCCGCTATACATTCTATGCTTGTAGATGTTCTAACTAGAACCATAATTAGCGTCAGGAAGTTCATACAGTAACAAAACACGGTAAGATATTTTATACTTGAAAGAGAAATGTTAGGTCACGTTGAAAACAAAAAACTCGAAGTGAAAAAGGTATCCCGGGTAAAATGTTTCAATCATGCACATTAGGTATGAGTGAGACGGGTCTTCACAGAAATCAAAAACACTTAAGGTGCACAGTAAGGCTACTTTTAATCAATAGATACGGTATGTTTTAGACTAATGAAGCCTCTATAAAACATTGTTGCTATGTTTAAGTTGTGCGGCCTTCACAGTTGAGAAGAAAAAGTTTAAAATTTTCGCCTGAATGATCACTGTAGTACAAGCTAACTACCAACGGCATGATGCTCAATAATCTGCCCTTGAAGTTCCAGGGCCCCCGCTCAACTTAAGGGTGTCGGACAAAACCAAACATAGCTTCAAAGTTCTGTGGGATACTCCGCAGAGGAAGAATGGACTCCTTCGCAGCTACAAGGTGAAGAGTTTTCTAATATTTAAAAGAAGATAGATTCGGCTATATTTATTGTTGTTGGTATTAATGACCTTGTTACTCAAGTCGGCCAAATGCCATAAATTGGCGGGCAGGGTCTACATACTTGCGCTAAGCTACTTTTAAACTTATGCTTACTATCTAGGTAATGAAAAAGAAAATATAGAAGTGATGTAAAATTTGTGGCCACATTACAGCAGATTTTGTTACCTCTCGCCTTTTCCGACCGCAGTGCAACCCCGCCTGACTAAAAGGCAAGCGGGGTTGTAATTGTGAGCACGTGCAGAATGTAAAAAACCCGCCTTGCAAATACAGTAAACAGTACTGCGTGGACTTGATTTTGGCTGTTTAGGAACTCGCAAAAGAAAATGATGGAAACTGTTGGCGTATTTATATTATTAATCCCATGGATACTCAGAGTCGTGTGGTTTTTTTTTTTGCGAAGGTCTTGAGAAAAATGTTTCAAAGCTTTTCAGTAGTATGTGGCCTCTGAGGCGAAAGGCAGAAACTCCCGTGTGTTCGAGACTTCGACGCACGTTAAAGATCCCCAGGGGGTCGAAATTAATCACTAGCCCTCCACTACAGCAGCCCTTATCGCCTGTGTAGTGTCGGCGCGTTAAACGTCATGATCAATCAAGTATGCGGCCCCTACAAAAATGTAAGCGTGATAGCTTAGTTTCATTTAAACATCTATGCATGTCTGGTGGAGGCAGAAGGTCGCGGAGAGAACTATGGGCGTGGGGGTAAGCAGGCGATGGGTTTACATTTTTTTAAAGTACCTGCCTTGCCAAAGAAGTACAGTCGAAATTCGGTCTAATTAAACTCGATGTGATATTACTAACATATTCGGATTCCCCACCACCGGTGCCAGCACGGCTGAATGCTTTTATAAACTCTAACCAACCAAATGCATTCCCTGCCATTCTAGATTTAACGAAGTATTTTTGAGAAACAGGGAGACTTAAAAATGAGAAATATCGAATGTGTTTCGTCGAATTTTATTGCGCCACGTCAGAAAAGAAACGAGGCATCTAGGTTCACTTTTACGGAACTTTGGCAGATATACTCAGCAGTCCCGTAACAGTACACCACGGTGTCCTGGCCAGTACGCTTTCCACAGTCTTGAAGGGAAAGGACGCCATCATTGATGCCATTCCGCCTGTTATTGCGTTGAAGAGGAATAGCCCCAAGAAGACGTATAACCCGCACGAGAAGCTCCAGGAAGCCTTTTTCACGTGGTTCTAGGATATGAGGGACAAGAATGTTGAGCTCAGTGGGGAAGTTGCACAACAGGAAGTGCCGACGACTTCAGGGCAAGCACCGGCTTGCTTATAACTTTCACCTGGGTCTTGGAGCACACCACTTAATTATCGGCAGGCGAGCGCCACGGCCGCCGCAATTACGATGTCACGGCACATGATTGTATGCGACTCCCTTTAGACATCGAAGTTATGGAACCAACGGTTTGTAAAATGACAGTCCCGATTTTACGAAGTTCTCAATAAAAAAAATATTTCGCGGTTCCCGGTGACTTAGATGGGGTTTCAACTATTGTGGTAATATCTTTTTTGCAAGTCCATCTTGAAAGTTGGAATGATACAGTACGACGAGAGATCGAAGCCGGTAATAAAAACAGCTCTTTCTCCTCTTTCGACACTTCAGGTGAATTGTACTCTACGGCACACTTTCAATGTCCTTCCGCCCGGAGTGCGTGCTACGAAGTCGGCCACAGTGAATGCTTCCGAAGGAACATCATTTAACTTTAGAGACTTGTCTCCAGGTTCGACTTATAGTGTCTGTATACAGGCCAGCACCAGTGCTGGTTTTGGAGAAGCGTTTTGCAGCAAAGTCATCACAGAAACATCAGGTGAGTCTTTAGTTTCTCTTAAGGTTCTGCTAGATAACGCATTTAAAATAGGCAACCACAAGAAGATCCAGGTAAAAAAGAAAAATGGGCCCATTTCCCTGCGAGGCGGACTCGAGTAAATGCGTCGCATAGGGGGTGGGTGTATTGCGTTAACGTTTAGTGTTGGGGGGGTTGGTGCTATCACGTGTACACCACGCAGCTATCACGCCGCTAGCACGCCGTTGAGTCGCGAACGCACGCCGCTGACGACGTAGTTTGAATGAGTCAAGAATATAAGGCGCGTTCGTAGCCTTTGATTCTGTGTCGGTTTTGTGGCGCAGTGGGAAGAGCACCATGTACCTCGCGTTTCGCCCACAGGTAGTGAATGCGTTGTATCAGCAGCTTCTTGACGTAGTTTGAATGAGTCAAGGATATAAGGCGCGTTCGTAGCCTTTCATTCTGTGTCGGCTTTGTGGGGCAGTGGGTAGAGCACCATGTACCTCGCGTTCCGCCCGCAGGGTCGTGGGATCGAAACAAGGCGCCGGTAACTGTTATTTCTTTTTATAGTGTAGGGGGAGGCGGGCTGCTGCGGACGCCGACGCACTGGTGACATCGTGAGTTATACAAATGCTCTGCATTTAAAAAAACATGGGATAGCAGCTAGTGGAATCTGTGAACCTTCCTTTGAATCTGATGTTAATTAAACATTTTTGTGCTCCATTGATTAGAATTTGCTGGGTTCCGTCTAGCCGTGGCTTTGCGCAAATCAACTAGACTAATTTACGAAGTAGGTAGTGCTAAACTGTTGGCCAGTAACGACTGTTGTAGACAGTGTGGTTGTTTGTATCTCGCGTGTGGAATCTAAGGCAGTGTTGTACACGTTCCTCTAAAACAGGAACGAAACCTCGCTCCTCGTTCCTTCGCAATTTTGAAACGAGTTCTCGTTAGAAGTTCCTTCATTGCGAAAGGAACGCGTTCCAGTTCTACTTCGAATATTGGAACGTGTCGCTACATTAACGTTCATTTCACTTTTTTGAATTAAACTATGATGTCGCATATTCCTGAAACGAAATAAAGTGAGAAATTTAAAGGGACGGACAACCGATTTTTGTCGACTATACATTCTCTATCCCAAATGAAAGGGCATCACTTAATGCCCCTTGACGAAAACGGTTTTGATGATAACGCCCTAGTACTTCTTACATCAAAATTTTTAGATCTACGAGCCGCATGTGCCCCTCCCAAAAACAATGCTGGCAACCATGACATAGAGTAGCTCGGCAACATACTTTTGTCTGTATGCGAAATGAAAAATGATATTTAAAAACTTGTCCCCAGATAAAAAAGTTTGAATCGAAGGCTTTCCTGTTCCTTTACGTGTTTTTTTAATGGAACGGTCTGTTTTGCACGAATGCGCCATCTGTTGGGATAGACGATAGGTAGAATCTGGCTTCACGTTGTGGAGGTGGGAAGTTCGATTCTCCCCGAGCGCGACGTTTTTTTAAGCTGCCGTTGGCGCATTTGCAAACTGAAATCAAATATTTTGGCAGTATAAACGCCCCTGACTCAGGCAGAATCGTCAAAGCTCGTTCGCTGGGTCTGTTTACAGAGCACTGCCGTTGATTCTTGGCATGGAGGCTCAGTTAGCCACACTGGGAGCCACCCAGCGACGGCGGGCGGCATGTCTTTAAAAATTTCGAAATAATGTTTAGAAACACATATACATTTAACCTTGCACAAATACTTATGTTAAAAGGTTTTCAGTATGTAAATAAACGTGTCAGCCGTTACAGTAGCTGCTAGGTTTGCAGGTCACGTGACAGGGACACATATTGTAGTGTCAAGTTTCGACACTACGAACCGCCACCCTTCCGATTTCAGGAAGTTTGCTGCCAAATTAAAATTATTTCCGCCAATTTGTTTAGAAATTGCTGCCGTTCCTTCAAAAACCTAACGAGTTACCGTTACAGTTCCAACGACCCATAATGGAACGGTGGCGTTCCTCCATTCGTCCAAACAGGAACTAGTTCCAGGAACGCCGTTCTGTAGAACACTGATCTAAGGAGAGGGCAAAAATGCATTATAACAAATCGTACAGCAGTTATAAAGTGAACCAAGTATATATCATTTCTACTTAATATATAAGCAATCAGGAAATCATGAAAATAAGAACTACTCCACTTCAATTAAATTAAGTTGGGGCTAAACTGATACCCCACTTTGGACTGTTCAGAGATGTCTAAAGCAGTTTGATGTGTGTAGGAGTAAGCCAAGAGCCGAGGTATATTTATATCAGTATTCAATATTGACGTCAGGAAACTCATCTAAAGGTGTTTTGGCGAGTGTAACCTTGCTTGGAATTTTAATGAAATGTCACAATGAGTCTTTAAGAAATTTTGGTTAATCCTCCCATGACAAAATGCAGAAGCGTTTTAGGCGCAGACGATATCCAAACACGAGTGAAAATGGGCAAATAGTAATCCCGGAAAATTACCCTTTAGTAGCATTATAAATATTTCAGCGTGTATTTGCGTGCTTTTACAATGCACCGTGATTTATGACCCATGTTACCCTCCCGAATTCAGAAACAAAAGAAAAACATCGTGCTGCTGTACAGCTCGCATAAAGTTCTTTCCTACTGCGTTGCGTCACAAGAATGTAACGCATGTGTTAAATTTGTCTGGGGCCATTCGCGAGTTATCTATGATCACACACATACAGAGGTTGCTTATAAATTGGCTACACGTCTCCACTGCTTGTTACACGGCGCCCTGATCAAGGTACGTTTTCAAAATTAATCCGGATCCCTCCACTGCAGCACGCCTCACCGCCGAGGTCTAACTTCGGCATGTTCAACCGCACAATCAATCAATCAATCAATCCATCAATCGATCAATCGATAGATCAATTGATAGATCGACAGATCAATCGATTGATCGACCGATCGACCGATTACTGGCCCATCTGCATATAACCCACATTACCCAAATAGTTGAAGACACGCGAAGAGAAATTTGAGCATCGACACTGCTGCAACAGGATGTTTGATTTTGCACGCGGCCAGGCCACGAAATAAAAAAGAGATGCATAAGGGAAAAAGGCAATAACTCAGCACTATACAGCAATACAGTGGTGGCAGCGTGTAGCGGTGGCGTAGAGGTACAGCATCCGCCTCGCGTGCAAAAGGACCGTGGCTCGAATCTCGGTGCCGGGCAATTCCTACCGGATATAAAAAAAGTCCATGTCCCTGTATTGATGGAACTGCAGAATGAGGCTTGGGGTACGGCCTAGCCCTGGCGACCATTGCCGGCAACGCGCTCTCTCACCAGAGCAGGATTGGCCACCCTGGTGTAGTAACGGCAACAACCACTCATGAACACGCCAATTAACACACGGCGCTCTGCTTCAGTAGCTGCGAAGCAACTGAATACGGCGGCGGTCAGACGTGTGACGCAGCAGAGGGTTCTAAGAATTACTGGAGCCGGGCAGGCCGCCATTGGAACCCAAACTTGGCAACGTTTAATATAATATAAAACCTTATCTATGCTCGGTTACAACTTAAACACGACAACGGAAGTTGCCGCTGTGCCTCATCACCGCAGCCGGATGTTACTCCGCGCGCCACAAGTAGTGCGTTACTGGAATATTTTAACATGGCACGAGCCGTTTCCGCGAGGTTCTGTACTTAATATGCCCATAAAGCACTGCAGCGACGGCAGACAAACTGCGCCAGGAAAGGCAGACGATATCACGCATTCATAGCATCTCCGTTCAAAACGCGCGCGCCCGTTGACATACGGGCCCGTCGCTTAGGCGGAGCAATACCGCATATGAGCTGTTGCCGTTCTTAACTTGTTCCGAGTATAGTGAAGCGAGTCTAGAGGTGTTTCTTGAGGAATTAAAGGACATTAAAAGGGATGTCATAGGGTTTAGTAGGGCTAGGAGGATAGGTAAAGCCTTTACGGTGCTGAAAAATGAACATTCTTATGTTACCATGGTCTAGTGGGCAGAAGAGAATTGGGAGTGGGATTTCTAGGCAATAAAAGCATAGCTTGCAACATAGAAGACCACCATAGCATTAACGAAGGGGTAGCAAGCCTTGTAATTAGGCTGAATAAGAGGTACAAACTCAAGGTAGTAGAGGGCTACGCGTCCACATCCAGCCACGACGACCAACCAGTTGAACGCCTCTATGTAGATGTGGAATCGGCAATGGCTAAAGCAAAAACACAGTATACCGTAGTTATGGGAGACTTCAATGCTGAAGTTGGCAAGAATCAGTCTGGAGACGAGGCAGTTCGGAGCTATGGTCTGGGCTGTAGAAATGGCAGGGGGGACCCACCAGTCGAGCTCGCAGAACGGAATAACCTACGCATCATGAATACCTTCCTCTGTAAACGGGAGAGACGGAAATGGACGTGGAGGAGCCCCGATAGGGAGCATAAAAATGAAATAGGCCTTATATTATGCGATAACCCTGGCGTCGTGCAGGATGTGGAAGTGCTCGGAAAGTTAAGGTGTAGTAACCGCCGTATGGTAAGATATCGAATAAGGCTAGATCTGAGGAGGGACCGCAGCAAGCTAGCACGAAAGAAGGCGATTAATGAGCTAACAGTAAGACGTAAAGTAGAAGAATACAGGATAAAACTGCAGAACCAATGTTCAGCTCTTACCAAAAAAGCAGAGCTTACGACACAGGAAGCCAGCGACAATCTTACACGCATTATCACCGAGTGTGCAGTACAAGTTGGGGGCACGATGGCTAGACAGAATACTAGTAAACGTTCCCAGGTGACGAAAGATATAATTATGAAGCGGCAAACCATGACAATCATCACCCCAGCTGACAGAATAGAAAAAAGCGGAGCTCTCGAAGTTAATCAATTAGCGTAGGACAGCTGACATATGGAAGTATAATACGATGAGGATCGAATATGCTGTAAAGAATGGAGGCAGCTTGAAAGCAGTGAAGAGGCGTCTTGGCGTGGGGAACAATGAGATGTATGCACTTAAAGACAAGCAAGGCAATGTCATCACAAATAGGGATAAAATAGTCATAGAAGCCGAGGAGTTCTATAGAGATCTGTACAGTAGCCGAGACAAACAGGATAATGCCGAAAGAGAAAGTAGTTCATAGGAGATAGACATTTCACCGGTAACGACCGGAGAAGTAAGGAAGGCTTTCAAAGAAATGAAATGGGGCAAAGCACCTGGTGACGATCACATAACAGCAGACCTCTTCAAGGATAGCGGGTAAATTGTACTAGAAAAACTGGAAAACCTGCATACGCAATGCCTAATGACCGCGAGTGTACCGGAATCTTGGAAGAACGCGAACATCATCCTAATCCATCATAAAGGTGACAGGAATGACTTGAAAAATTACAGGCTGATCAGCTTACTGTCAGTCGTCTACAAGGTACTTACCAAGGTAATCGCTAGCTGAATTTCTGCCATTTTAGATTTCAGTCTACCTCAACAACAAGCAGAGTTCCGTGAAAGCTATTCAACACTGGACCATATTCACACGATCAATCAAATGATGGAGAAGTGCGCTAAGTATACTGAACTCCTATATGCAGCATTCATCGATTAGGAGAAAGCATCTGCTCGGTCGAAACCTCAGCAGTCATTCATGCATTACCGAGCCAGGGTGTAGATGAGCATTATGTAAGAATACTAGAGAATATTTACAATGGGGCCACACCTACCTACCATCATCCCCCATAAGGAGAGCAGGAAGTGGTAAGTGAATATATCTACATAGGCCAAGTTTTGACCCCGGGTCCCAACCATGAGGCAGAGATAATCAGATAGATAAGAATGGGTGGAGTGCATACGGCAGCATTCTCATATAATGAATAGCAGCCTAGCATTGTCCCTGAAGAAGAAACTGTATTACAGCTGCTTCTTAGCGGTACTCATCAATGGGGAGAAACTTGGAGGCTCACTAAGAGGGTTCAACTTTATTTGATGACGACTAAGCGAGCGATGGAACGGAATATGATAGGTGTAACATTAAGGGACAAGAAGAGAGTGGAGTTGATCTGGGAACAAATGCGTGTTAAGGACGTATTAGTAGAAATTTAGAAGAAATGGACGCGGGCAGGGTATGTAGTTCGAAGGCAAGATAACCATTGGTCATGAAGGGTAACAGAGTGAGTCCCTAGAGAAAGCAAGCGTTGCAGGGGGCAGCAGAAAGTTATATGGGCAGATGACATCAAGAAGTGTTCGAGGATAAATTGGTCGCAGTTATCACAGGACCGGGATAATTGGAGATTCATGGCAGAGGCCGTTACCCGGCAGTGGGTGTAGATAGGCTGGTGAGGATGACCATGATGATGATGATGATTATACAGCAATACAGAATTGTGGTGTAGCGGGCGTTCTACACACAACTTTCCGAATGTCTTATTATTTTTAATTTCTCCTTCATGCCTGTTGCAAAATTGCTGATCTCTGTGGGCAAAGAAGACGTGAGAGCTGCGTAAGCGTAGTGCTACCGAGCTGCAAAAAGCAATTTTGAGTCGCCCTGGTGACAAGGAGTTTAAAGTATGGGGGCTCCAATTTGATAAATTGCTGTTATTTTATAAGACATATAGTCGATAGTCTGCCTTGATCTTACAAATTCCACAAAGGGCAGGGGCCCCACCAATGATACACCACATACACTAGCTTAAGAATGGGTAGCACTAGGTACATGTCCTTCATTGCACATATTACAGCGTTTTGTTCCTTCGGGGTTACTTCTGCACCTCTGAAACAAAAGTAAATGTTCGACTAGCAGACAAGATGCCACAGAGACCTTACAGCAGCACGTTAACTTCTCGTCTTCAGTTCCAGGCGCCCCGAACCACCTGAGGTCAACCGAAGAAGATGTCGGGAGCCTGAAAGTGCAGTGGGATGCACCGGCCCTAAAGAATGGAGCACTGACGAGCTACTCGGTAAAGTCATTGACTTCAGATTGACGAAGGCCTTAGATCTCCATGTCTTATGACACGCGTTGGTAGATAGAGTCTATCGTGGGGCACCTAAGATAGGTTTTCAATCTGGTGATCACGCTCCGAAGAAGGGATAGAGGAGTCGAGGTAGGTGGCCGCCACACGTGCAATCGATACCGGCCCCCTTAAGAGGTGAAGGTACCGTAGTGGGCGCGCAGGAGGCCGCTGGAGATGTTTAGGGGGGGGGGGGGTAACGAGCTTGGGGGTGTGCTTTAAAAGGGGCTGTGAAAATTGTGACACACAAAGTTCTACAAAAAGCTGAACAGAGATCGACATCAGAAGGACCAACTAGAAAACCTAGATTTACAAAATGTTCACTGAATTATCCCACAAGCTTGATAAGAAGAGGCTCGCAGATTGGAAGTAATATATTTTCTACCTTCCTGGCTAAGTGTCCGAATCTAGGATTATATAACACGGAACAGTCACTGACATAAGACATTTCTGTACAAAATCTAAAACGCCATGTTCATACCTGAGAAAGATCTGTATTGTGTCTTCAGAGACGTCAGACGTCCTACGAGGAGGGAAATATTTAAGCGGAATAGTTGGGTAACGCGGAAGAACACTTTGGGAGGGTGGAGAAGGAATGAAAACGCTGGAACTACGGTTGTAGAGCTTGAACAAACGACGAATACGTTTCCGACTTTTGTTCGCTGCAGGTGAATTCAACTTTAGAACATACCTTCAATGACCTGCAGCCCGGTTTCTGGGCGCCAAAATCGGCTGCAGTGAATGCCTCCAAGGGTACTTCGTTTTACCTTGAAAACCTGCCCCCGGGATCCACTTATCGCGTGTGTGTACAGGCCAGCACTAGCGCAGGCCTTGGAGAAGCCGCCTGCGGCAACTTCACCACAAAAGTGTCTGGTAAGTTTGCCGAGGAACATCGTGAAAAGCGGATGAGAAAAAGAGACATACAGAGGACGACAGTCCATTTAGCTTGTGAGCCTTTCAGGTGTATTCATAGTAGTTAAGCTGTGGAGCTTGGATTCGTTAATTTTCAATCGCATTGATCGATGTTTGTTCCATAATGAGTTTTGGCGTAAGTGCGTATTTGAATGCACATTAAATTTTGTTTCACAGAAGGGAAACATTTTCACCACCTGTAATTCCTAAACTTAGAAGAAGGCAAACGTTCGGTACACTTGTGCCTTGTGGGTTTGGCCATTTTCGTACAAGCCTCTACTCTACACGATAGGTACCCTGAAATTGTACCTAATGCAGTATTTGCTTAATTTTCTTTGCTCTCTTCACAGTCACTCCGATTTGTTTTAAAATACGACTTTATTCTCAAAACAAAACAAAAAAAAAAACATATCAGGATGCCAGCCAACGCTCGCTGTGTTATAACGACTCGACTTTAGTTCCAGACGTGTCGGGTAACTTGCGGTCAGAGGAAGAAACCACACACAGCCTGAAAGTCCACTGGGACGCGCCGGTGCAAAAGAATGGAGCCCTGACGACCTACCGGGTAGGGCTATTTTTTTTTATCAAGGTGGAAACAACTGCAGTAATTTGCAGTAATAATCTTCTATCTCAGGAGGGCGGGGTCGCCCTTTCATATCGTTCATGTAATTCACATTGAACAGGAAGTAGACGCAACATGTCGAAACCTGCGTTGATTTGGTGGACTGAACATGTAAACTGTGGGCGTTGCAACCTGAGCTACAACAAGTAAAGTAAAAAAGTAGGGGAGTTCCACTCTCTACTAGTTTTAGTATCAGCCTGGCGTTGCTAGCGGGAACTGTCAATAGAGGGCGCCGCAGCCTATAAGGAGTCACTGGATTCAGTTTTCATTATGCATTAAGTTATTATTTATACCTTATTTTATATCATTGTGTGGTTATTTGCGGCCTAGCAATGGCAGTGTCCGTGGAAACGGCGCATCGCAAACATTACCCCAAACCCTTTGCTAAGTGAGGAACGTGTCTCTCTGTAGCGCAATTGGATTGACATCGGCTTCATAACGCGAGGGACCCACGTTCGATCCCAACCAGGGGAAGTGAGATTCTTTGGGAAGCCTCTTTTTGGGTTCACTTAAAAGTGTTCAACACTTAGAGGTGCTCCGCAATTAATACACGTTTACAAGAAACAGCAGCATTCCCATCCGTATTCCAGGCAGGAGACACGCTTATGGAGTGGACAAAACTTGACGAATACACTTGCCATACTGCTAAGCGAGGAACTCGGAAGGGTATCCGACTCGTCGTTACAGCCGGAGCGTAACAAAAATGTCGTAGCGGTATTGAAAAGATTTCTCGGTTGCCGGAAAAAAGCTAGCGAGAGCAGGCTAGCCTCTGGAACGTGAGGCAGGAATTGTTAGGGCTGGATGTGTTGAAAAGCAACTTTGAGCAGCTCAACTTCTTTTATACGTTTTTTAAAGCAGAAAACAGAAAAAATTCCGTGCCACCTCCACTAAAGCGAACCCTGCGTAGGGGGCGAAGCATGCATATAAGTGTACTCTTGGAGCCTTGGCGTTTTGCCAACGAAGGTGAAACTTTTGA
This sequence comes from Haemaphysalis longicornis, assembly GCF_048455015.1. Classification (NCBI taxonomy): domain Eukaryota; kingdom Metazoa; phylum Arthropoda; class Arachnida; order Ixodida; family Ixodidae; genus Haemaphysalis; species Haemaphysalis longicornis. The sequence goes on along the minus strand of NW_027526225.1, from coordinate 70,023,808 downwards.
GGGGTAGAGGTATATAGCTTTGCTGTAAAAATCTCGTGTCTTTGAAGCAAGAACAGTTTTATCGCGAGGCGTGAACGAGTATCCCGGTGTTTTTTTAGTGCGCATTGCGTTCTAGCGCGAGGCCTAAACAAGTGTCCAGATGTTTTAGAACCGTCACTACATGAGACGGCGGTTACGATAACGACATACGACGCCGAGAGCCCGGGCCATTGAGGGGCTTCGCCTTCCAAACGTTCATATTGATGGTTGAAGCGCTCACACAACAGGGACGAAGGTACACAAACAGACGACGTGGCGCTTTTTTACTATCTTTCGGGGAAGTAGAAAAGTTCAACGAAAGTAGAATTTTTTCCACTTTCATCCTTGCTATGTGCGCGCTTCCACCATCAAGATAAACAGCTATCAACTGGCCCAATTGTCCGTTCTGCTGCCCCTAAAAGTACTTTTTTGAATCAGAAAAAGCTCATATTTTAGTCGACAATCCACTTGTAAGAGTCTGAGAAACATCATTTTACGGTAAAACAGTTAAAATCATACCCCAGATGCAGCGTCGTATATGCAAGCACACGTCCGTTAGGTTGTGCAAATGTTACATGTGAACTGTGAGTGATTGAAAGAAATACGTGGTTGTTGTTGAATATGCCTCACTAGGGAAGAAGAGAAAGCAGTAATTCCTATCACTGTCAGCACCGATCGGCCAGCACAGCACGAGCTTGCCGCAAAATGTTGACACAACCACGCTGTTAGCTCTAGTTGGCGTGTCTGTAAGGGGCCGATAGCTTAGATGAGTACTTTGATTTTTGAATAGGGAATACGAGAGCTATTTGTATTGTCTTATCTTGACAAAAATTCCTACTTAAATAATTGGCAGAGCAGCATGTCTTCGATATTTCGGCGCAGGTTAAAACATCCTTAGGTGGTCAAAATTAAACCGGAGCCCTCCATTACGGCGAGCCTCATCGCCTGTGTAGCGTCGGCGCGTTAAACCCCACAATCAGTAAAAAAACTCATGCAGTCGTGAGCTAGCGGAGTTGTTCCAAAACAACTAAAAAGTTACCGTTATTATCCAGGTTATGGGTGCTTTGATCACACACATAACTTTCATGCTTCCGTAGCGAGATGTGCATTTATTAAAATCAATTGAGTGTATCGGAAAAATGATTTCAGTGCTTCATCAGTTACCTAAAAAGCTAAAGACGGACAATCGTAACACATGACCAGCCCCATTTACTCTCTGTTTGCACTCTAGGTGGTTTCAACTCTGGTACATACCTTCAATGACCTACAACCCGAAATGTGGGAACCGAAGACAGCCGCAGTGAATGCCTCCGAAGGCACTTCATTGTACATGGCAGATCTGTCTCCGGGTTCTACGTACAACGTCTGCGTACAGGCCAGCAATAGTGCTGGCTTTGGGAAAGCCTTGTGTGCCAATTTTAGCACGAGAGTCTCTGGTGAGTCCATGGTCTTCTGTCACTCAAGTCCTTTATTATGGAGGATATCTCCATTCCGAGCACAAACGAATGATCTAGGAATGCTGACAGGTAGTGGGACCCGCTAAAACGTTTCCTGTATACACCGTTTCTGTTACAGATGTAACACAAAAGACATTCATGCGTATAACATGGGAATGATCGAGGAAACGCTGCAAATAGGGAGAAGCTTGAAAACAGCTAAGATGAAGGTAGCCATTGGAAAATACAGGATGTACGCACTCAGAGACGAGTAGGGTAACGTTACGCACAGCTTGGACGAGATAGTAAATGTAGTTGTAGCAGAACGATTATATACCAAGTTGTATGCCATCGACGTTTTATCAGGGGAGAATACTGAGCGTACAAGCCCAACTTGCGATGTCCCGCTAGTGACTACATAAGAAGTTGGAAAGGCTCTCAAAGGAATGAAAATAGGAAAAGATGGTGGTGACGACGGGATACCCGTGGGTCTTTTGAAGCTTGCTGAAAAAGCTTGCTGAACTCTTTCCAGAATGCCTAAAGACTCATAAAGTGCCCATAGCCTGAAAAAGCGCCAACATTATTCAGATTCATAAGAAGGGAGATAACAAGGACCTCAAGAACTAGAGACCCATTCGCCTACTCTCAGTTGTTTGAAAGCTGTTTTACCAGAGTTATAGTTAGACGCATAGGCGACAGCCTGGATTCCCAACAACCCAGAGAGCAGACTGGGTTTAACAAAAGGTACCCAACCATGGATCACATCCATGGGATAAATCAAGTGATTGAAAAATCCGCAGAGTACACTAAACCCCTTTAAATGGAATTTGTAGATTATGAGAAAGCGTTCGATTCCATGTTCATCGGAGCCATGCTAGAAGCATTAAAAGACTAGGGGATAGCGGAGACCTACATAAGACTTCTAGAAGACATACATGAGGAATGAATGGGCAGAATGACCCTCCACCAGCGAAGCGATAAATTCCCAACTCGGAAAGGAGTGAGAGCGATACCAAATATATAATGCCTTTATTTTCCATCCACAATGATGTAGGCACAGAGGGAAAAAAAGCTAATCTGGTTAGCTTGACGGCGCTTCCTCCTCCTCGAATAATACATAGATAATTCAAGAGGCACTCAGCACAGCACAAAGCGCAAAAAAGGAAGTAACAAAAAAAAGTAATGGCGCTGTATTTACAGGCGTTCTGAAAAAAAAAAAAAAGAAACAGGAAAGAAAAAGAAAATGGAAATCGGCCGCAAAATTCACAAACGCTTTCTTTAACACTGGAAGAACTAGCAGGCTAGTAAAACAGCAAAGCAAAATATAAAAAGAAACAAACAACAAAAAAAACCTTCAGAAAAAAAACTTCTCCATTTCACACCGCAACGTAGGGCTGACACGAACAGTTCAAAACTAGAACTAAACATAAACAAGAAAACACTTTTGCTTGGCAACGCAGCGTTGATAGTAGACCAGTGCGCGATTCAGAAATATACAAACAGCATTTGCAACAATAAAAACGCTTTTTACACCGAAAACCACTTTTGACAGTGAGATAGCGAAAAGGAACAAACCATCGATTCCACTCAATACAACAAAAACAGAAATAGAGAACAGCAACGATTAGCTTCCGTTACGGCTGCAAATAAACACTCGTAAATCCCTTTTCTTCACAGTATTCAAATTTATATTTGAATTTATGCAAAAGTTTAACATCTCCGGAATTTTATATCTGAACATTTCTTGTCCGTAGTTTGTTCTAAACGAGGAAATGTTCCAAACACCACGGCTGCGTGTTGCGTGTATCTCGGGTCATTTCTGTAAAGCGGCTAAACTGTGAAAGAAATTACTTGGACTTTTTATTGCCATTTTATAGCTTGCACATACGGTAGGCATAAATATTATAAACAGTCATTATTTCGTATTTTTGAAATTCAAATGCGAAGGATAATCATACGAGACGTTTGCTACGTTTCTTAGCATTTTTTTGTGTAAGACAGGTAATTTGTGTAGATTGACAGCCCCCGTATGTCCCAAAATTAAGCAGCAGTAGTTTAGGTGCGAAGCAAACCGGGAGTTATAAATAAGAAGCTTCACTCGAGTAGGGAGGATCTGTTTGTAAACGAAAGTAAGGCCAGTAATGCGAGATAACTTCAATGCGACATACTCTACGTGCTCGTTACATTTCATGCTCTCTGAGAAAATTACACCCAGTGTTTTAAATGATCTGACTATTTCTATTTCGCGCCACATAGCTCAAAATTCATAACGAGGTTAAATTGCGTATTCTTCGTGTGAAACACAATAGCTTTAGTTTTATTAGTATTTATTTTCAGTCCACTGAAATCTGCCCAATTTCCTAGACCTACAAGACTTTTATTTGCTTTCAAATCGAGTTGATTTGCCGATGAAGCGGAAAATAGCAAAGTGGTGTCATCTGCATAAATGACAAATTTCGCTTGTTTATCAATCTGTGGGATATCGTTAACTAAAATATTAAATAAAAATGGGCCTAATATGCTGCCTTGTGGCACACCTGATGGGATAGGTTTCACGGCGGACGTGTGCTCATTTATCTGAACGAACTGCATTCGGCTACTTAAATAGGATTTTAGAAGCATCAAAGGCGTTCCCCGGAAGCCGTAGTATTCTAGCTTTTTCAGTAAGAGTGAGTGATCCAGATAGTCGAAAGCTTTGGTAAAATCCACGTATATACCAACAGCCAACTTTCTTTCTTCAAATGCGTTCAAAATAAATTCTTTTTGCTCTAGGAGTGCAAGCTCTGTTGAGCGGTGCTTCCTGAAACCGAATTGAGCGTCGGTCAGCAACTTCAGCTTATCGCAGAAGTGAGACATTCTAGAAAAAACTACCTTTTCCAGTCGTTTTGAAAATCCAGGCAGTATTGACACTGGCCTATGGTTTCCGATATCATTCCTGTCGCCTTTCTTGAACAAAACACTGACCCTGGCGAGTTGCATATGTTGCGGGAAAACACCTTGGGATAGGCAAAGGTTAAATATATGTGTTAGGATCGGTAGTATAAGATCTAACACAAACTTTACGGGTTTTACATTAATTCCATAGGCATCGCAGCTTGCGCTGTTGTTCCATTCTAGAAAAACTGATTTCACCTCGTCATCGGCTACCGGGCGCAAAAAAATGTCTCATCACTCCAGAACTTAAAAGTATTCAGTGCATTGCTACTAATACCTCCTTTTACTAAATTAACAAAATATTAATTGAAAGCGTTGGCCAGACAACCACCTGACAGCTCGTTTCAATCTTTATTAATCTTTGTTACCGAATTGAAATTTGGAGCACGGTTTAAAACTGCGTTAAGTTTTTTCCATGTAACATCCGTCCTTTTTGAAGTAGCGTTAAAGTATTCGCAAAAGTAATTGTTTCTTGCGGTTTTCAGTTCTTTCGTGACTTTGTTACGGAAAGACTTGTACGTGTTAAACTCTTTAGAATCGTGAGATTTAATAAACCTTTTATGCAGTTTATCTTTCGTTTCAATTTCATTAAGAAGCTCAGGGGTGATCCAGGGTTTGCGGATCTTACCAGATTGCCGAGGGGTTTTGAATGGAAAACACTCCTTGTACAGAGCTAAAAAAGTAACAAAGAAGGAATTGTAGGCGCGTTCCGCGTCCCCTATATTAAACACATGTGGCCAGTCACAAGTACGCACCTTATCTCGGAAAGCGCACAGATTAGTATCCGTTACTGCTTGATACAATATTGGTGGCACAGTCTGTTTCTTTTTTAAACTGGTTTTATAAAGGCATAAGTAGATGCCAATGTGGTCACTTATGTCGCTGATAATAACACCCGATTTTAGTTTTGTTGTATTCACATTTGTAACGAACAAGTCAAGTAAGGTAGCGGTTGTGCCGGTTTCACGTGTAGGAGCCACAATTACGTTTCTGCATCCAAGCGACTGTATAAGTTGTTCGAACTCATTTTTCATTGAAGTATCAGCAAGCATATTGATATTAAAATCACCCCCTAAAACAACATCACATTTCATTTCGTTTGCATAGGCTAGCAAGGATTCGACAAAAATGTAAAAATTACGCAGGTTGCCATCAGGAACCCGATACACGACGGAAATGATAATGGGCATTGATACTAGGGTTAGGACTTCATAGTCTTGATTCTGACAACAGTATTGCGATAATATTTCGCTGGAGATATGTTTCCGCACCATCAATGATACACCTCCCCCGCGGCCACTAGATCTATTCTGTATGAAATTGTCGTGCGTTGGCAAACTAAACACATTGGTACTGTCGACGTACCAAGTTTCACTTAACAAGATTATATCAAATACTACTTCAAATTCATTGAAGAGCACTTCAAGTTCTGCAGTTTTATTTTTAGCCGATCGGGTGTTCAAGTGAAAGAAAGTTAATGAATGTGCTAGTTCCTTCCGACAAGCATTTTGAAAATCCCTTGGCAGTATGTATTCACTGTCCAGTTTACTGGAAATCACTGCCAAAGACGCATGTGCGAAGTCTTAGGCTAGCGAATCTAGATCCCGTTCATTGCGTACAATGAAAGCATTATCGCCGTCACCACGTTTCACAATTATTTTGTTGTTCCTGTGCCAGGCATATCGGTAGCCGTTGTTCTGAGCCCAGGCCTTTGCCACTGCAATCAAATGCCGGCTTCTCGTGGTAAAGTTTTCTAAAATGAAGAAATTGAATTTTGATCGATTCAGTTCAGTCTTTTTTTTCAGAAATGAGTCCTTCACAGCGTGATTTGAAAATCGAACGATAATGCCTGGAATCTCATCTGTACTTGCCGGTAGCCTGTGCACAGATAAAACGTCACTAGAAGTAAGATGAGGAACGTTGATTTTTGTAGCGACTTCATTTACTTTTGCCAACAAGTCCTCATCCTCTGCAACAGGAATTCCATGAAATTCTAAGTTTAACTTCCTACTTTGCCATTCCAGGTCATCAATGTCTTGCGCAATCTGTTCAGCCTCACATGCGTGCTCTCGCATTTCAATTCCTGACAGCCTCTTTTTGAGTGCAGCTATTTCTTTATCCTGATTGTTCAGCTGTTCGAGAATTTGGTCATGTTTGTCTGACATCACTTGCACCGACTGCTCGATTTTTTCTACTGTAGCTTTGAGCGTCATAAGGCCGTCCAGCTTCGAGTGCAAGGCCGCAAATGAGGCAGCAAAATCAATGGGCTCTTCGTTTTTCCTACCGTTAGAGTTCACGCGCTTGCAAGAAGGGCAGCGCCATGCTTTGCGCCACGACTCTGCTTTGGATCTAAACGTTTTTTTGGAAACGCCAGAGCAGCTGCCGAAGTGGTACCTATCGCAACAACCCCCGCAACTCAAGCCCTCATCTTTGGCGCACACTTCACTACAGCACGGGCCCCCCTCTTGGACGACATGTCCCCCTCTTCGGACGACATGGTTGCAGTAAATTATACAAAAAAAAAGATTAATGTGCACATGAACAACAGAACAGGTGCAACAGTAATGGCAGCATCAGCAGCAGCGGCTAGTATATTGCAAAGTGCAGTCCAAACAAGTCTTCAAAAACTAACCTGCAACAGTGTAGTGTCGTTGATTAGGTCACGCCAATGTGCTGCCGCTGCTGCCTACTGCATCAACGAGGACGATGTTCGGCTTTTTGTAGTGGTTTCACAGGAATAGGTACCGCCACAGTCGATGCGCGGCTGTTGCTGTTGACCAAATATGCGCAGAAGAACGTTTTCGCAGAAGAGTCCGATGATCTTTCGAAGAAATTCAGCGTGCCTCCATCCTGGAAGTATGGGCGGCTGGATCCATGCCTGCAACAGTGCAGTGTCGTTGATTAGGTCACGCCGATGTGCTGCCGCTGCTGCCTACTCCATTTCGCCTAATCTATTCACGGCATGTTTCGAGGGATATTTAACAAGCTTGACTTGTGCAGCACAGGATTAAGGATAACCGGGAGTACTTGAGCGATTTAAGGGAAAGGGAAGAGATAGTCTTGCTAAGCGAGGATGCAGAACACCTGCAAACAATACTTAAGGAACTACAATAGCACGGCCATGGGGCTAAAAATAACTATGAACAAACCTAAAGTAATTACGAATGAGCATGAAAAACCCGCCCTTTTTACCTTATAAAACAAAACGGAACAAGTAAAACAATGTAAGTACCTCGGACAGATGGTAGTGCTGACCCCAACCACGAGAGAGAAATCCGACGCAGAATAGGCATGGGTCAGGCAGCACTCAGCAAGCACTGCCAAATAATTAAAAGTAAGCTACCTCTGTCACTGAAAATAAAAATCTACAAGCAGTGCATAGGGCGGTGATGACATACGGAACTGAAACTTGGCATCTTACTAAACAACTAGAACGTAAACTTGGGTCGCCTCAACGGGCTATAGAACGAAATATGTTAAGAATAACACTATAGGACAGGAAACGAGATACCTGGATCAGAGAAAAAACATGTGTTGACGATATCATAGTTTAAATAAAGAAAAAGAAATGGTTTTGAGTTGGCCATGTAGCGAGACGAACCGACACCCGGTGGACAATTAGTGTAGCAGGGTGGGTACCAAGGAATGTGTCTAGAAGAAAGGGAAGGCCATTAAACCGATGGAGAGTTTACATAAGAAATTTGGGGGGTAAAAGTGGACTCGAGCAGCGCAGGACAGGAGCGGTTGCAGGTGAATGAGAGAGGCCTTCGCCCTGCAGTGGACCTGAGTAATCTGATAGTGATGATGATGATGTTGACGACGGCGTCGCTTTAGGTAAAATGGCTTGGAATATTCAAATTAGCCACAAGAGTTCAATGGCTGTGCTGCGGTAAATAGAAAATTTTTAATTGGGAAGCAGTTCGGTTTAGATGACACTATAGAAGCGGGATCGAAAGTTGAATAGATGTTTGATTACGCAGTTTTGGTGGAGCTTGTATTAAATAAATAATGAGACCACGCTCGAGTTAAAATGCTTGCGCATCTGTTAATCTGCACTGGCAGATTTTTTATGCGCCGCATTTTTTCTCTAGTGACGTGGGGTTTCCGGGGGTTCGGATCGCATGTGGGCCGAGCTTATTTGGGCTGCGAAAAATTCGAGCGTGATCTATGTGCCTTACCAATAGCATGTATGAATAGAAAGCACATACACAAACTATTCCAAAACCACCGAACAAACCACACTACAAGCCATTTCAAACCAATCGTGGCGTGATTTAGGCGTGAGCATTTCTTAGAACGACGCAGTCATGTCAATCAACGTAGCAGATCAGATGCCCGGAAAAAACGAGTCTTTTAATGCCCCGGGACGATAGTCTACAAAACGAGACACAACACAGTAAATTAATTCATCACTGCGCCAGAAGGTCCCTGATGAAACACTCTCCCACAACGTCACCTGATGTTGTGTTACATCTGGAATTCTCTCACGTGATTACTTGTTACTGTCGATTACTGCCGTAGTGGTGCAGGCGTGAGTCATTCCGTGTAGGGCCCAGTTGTTACGATATCAGCCGTTGCTGACTGGAGCCAGGGGTGCACAGCCCAAGGTGTGTGCAGAACGGCCCCGGGTGCGAAGTTCGAGCGCCCCAGCGCCGCAGCTCAACTGCTTCTCGTTGCCCGGGCCATGATGCCGCCTGACGCCACCGACGGTGGGTTGTCGCGGGATTTTATTCGAGGAACGCTGCCTGGAACTCTTTCTCCTCCCTGACGCGTCAGGCTCTTCCCAGGGTCAGAGAAAGCAGCCGTCGTCTCAGGAGCTTATAATCGCCTTCCTTGTTGTTGTTGTCGTTGTTCCTTATATATATGGCGCATACCCAGTCAGCCGATCGGCCAAATATCAGTCGTTAAACCAACAGAGATTGCTGACTAGGTACATTATTAATAAAAAAATAAAAAAATTCAGGACCTTTTTTCTTCTTGTGTTCGAGGAACCGAGTTTGAAAATTACTAGAGTCATTATGAAAATAAAACCAAAAAGGGAAATAAATAAATAAATAAATAAATAAATAAATAAATAAAGAAGAAGAAGAATAAGAGGAAGAAGAAGGAGAGGTGGAGAAGGAAGAGGAGGAGGAGGAGGAGGAGGAGGAGCAGGAGGCAAAAAGGACGAGGAGGGAGGAAGAAAAATAAGAAAAATATTCAGAAATGACGACTTCTGGATGGCTTTGGTGAGGTGTCAGAATAAGAATCGAATTACGTTGGGAATCTTTTAGAATTTTCTATGAACCGCAAAAGGGCAGAACAAACATCCCGGCGGCAACATTCTCCGTGATATTCTTCTTTAAAACCTGTAACTCGTCTGCTTAGTTGCTCATCACACTTACGCCTTAGGACATTACCATTGTAAACTTGGTCTGTGTAATTCGCATTTCGTATTTTGAGTTCTTGCGCGCCCCCACGGATGCCACCCGCGTGCTAGCCATAAAACGTTTGCTTATAGAAATCTGCGAAATTGGTCGAACAGCCAAGCTGTGTGTTGTTTGGTGGAGCTCTCTGGTGTGTGCAGTCAGGTCGTTATTGAACCACAGCCCGATGCACACGTTTCATCGCGAGACGAAATCACGACCGAGAAACGTATCTTTAGAACCTGGCTTTGTCTGGAACCGTCTTTGAACTCATCCAAGCTAGCTCTTTGGCGCCGACGGCGCTTTCCACCATTCTCTGACTCATCAAATTCATCGGCCATTCTCGCTCGTTGCTTGCGTGCCGTCTGGCGTGCACGCTGTTCGGACATTGCATTGATTGGCACTCCGTCGGCGATTACACTCGCGTTTCTCTTATCGGGCCCTGTTCACACCTCATTCTCTTTGTGAGTAGGCTTCACTGTGCGACACACAATTGGGAAAAGCCGGATTAATATAGCTACGCTTTCCCAAATCCCCTTAAAGTCGCTTTAATTTTACCCACGAATGCTGGCTTGGGAGACATTTACCCAGGGGCAGTATAATTCATCTTATAAACAGGCAGCGCAAGAAAGACAAACTACATAAGACACGAATAGGCACAACACTGTGTTCGTACTCCCTGTCGAAATGTATTTATTCGCCAAACGTTCTGTTTCAGCTAAGTATGAAGGACCTAGGACGTCATCGGTGCAAGCATGGTATTTGTTAGTCGACCAAGTTTACAGCAATCACTTTAATTTCAGTTTAAAATTCAGGGACAAATGCAGTGCTGGAATAAAACCATTTTTTCAGGCGCAATATGAGCCATTCGTTATGTCAAAAGCAGCGTCCATGCACTCCGCACTGATGTTTAACCAGCGAAGTTGTAACATGTGGCCTGTGTTTACTCGTGCGCTGCATGTTTTTTGGGATCTTATCTCTTTCCCGTTTCTGCTCGCGCCGCCAGTGATCGTAAGTTGCCCGCACCTCAAGAATACATGCGCAGTTCGAAGTAACGTACCTACGGCCGGTACCCGCCATTGTGGCTCAATGGCTAAGGCGTTGTGCTGCAGCGCCCAAATACGCGATTTCGATGCCGGTGGTGTCGGCTAGTTTTCTGTAGCAGGTGGAAAGCGAAAACGCTCGTGTGTGGTGAATTCCGCGCAGGTAATCAAAATTAATCCGGTGTTTTCTATTGCGGCACGCCTCAGAACCCAGGAATAGCGTCCGCAGATTAAGCCCGTAGACGGTGAGGCGCGTTCCCGCTAAATGGCCTATATGTTTGGTGAGGGAATGTGGTGAGGGAATGCAAATGTGGCGAGCCGTTGCACCACAGGGAAAAAAGACCCAAACGGGAAAATGATAAAGATGGACATAGTTTGACATCCACCTCAATGCAGCCATACGGCTAGAAAGGAAAGCTAGCTTTTCTTTGTAGCCGTATGGCTTCATTGAGGTGGATGTCAAACTTTCCTTTGCAGAAACGTACTCCACCTTGAGAATTCCCTTAAATCTGGTCTGTTAACAGTTGTCCATCAGTTCGAGCTGTTGATCAATTCGTTCTCGAGCTACAAACGGCTAGCCTCCTGATTAGATCAGTTGCTAGACGGACTGCTCCGGTTAAGCGGTGGTCCCGGGTTCAAATCCTAAATGAGGACGAATTTTTTTTCATCTTAGAAGTTTCTGAGAAAGCTGTATAGCTTTCCTTTGTAGCTGTATGGCTGCATTGAGGTGGATGCCAAACTTTCCTTCGCAGAAACTTACTCCACTTTGGGGATTTCCTCTAAATCAGGTCGATGGACATAGTGGATGCGTTACGGCCTTAGACCTAAAAACATGTGTTATAGTCATGTACTGGGAACTACAGGAGGAGATTGAGCAAACTAATTACAGAAGTATAGTAGCAAAGCATGCCCCCACAAAGTGTATTTTGTGTTTGGAAATGCGAAGGTTGGTATGTGCCGGGTTTTATTAAGAGAGAAGGAACAGATGACTAAGAAAAAAGATGATAATAATGAGAGAACTTGTTCGATAGTTGAAGGCTATCGCTTTTGCAATAACTGCACCTTAAGAAGCGCGTATGTTACGTTGAGAACTTTTGAGGCCTGTTGGTTGAGACCTTTTTAGCCCACTATCAGCTATTCTGCTTCGTTTACGTGCGGTTAGAGGTGCAACAAAACAAGGCGGTATAAAAAGGGTGCAGATGTATGGTGCCAGAGCTTGGTTGCAAAAGTGCAGCCAGCCAGCATTATTTCCGCATCCGAACACTGATTTCTTTTATATTACAAATACAGTAAACCTGCTGCCTAATGTATGGAGACCCCAACCCTAAATAAAAACGAGAATTGACAGACTATTGCCTTTACAACGTCTACGTGCTATCAGTTCCAGATTCCCCACAAACGTTGCGGTTGTCGGACGTGACCGAAGTCGGCTTCAAAGTTCAATGGGACCCACCGGCCCGGAAGAACGGAGCCTTGACTGGCTATGTGGTATGATGATTTGTTTATATCAACTGTACCTGACAGATGTTAAAATTCTAGGCAAATATTGTTCAACAAAAACTCAACACGTCTTCTGAATAAAAAACAAAATTTGATCATGTATAGTCACCTGACTTAGGTTGCGCCAGTTACACTAATGCCGAAGAAGTGTCGCATTTGAGGAGAGAGAGGAGTCGGGGCAACGTGATTGGAGTGTGCTCTCGCAAATATTCTAAACCAGTGACAGCAGTGCCACCCAGGGAGTACACCTACTCAAGAAATTAAAACGTGAACCCAAGGAACTCCACTTGCAGAAAAATTGATTCACTCCCGGTTCTCAAAATTCTTCCATAAACACTCAATTTTAAACAGTTTTCAACGCGGTTTTTTAAAAAATCACTCGACTAAAAATGCAGTGCTATAACAGACAAACAAAATATAATTGTTGATATCTTCAGACGTTACAGTTTGACTCTAGGAATTTGTATAGACTTGTCAAAAGAATTCTACTCAATCAGCAAGTGCACATTGCTTAAAAGTGCAGTTCTATAGAGTGCATGCTGGGGTGCCTAATTTGATCGCGTCTTACCAAAAATACCGTAAACCATATGTGTCACTAAAGAATGTTTCATCAAAACTAGAAACCACAAGCGCAGGGGGCCCTCGGGGCAGTATTTTAGGGCCACTGCTTTTCAGTGTGTTCATAAACGACCTTCAGACATTATTGCTAAAACCTGAACTTTCGCTAATTTGTTACGGAGACTACCCTAGTTTCTTATTCACAGGCACGAGTAATAGCGAAATAAAAAAAAATCTCCGACAGTAGCCTATACCACATCTTCAGCTAGTCAAAACAAAAGGCCTTAGCCATTACCTTAGCAAAAATAATTGGAAAATTCTATTTCGCCAGAAAAAGAAGATTTTTACCTCGCCTAAAATAACACTTGATATTGAACACATTATTAGAATGAAATCATTTAAGATTTTAGCGGTTCATCTTTCTAGCAATCTGGGTTGGCATAAGCATGTCGAAGCAATGAGTAAAAAGGTTTACCACACTATAGTCATAATACACAGCAGAGGGTTTTTTTACGTAAATGCAAAAGCTTTTTTATATAATCCGACAATTTTAACAAGCATGAAACAACATAAACAACCAATAATCAACCAATAAACAACATAGGGTTGTCTTACCTGAACGAGTAAAATTTTTTTGCTAGCATTCAATTCTATCCATATCAAATATGCCGAACCGTCCTGGAAACAACTACTATGAAGAATTTGAGCACGCCTTGCTACAAAAAAGAGTTGTGCCAAATATTGCAAACATGCAATTTTTGCATCCTCCAGTGCAGTTATTTTGCCAGTATCGTATTATCAAATTTAATAAATTTAATGAGTAGCATTTATCGCACTCATTTTGCGTAGAAGCGAACAATGATTATCTGTATTTGGCAGGGGTACCTGAGATGAAGAAGAAAACGAGTTTTCATAATGCGTGCTTTACCGAGACATGTTCTGCACCGATGCCACACAATAACAATGTCATGCAGTCCGTATTGTACGTTCCCCGGCAACTGTTGAATAAATATCAAGCGCAAACATCCATATCACTATTTTGTCAAGAAAAACAAACTTTTCATAATGTTTTTCTTTGATACGCTTTATTATACTGTCACGAAGCCACGGACGACGCAGTTGTCTTGAAGGAGAAACAAGTGTATTGGAGCATACTTGTGCTCCCCTAACAACTCAATGTGCTCCCCTAACAACTCAAAAGAATACGGAGGCGGCGAAGCAGCGGTCAACAAAGTGACTTGCGCAGGCGAGTGTCGTCCAATCGAATGCCGCGGCGTCTGCTCTGCAGCCTTTTATCTTTCGGCTCGAGTGTTTCTGGAGCCATCGATTCACATCCAAAACATTATAGATTACAGAAGATTATTAGGGGCTAGCGGCGTTAGAGCGAAACAGTCTGCATATCTCAATGTGATAGCCCGTGCGGCATAAAAATAAAGAATGGAAGAGGCGCTTTGCTTGGAACACAGATACCACAGCCGGGCGTAGCCCGGCAGTAAAACGAAACAATAGATAAACAAACCCATACGTGGTTCGCGGCAATATTCTTTCTTTTGTTCTTTATCTGATATTGCAAAATGCACAAGACGAAGTTACAGACAGAGGTTTCTTTATTTTAGTGCGTGCGAGTCCAATTGTGTGGCCAATTTTTGATGTGTAGGCTGTAATACGTTACATGAATGGAAATGTATACGGCGTGTGAGAATATATATGTTTGCTTTTGTGTTCAAATGTGCCCCCATCAGTGCGGATATATCGGCCCAGCCACCCCGTAGAGCTGCTTAAAACAGGAGCTTTTTGTGGCTACTCCATCCTTCGTAAAAAAAGGGAAGTGAGCATTTGATTTGAGTTAATTTTAGGAAGTACTTCATTTTCAGTTTTACACCAAGGCAAAAGTGCGAAACGTAAAGGAAAAGGTGTTGGACCACCTGACACAGGCCAAAGCACCTTTGAAAAACACCCGCCGCGGTGGCTCAGTGGCTAAGGCGTTGCGCTGCTGAGCACGAGGTCGCGGGTTCGATTCCCGGACGCGGCGGCCGCTTTTCTGATGGAGGCGAAAAGCAAAAACGCCCGTGTGTACGAGATTTCGGCGCACGATAAAGATCCCCAGGTGGTCAAAATTAATCCGGAGCCCTCCACTACGGCGCGCCTCATCACCTGCTTTGCGTCGGCGCGTTAAACCCCAGAATCAATCAATCAACCTTTGAAAAACAAGAAAAAAAAATAAAAAACACAAATGCAAAATATAAGTACAAAAAGAAAGATAATAACAAAGTAATAAAGTTGCTATACAATATAGGGTTGAGGCAATAATTTCTACGTCTACGAAACAATGAAGCAAACAGGAGGGGCTATGAAACATCTAAGCAAAGGCGACCTCACTGTTGTATGAGGCATGCTTGCCACTTACTTGCCACTCACGTACTAAGGCACCACCTTAGTACAGTCTGTAGCACTATTTAGGTAGATGACAGGGCGCGTGGTCGGCGTTAGTTGAAGGAACAACAATTGCTCACAGCAGAAAAACGCAGTGGAATTTCTTGACCCTTTAGTTTGACGTAGTCGGAAAGTTAGAGAAACGAAGATATTTCGCAAACATATAGTTCCAGCAAAAGGAAACGTCGACGCATGCCCGGCCTGCGACAGTGAATGTCCTGCGCAGCTGCTGCAAACCAGTTGGGGGCCGGGTAGGAAATATTCCTCGTTGTCTAGGATGTCTTGTCGACGGCACTCGGCTTCTCTGGTGGCAAATGCTGGGTCCTGACACACACGTTCAGTGTCTTGGGCGAAAACTACTAGGTCTCGCCTGGCCTGATGCATGCGCTAACCCTCGAATGACATCATCGCCTTCTCTTTCACTCTTTCTACAGCAGGTGCGAACCTAATCTTACCAGAACACAAGGAGAGTTAGAGAGAGAGAAATAAAAATTTTATTGAGCGTTATGTGGCTCAAGGGGTGGTGGTGGCCGCTGGCTTGTGCCGGGCTGCGACATCGGCGACGCATGCGCTCGGCGTTTTGGATGAGAACTGCTTGGTCCTGTCTAGCTTTTTGTTTACGACACAAAATGTTCACACCGCGGAAGGTCCAACAGCTTCTCCGTAAAATTGTCGATGCATATGGCATGATGCCAAAATGAATACTCTTGGGTATAACAATCCTACAGCAAAAAAAGATAAAAAGACGATATGTTATGATGCTGTAAAACGCATTGTTCGAGCCTTGTATGCCGTTTTTTAACCCTTACTGGTGTATATAGTATGGTTAGGAGCCATTACTTTAATTACGGTAAGCTTGAAACGCAAACAGTATGACGTCAGGTCGTTGTTGTGCAATTGCAAATGTTTTTCAGTGAAAGAGCTTTAGTTGAATATTCTAGCGTAATGAATGAGTGGTAAAATTAGGCTTACTCTAAACAAGTGAATGCCACCTCTACACACAAAATCAAGGACGTTCGGCACGTACCAAAATAAATGCGTCGGCCATATTCCTTCCCGAAAGAATTGCAAACGCCAAAGTTAAAAATTGCGCATCCTGCGTCGCACTGGAATGTCATGACACGTTGGTAGAAAAGGTGCGCACCAGCCCCGCATAAACCGGATTATACGGGAGATGTGTGCTATATTCTGCTTGCCGGAGTAATATGCGTTGTAGGAATGGGAGGTAAAAGCGAAGATACGCATACATGGTTTAGCAGAAAAGAAGAGAGAGAGAGAATGCTCTTTAATGTGAACTGGTGAGGTCAGCCCTGCTAGAGACAAGGCTTGCTACACCAGATGGGGGGTGACTACGTTGATGAGTGGTGCATATCAGACATCAGGGTTACAGCAGGAAGAAGACAAACATGAAGCGTTAAAAAATGAAAAAAAAAAGACAAGAAAAACAAGAGATTGCTGCCAACAGAGTCCGGACAAAAAAAAATACAATTGAAAAAAAAATCGTTAATGGAAACGCTGAAACAAAATGAAAAGTGAACGACGGGAAAAAAGTAACAACACCAACCCAAGAAAAATAAATAGATGAACGCCACAGTGCGCAAGAGAAGATATCGTGACACACTTGCTCTGTCTCTGATCTAGAGAGATTTGTCCAGTTCAGTCTCTCGTAGGAACTGGAGCACAACTTTTGTACCTAAGGTACTGTCAGCACTATTGGCCCAGGGCCCAAGAAAATGAAAAAGTTCGAGGCTGCCTTCATGACGTACACGAGAGAGGGAGCTCGCTGCAGTTTTTCGCGCAGCAGCGTATCGAGGGCAGACGGTGAGGGTCCTACCACTCCGACCTTTATGCAGCCCATCCACTTGCGAGGATAAGGGCGTTGCTGTCCTCTCGGGAGAAAGGAAGCTGGGTTGTGTTGCTCAGCAAGTGGCCTGCGCTGGCGGCTGCGTCGGATCTAATATTGCCTTGTATGTCCGAGTGACCAGGTACCCACCGAAGAATGATTTCATGGGCTTCGCGCACTGCCATTGTGTGAATTTCGGCAGTTTCACATACAAGGTGACTGCGGTTGTTGTTAAGCTTTCGGAGCGCTTGTAAGGCACTGCGCGAGTCGAGGAATATTACCCATTGCTGGGCATGATGTCCGCTAATGTAATGAAGTGCAGCCCTCATAGCTGCCCGCTCGGTAGCAGTCGAGGATGTTTCATGGCTAAGTTTTCTTTCGATAGTGCACCGGGCTGATGGGATCCACACGCCGATGGCGGATGAGCCCGGGCGAACCGAGCCATCCGCATAAACATGTGTGTAACCTTTGTAAGTGCTGGAAATATACTCGAGTGTGAAGCACTTGAGCGCGGCCGCAGGCATGGCAGACTTTTTGCTAATTCCGGGTATCGTCGTGCAAATTTTCCATGGCGCCAGTACCCACGGGGCTACTATCGACTTTTGAGGCTGTTGAAAATTCGCCGGAAGCAAGTGTCTTGCATACTGTGTGGAGAGGTCTGCCAAAGGATGCGTATGACACCGAGTCAAATGGCGCAAAGACGTTCGAAGCACTTCTTGGCGTTGTAGCACTGTGGCGGAAAAGCACCGAGCTTCGCAAAGAGTTCCAACTGTTGATGTGCATTTAGGTAGACCCAGGCAGGTGCGCATAGCTTTTGCCAGCACTGAGTCTATTACCTTCAGGCTTGTAGGCGATAGCTGATGTAGGGCCGGCAGGCTGTAACGCAAGAGGCCCACAAAAAGGGCTTTATATAGGCAAAAGAGTGAGGATACAGGGCAGCCCCACGAACGCCCACCGAGCATACGCAGAATGCGCACAAAGCACAGAAGCCGCTCCTTCAGTCGCGGAATATGTGGGGCCCATGACATTGAGCGGTCAAACGTGACACCGAGAAACTTGTACGACTTGACATATGGTATTGGAGTACCCTCTACGGTGAGCGTATAACGTGAAACATCGCGCCGCGTGAATGCTATCGCAGCACGCTTCTCCGGGGAAAATATGAGACCGCAGCATCTGAGATATTTTCTAATCTTCAGAATTGCCTTCTGGAGTGTGGCGCGAATGTTTCAGCGGTTCCTGCCTGAAGCCCAGATACAGATGCCGTCTGCGTAAAGTGAAATGTTGACACCTTTGGACAGGACTGTTGGGAGGCGTATGAGACACATGCTAAAAAGCGTCGGGCTCAAGACGCCGCCTTGAGGAACTCCTTAGAAGCCGATTGAAGTAGTTTTGCCAAAGCACACAAAAAGAATGACAGTGAAATAAGTGATGAAAATATGATATAGCAGTTAAGAAGTTGTAATAGGTATCGCCAGGCTTTCACGTTCAAGGCACAAAATGATACTTCAGTGCCGTGAGGGTATTTTGGAGTTGAAGACGATGAAGTTGTGTATTTTAGCGCTGCATGTGTGGAGCTTTTAAAGCAAGATCATCTATCTTAAAAGATAACCATAACGTTGAATCGCTGGTAACAGCCCAGTAGTCTTATCTAAAAGCAACTAAAGACTTTCCCTTCTTTCTCTTTTTCTCTCTGTTTCTATCCGATCAGGTGAACTCAACTTTAGCTCAGACCTTCAACGACCGGCATAAAGAATCATGGTCCCAAATGTCGGTCGTCCTCAATTCCTCCGACACAACATCGTTTTACATGGCAGAGCTGTCTCCGGGTTCGACGTATTTCTTCTGTGTACAGGCCATCACTAGCGCGGGCTTCGGAGATGCTGTTTGCAGCAACTTCAGCACAAATGTGTCAGGTGAGGGTTTCATATCTTGCGACCTGCAATAAGTTTACGTGTTCAAGTACAAAACCTGGTAAATTTCACGATGCGTTAAAAGTGAACGGCTGAACAAGCAGGATAATAACAATAACAGACGTCCATCAGCAGAATGGTGAACTGGGCTAGTTGGTATGAATGCATGAGAAACCTTCAAAACATACAGCACTGAAAAACAGGAGACAGACAAAACAAAACGTGAGACTGTCACAACAGGAAAGCGCTCGTCCTGTTGTTCTAGTTGCCTCGTGTTTTTCAAATGGTGCGGTTTTTGAAGGTTTTCACATGAAAGTAAGAAATCTGGATTGGTAGTATGAGATTGACGTCAGAGGCCTTTGTATAAATTCCCCCTAAACCTTCAAATGACTTCACCAGTATTATGTCAGAAGAACGACAGAGAAAGGGGTTAGCTCGGGTGACATGCGCTGCTTGTATATGTATCGCTTCTATTACATAACGCTTGAACAAAATCCGTCATCTAGTGACTGGCCTTAATGGTTGCCAAAAACTCTTGATGATGCGATTGTCCATGCAGCATTTTGTTACATTGGTAAGCCATTTTTATGTAATAGTTGGCTGGCTGTTTTTGCCTGAAAATACGTTTTTTTATTTTATAAATCGACCAGCAATTCCGAGAATGGTGTTTGAAACGTTCTACAATCATCATGTGACCCTTATTTTATCAAAGAAACATCACTCACGTGAAACGTGCAGGGGGCCGAAGCATGCAGTGTATAAGTGTATTCTTGGCACTTTGGTGTTTTTGCCCGCGGAGAGTAAACCATTGGCGAGTAGAGGTTTGGTTGG
Source organism: Haemaphysalis longicornis (assembly GCF_048455015.1). NCBI lineage: Eukaryota > Metazoa > Arthropoda > Arachnida > Ixodida > Ixodidae > Haemaphysalis > Haemaphysalis longicornis. The sequence continues at coordinate 70,003,894 of NW_027526225.1, read as the reverse complement.
AGTACGCAGCGTTCTAGCGCGAGGCATTGAAGAACGGGTGTATCGGTGTGTTATTTTAGCACACGTTGCGTTCCAGCACGAGGCGTAAAAGGTTGTACTGGTGGTTTAGTAAAGTGACTACATAGACGATGAAATGAGAGCACGACGACACGAGACACCGACAGCTGAATCCCGTTAGGGTCTTGCCCCCTAAAAACAAAAGCTGCTTTCCACGTACAACGCATTTGGAACAATTTCGGCAAAGAAGGCACAATTTAAATAAATTTGTTTAGTATTAAGCCATTATTGGATTATTGGATAATTGTCTTAACGTTCATTCTTTTGAAGATATACAAGGAGTTGAGAATACATTTTGTCACCTCAGCTTTGCTACCAATTTTTGTGTTCCTGTTATGGTAGTCATATTACAATGTCGTGTGACCAGTCATGATAGTTAAGTTTCTTTTATATTTGAGAGCAGTTTAGGAGAGAGATAATGTCGACATTTATTTTTTGTTCCTACGTTTACTTTCTAGCTATATCACTCTCAGTTTTGTTTCAGCTGCTGTTACTGGCAGCTGAACATCTGTCAAACCTCAACGCTTAACTGGTTCTCAGCGCGATAACAGTCGGTATTCTGTTTATGTAAAATTAAGGTGTTGCGATATATGTTTCAACGATGATAAGAATACAACTAGACCATAACATTTTTCGTACATGATCCTATCTATATAAAGGGTGGAATGTTCCCTTCACGAATGTATCTGTTGAACTTAGGAGTGCAGTGGAGGTTAGGCTTTGGACAGCATAATCATTGCAGAATGGGGTCCGCCATCTCTGTCCTTGGGTTTTACCCAGCACTAAAAATCTTACCAATATAAATAAATAGGAGTAAATTAATTGAAAACAGAGTTCTGGACATCTCTGCAAGACATGATACCAGAAGAGCTGAATAATTGGCACGCACTGCAAAGTTCTTATTGAAATCTATGGTTGGACGAAAGCCTATCTGGTTGGGATGGGTCATGATAAAACTGGGAATAAAAACAGTGACAAAAATATATTTAGTAAAATAAAGTACGTTTCGGTTCCCACATGGGAGCCTTGTTCACGATCTACAAGGCTCCCGTGCAGAACAAGGCTTCCGCGTAGGAGCCGAAACGTCTTTTATGTTACGAAATATAGTTTTTGTTCCGTGTTTTTATTCCCCGTTGTTTCAAAGCTCTTATTATATATTTGTGGGATGCAGTAAAGTGAGGTGCTTGCGCAACAGATAATTGGGCGCCGCATTCATTACGTTGTTGTGGTCGAAGGCAATTTACCATCAAGTCTTAACGGAAGCGCATTAGTAAAAATCTGCCGAATAATTTAAACCACAGGGAGTAATGTAGGATGCGACTAGAGCACGTAGTAAACTTGGTTTTTGTATTTGTGTCCAACAGGAAAACTCCTGCACCCAAGTAAACTGAAATCAAGATCTCCTGCCCAGCAGTGCACCCATTATACTCAACTCTAGCGCGGCTAGGCTGTTGCTAGGTATTTATTCATGAGCATCAAGTGTGAACTCAAGACAGGAGATGCATTTTAATTGGTGACTTCTTGACACTGCCATTTAAATAATGGGCAGGGACAGAATGTACAACCTTTGCGCAAGTGGCAACTTTGTAGAAAAGACACCTGAGTGAAAATCTCTCTTGCCAAGTTTCTTTGGCCTTTTCAATACCCTAACACACTAGTCTGAGTAAAAGATCGGCTATTGCCACTGAAATATTGCTCGGTGTTGTTATCCTTCAGCGAGAGGCTGCTCCTATACATAAAAAGAGGAGCATAAACAAATTTTGACACAGAAAAGTGGCTGTTTTAGTTCCAGGCCCTCCCGAAGATCTGCGGTTGTTGGAGGACACAAAGTACAGCCTGAAGATTCAGTGGGGTTCTCCGAAGCAGAAGAATGGAGCACTCCGAAGCTACAAAGTAGGAAAATTTATTCTAGCCTAATGAGCAAGAACACCTTGTGCCAAATTTTACACTGATGCATAAGACGGGCAAAACTGTCAAGTCGCCTTGGCTGCGCAGCCTGAAGGATTTGCTAGCTCTGATTTAAAATGGTTTCTAGTGTGTTAAAGTGAAAAAAAAAACTAGACGTTCGATTTATTTTATTACAGAAATTAACAACAGCGAGGATGCTTCGGCAAATGCAACTCATACAAAACACGTTTCCACCATCTTCGATCAGCACCCTATTCTGGTTCATTTTTCTGGCGTCCATTGCCAGTTTATAGTCGTAGTAATTTTTAGGTGTGTTGCATTTTTCTTGTACTACGTACGAGATTTTTGAAATATTCACTTGTAATCATCAGTAATAAAAGCACAGGACTGAAAAGTGTGATTGGGAATGCTTTCGGCACCAATATTCGCTAATTTATATATATCCTTCGTTTTACGTTTCTGTGGTGTAAAAGTGCTTAATTTAAGGTGCATATGCCGTTATTTGTTTAGCCGGTAGATTGCTTCATACTAGCTTGTAGACGGATGAGTGGCTTTCCTAGAACGCTTTTATGGAAAACCGGAGCATCTTTTCTGCAAACTACTTTCTTTTGAGTTTTGGTTTTCCAAAAGGAGTGCGCAAAAATGTGGCCCATTCTGTGAGTCCCCTTATATACGCCAGAGAAAGTAAACACTAATCATCGTTATTTGTGTGGAAGAAGTACCCTCTTCAGGTCATGTTCACGCTGACCTATTATACGCTCCACAGGGTAAGCTGCATCAACTATATAAAACCAGGGATACTGCAATAAGGAATCAGGCACGGGGTGAGGAATACTAAAGGAATTTAAATCTCGCAAATTTTCTGTCGTACGAGAACGGGAAAAGTTCTTATTTTTCCCGTCTGGGGCATCATCAGCAGCTGGAACAAACATTGTATATGGCCTCGTTAGTGAAACGAAAGTTCTTTACACAGGGAAATATTTGCGGTACTTCAAGACATATAAAACGCAAAAGAGCATCTTGTGAGACAATAAATTTAACTTCCTGCAAAACACAGGTTTATGTGCCCTTCTGCAGGCTTGATAAACCAAAATTTGATGTACTCTTTTAGGCTAAGAGGAGTAAAAAGCGCAAAATTTCAGGACGTCAATCGCCTGAATTTCCTGCCAGCTTTTGGCGTACAATGGGCGGAGCCCGTATTTCTATCTTCCCACACATTCAACATGCAATCAAAAGCACAAATTGTCACTTAGCTTCGGGTGAACATTGAGGTATTGATCAAGGACCTTACGGCTACAATTTTTGTACTCAGGCTTTCACTTTATTACGTAGTCCAAACTGCGATCATATTCGATGTCAGCACTCTAGCGTAATTAAAGCAAAATGCTTACTCGGCGCAGTTATCTAAAGTGCTAGAGTACTCGTAGCTGCACTAGGAAAAAGAAAAAAAACACCGTTTTTTTGTTCATTCGCAGGTTAACTCATCTCTGATCCACACCTTCAATGACCTCCCAGCTGACGCACTGTCACCTAATTTAGTTGTCGTGAATTCCTCCGAGACATCCTCGTTTTCCCTGCGAGACTTGTCACCGGGATCAACGTATTCGGTCTGCATTCAGGCCAGCACAAACGCAGGCTTTGGAGAAGCAGCTTGCAACAACTTCAGCACAAAGGTTTCAGGTAAGCGCTCTATCTCCTTAGACTCACAACTATTCTTGGTATTTTATGTAGGCAGCTTCCCACATGTGCATTGTGAACAAAGCAGTGGTTAATACCAATAAATAAGATCGAATGATGGGGTTGGGATTGCTATGATACGACAACGTGTGTGGACGTTTAGGGCGGTTATGCCTAAATGTAAGTGTACATCTCAGGACTTGGGGGACCTCGAGCACTGCTATTCTTTGTGCTCGATATTCGCATGTATGCTTTTGGTAATTACCGCTGTATCTAACAATCCTGAAAAAGATTTTCGAGCAGTAAGCAAGATTTTCGAGTAGTAAACAAGAAATAGTGTGTTGATTCATTTTTCGGGTGTGTCCGGCAAATATATAAAACCCAGTTCTATAGCTTTCCACATTTTTTATTCTTGCGGAAGTTGCCTTTTCACCAAATTAACCCCAAAACACCAAAGAATGATGCACACTTCAAAAACCGTCATAGTGCAGCGGGAAGGCGTTAAATCATTACAATGTCACCAAGTTTTTAGTAATCGACGGTGAGGCTCGCCTAGCAAAAAACTATACGATGATCTCTCTAGCGGATTAAGTGGAAAGAGCACCACACAATGGCTTTTTTTTGTTTGAGGTTTTATCCTGAAATGCTACATGAAAACCTGCATGTTAATTTTAATTAACAGTAGATTAAATTGCAGTAGATTTTAATTGCAATAGAATATAGGCTAATAATTATACATTGGTGACTCCATTTCTATATAAAAATCTGTAATCACAGAAGAATTTCTTTACAACAAGTACGCGCTATTAGTTCCAGATTCTCCAGAAACGTTGCGGCTGTCGGACGTCGCCGAAGTCGGCTTCAAAGTTCACTGGGACGCGCCGGCCCAGAAGAACGGAGCGTTAACTGGCTATGTGGTATGATAATTTGCTTATACTGATTATGCCTCACAGAAATTAAACTTTCGGACTAAATTTGTTCAACGAAAAAGTCAACACGTCTTCTGAATAAAAAACAAACGTTGGTCCTTGATGGTCACCTAAATTAGGTGGCCCCATATACCCTAATACCAAAAAAGAGGCGCATTTGAGGAGACAGAAATGTGCGGACGACGTGATTTGAGTATCTTCTCGGATACATTCAATATCAGAGAAAGCAGTGCCGCGCAGGGAGGGTGCGTACTCAATAAAATTATACAAGCAACCTAACCAACGCCAGTTTTAGAAAGATGTATGCCCTGCCGTTAATGTAAACTCTTCTGTTAACACTCAATTCTTAACAGCTTTTAACATGGCTTTAAAAAACAATGAACTAAACATTCACGGTTAAAAGACAATTGTTAAAATCTCCAGGTGTTAGTTTGACTTTAGGAATTGTTATACACTTGTAAAAAAGATTAAGCGGAATCAACCGATGTTGGTCCCTAAAAAATGCAGTTCTACGGAGTGCATGGTGGGGAGCTTAATTTGATTGCATCTTACAAGAAATACCGTAAACAATGTGTGTCGTTAAACAAATTTTCATCAAAATTTATAATCATCAGCACGAGTGTCCCTCAGGGCAGTATTATAAGGCCACTGCTTTTCAGTGTGTTCATAAACGACCTTCACACATTATTACTAAAAACTGAACTTTCGGTAAGTTGTTACGGAGGCTACACTAGTCTAATAGTCACAGGCATGAGTAGAAGCGAAATCAAAAAATCTCCCACCGCATATATCTTAACCAGATATCTTAAGCAGATATCTCCGACAGATATCTTAAACTAGGTAAAACAAAATGCCTTAGCCTAGTTTAGCAAAAACATTTAAAAATTCCATATGGCCCCAAAAATAAAATTTTTACGCCGCCTTAAATAACACTTGGTGTTGAACGTATTGCGGCAATTTATTGTCTTAGCGGTTCATATTTCATGCAATCTGCGTTGGCATAAGCATGTCGACGCAATGAGCAAAAAGGTTCACCAGACTATAGGCACAATAAACAACACAGGGATGTCTTATCTGAATACCTAAACCTTTTATTTAATCCTTTAATGGTAACCAATAATAAACAACAAAAACCATCAATAATCAACCAATCACCAACATAGTGTTGTATTACCTGGACGAATAAAACTTTTTGCAAACATTTATTTCTACCCGTATCAGATATGCCCATCCGGTCTTGGGAACTACAAGGAAGAATTTGAGCACGCCTTGTTACAAAAAGAGCTGTGCGAATTATTGCAGATGCGCCATTTTTGCATCGTGCAGTGAAATTATTTCGCCAGTATCGTATTATCAAAGTGAACAAAGTTAATGAGTACCATTTAGCGCGTTCTGTTTACCTAGAAGCGAAAAACTGTTATGTGCATTTGGCAGGGCTATCGGAGATTAATCCGAAAACGAATTTTCCTGATGCGCGCTTTACAGAGACATGGTATGCAACGATACCATACAATAATAATGTCATGTAATCACTATTGTGCGCTATCCAGTAACTGTTAATAAATGTAAGTGCAAACATTGATATCGCGGTTTTGTGAAAAAAAGTTTTCCCTATGTGTTTCTTTGATATGCTTTTGTATTTTGTTTCTTTTGTTCTCCAAGTGATATTCTAAAATGCACAAGAACAAGTTACAGAGAGGGGATTCTTTTTTTTTATGTGTGCGAGTGCAGTTGTGTGCCCGATTTTTTATGTGTAGGCTATACTACGTTACAGGAATGGAAATGTATACAGCGTGCGAGAATGCATATGTTTGCCTTTGTGTTTAAATGTGCCCCCATTACTCCTGCAAGTATCCGGCCAGCCACCTGGTCAAGCGGCTTAAGACTGCAGATTTTTATGGTAGCTTCAGCCTTTGTAACAAAAGGGAAGTGAACATTTGATTTGATTTAATTATAGGAAGTACTTTATTTTCAGTTTTAAATTAAGGCAAACCTGTGCATGGGAAAATAAAAGGTGTTGAAACAACTCACACAGCCAACCCTGTCTTGAAAGAATGAAAACAAAATATAATTACAGAAATGCAAAATACAGTACAAAAATAATAATAATAATAGTAAAGTAAGAAAGTTGGTAAACAATGTAGGGTTGAGGAAATAATTTCTGCATTTACGAGACACTGGAACAAACAGGAGAGGCTAGGAAACATTTCAGGAAAGGCGACCTCACTGTCTAATGAGGAATGCTTTCCACTTATTTGGCAACACCCTACCACAGCCTGTAGCAGTATGTAGGTAGATAACAGGGCGCGTGGACGGTGTTAGTTGGACGAACAACAAGTAATCGCTCACAGCAGAATAACGCAGTGAAATATTGTGATGCTTTAGTTGGACGTATTCGGACAGTTTGCGAAACGAAGAAATTACGGAAACATATAGTTTCAGCAAAACAAAACGCCGACGCCACCCTCGCCTGCGAAAGTGGATGTCTGGCGCAGCTGTTTAAACCAGTACACATGCTAATGGGTCGGGGTATGAAATGTTCCTCATTGTCTTGGATCGCTTGTCGATGGCACTCGGCTTCTCTGGTTGCAAATGCTGGGTTCTGATGCATGCGCTTAGTGTCTTGGACGAGAAATGCTGGTTCCCGCTTAGACTGATGCATGCGTTAGACCTCGAATGACATCAACCCCCATCTCTTTCCCTCTGTCGAGGGGAGCAGCGAACCTAATGATTACCAGTACGCTCGTGTGGATTTGAATGTTCCATTGTTCACCAACTCCTTTTCATATCTCGTGTGGTAGCGAATCTTGTGATGTGTTTTTTTTTTCTTTTCACGGCTACCGGACTCTATGCTACACGCCTGATTAGCCTAACGCACGCGCTCGGCGTCTCGGGCGAGAACGGCTGAGTCCTGCCTAGGTTTTTTGTTTACGACACAAAATTTTCTCGCCAACGAGATCCCAACAGCTTCGCTGTAAAACCGTTGATGCAGATGGCATCCGGAAAAAAAAGGATACTCTTGGGTATCCCAATCGTACAGCTCCGATTAAAACAGAATTATTTTAGAGCACCAAACGAGAAAAAACGATGTGGTAGGAGACTTGAAAACGCAGAGTTCGACTATTGTTGTGTGACGTTTTTTAACCCTTACTGGTTTCTATGGTAGGGCCGATCATTTGTTAGGAGCCATTCCTTTGATTACGGTAAGCTTGAGACGCAAACAGCATGACGTGAGATCGCTGTTGTGCAATCGCTAATGTTTTTCACTGGAAGTACCTTATTTATTTATTCTGGCTAATGAATGAGTGGTAAAATTAGCCTTGCGCTACAAAGGAGTATGCCACTTCGACACACAAAATTAAGGACGTCCTGCACCTACCAGAATAAGTGCGCATGGGCATATTCGTTGCGGGACGAATTGAAAACGCAAAAGTTCAGGAATTGTGCATCCTGCGTGACATCTGAATCTCATGACACGTGGGTGGAGCAGGTGCGCACAAGCCCCGCATAAACCGGATTACACCGAAGATGTGTGCTATAGTCTGCTCCATGGTTTGATTCACATTGTCACAATAAGGGACAAGAGGGGAGAGGCCAATGCACGGTGTAGCAGGAAAGAAGCCGACTGAAACAGTTTTCTGGAAAACACAAAAAAAACGAGAGTGAGGAAAGTGGGGAAATTATCAAGTAGCAGTTAACAAGTTGTAATTGGTATCGCCAAGTTTTCGCCTTCATGGCGTAAATAATACTTGAGTGCCCTGAGGATATTCCTGTACTGTTGAAGACGCGTTGAAGATATGTTGAAGACGTATTGAAGATGTTGAAGACGTGTATTTCAGCGCTGGAAGTGTGGAGGTTGTAAAGCAAGAACATCTATCTTAAAAGATAACTATAGTGTTGAATCACGGGTAAGAGCCGCGTAGTCATATTTAGAAGCAACTAACGATTTTTCCTTCTCTCTCATTCTCCTCAGGTAAACTCAACTTTAGCTCAGACCTTCAACGAGCTGCACGCCTTGTCATCGTCCCAGAAGTCTGTCGTCCTGAATTCCTCCGACACAACGTCGTTTTACATGACAGAGCTGACTCCGGGTTCAACGTATTTTGTCTGTGTACAGGCCAGCACTAGCGCGGGCGTCGGAGATGCTCTTTGCAACAACTTCAGCACAAATGTCTCGGGTAAAAAGTTTATCTATTGCCAGATTCAGTAAGTTGATGCTTGTAATTTTTATTTGAATATAGGGTTTAACGCGCCGACGCAACGCGGGCGATGAGGCGCGCCATAGCGGAGGGTTCCGGAATTATTTTGACCAGCTGGGGATCTTCAACGTGCACCGAAATCGCCAACACACGGGAGTTTTTGCTTTTTGCCTCCATTAGAAAAGCGGCCGCCGTCACCCGGAATTGAACCCACGTCCTCGTGCTCAGGAGCGCAGCGCCATAGCTGCTCTGCCATCGTGGCGAGTCGAGAAAACCTGAAACATTTCAACAGACCTCTCGCCAGGACAAGATAAAAGGGAATGGTGGAACATGTAGGACAATAACAAACATGCTGAAGCAGAATGGCTATCTGGCCAGGGTCGTATATATGCGTGACAAAGCCTTGAAACAGTGAAACACTGAAAAACGTGAGACGGACAAAACAAAACGTGAGACTGTCGCAACAACAGGAAAGCGCTGGCCCTGTTGTTCTACTTGTCTTGTGTTTTTCAACTTTGCGCTTTTTGAACGTCTTGTCATGACAATAATAACCGTAGATTGGTAGTATTGGATCTTCATCGTATGCCTTTGTATACATTACCGCTAAACCTTCAAGCAACTTCGATAATAATTTGTTGGAAGAACGGCAAGAAAGGGGTTAGCCCGGGTAACACGTAGTGCCTCTATATATACCGCTTGAATCAACTGACCTTAAATGAAATTTTGGTCTGGTGATTGCTGTTAACGCTTCCAACGTTTTGATGACGCCAGCATCGATGCATCATTCAGTGACATTGGCAAGCCATTTTGTTACGTAGACGCATACTGACTGTGTCTCCCTCGGAAACACGTTGTTTTGTTAATGCCAAATCGACCAGCAATATCGAGAATGGTGTTTTAAACGTCCTACAATCATCATGTGGTCCTTATTTTATCGAAAACACCTCTACTGGCATTAAACTTTGAAAGGGGCGAAGCATGCAGTGTATAAGTGCTATATTGGCCCCTTAGCGTTTTTTCAGGCGCAGATTAAGCCGGTGGCGGGGTGGAGGTATGCAGCTCTGCTTGAAGCATGAAGTTCTCTCGCGCAAGGTGTTCGAAAACGAGTGTCCCGGTGTGTTCTTTTAGAACGTGTTTCGTTCTAGGGCCAGGATTAAACGAGAGCCCCGGTGTTTTAGTACCATGACTATATCGACGGTGACTCGAGACCACGACGATGACAGGAGACGCCGACCGCCCAAGCCCTTAAGGGGCTTCGCCCTTAAAAATAAAGGCTGCTTTCCGCGTACAATACATTAACCGCACTTTCGGCAATTAAAGAACACTTTCAATAAATTAGTTAAGTAATAAAGAATAATAAAGCCGCAAGAGATATTTTTTTTAATTTTTAATCTTTTAAAGATATACAAACATTTGAGAATATATTTGGCGACCTCAGCTTTGCTGCCAACTTTGCCTTCCTGTTATGGTAGAAATGTTATATATTGGAATGAGCAGTGTTGATAGCTTTTTTTGTTTCATATTTGTGACCATTTTTGGGTGGAGTTGATAACGACATTTCTTTCTTGTTACCACCTTCACCTGGTATCTATATCACTGTGAGTTTTGTTTTGGCTGCTGTCATTGGCAGCAGCGCATCTGTTAAACCTCATTGCTTCCACTGCGTGGGCACGCGTTAAGAGGCAGTATTTTGTTTATCAAAAGTTTGGGGGTCGGGAAATATACTTCATACATATTAAAGATATAAATAGACCATTTTATCTCTCATGCATGCTCCTTTCGATACGTAGAGTGCAATACTTCCTTCGCAAATGTATTCCTTGAACTGAAGAGTGCAATGAAGGTTAGGCTTCGGACATAATATTCATTGCAGAATGTGTTCCGGCATCTCTATGTAGGGTTTTACCCAGCACTAAATATTTTATTACTATAATTAAAAAGAGTAAATTGAAAAATTCCGACATGTTTCTAAACACGAAACTGGAGATGCTGATGAAATGGCACGCACTACAAAGCTCTCACTATATTTTGGTGGGTTGCAGTAAAGTGAGGTTTTTGCACAAAGGATAACTCGGTGTCGCAGTCATTACGTTGTTGTGGTCAAACGCTATTTGCCTTCAGGTAATAAGAAAAGCGCATTATTTGAAAGCTCCAAAATAATTTAAACCACAAGGAGTAACAGAGGAGTCGACTGGAGCATGCACTAAATTATGTTTTTATTTGTGTCCATCCTAAAAACTCCTGCACTGAAGTAAAAAAAAATCGAGACCTTGTGCCGAGCAGTGCATCCGTTATCTACAACTCTAGCGTGGCTTGGCTTTTGCTATTTACTCATGAGCACCAAGTGTGAATAGAAGACAGGACATGCATTTTCACTGGGGACTTCTCGACACTGCCTTTTAAATGATGAGTAGAGACAGACCATGCAACTTCTGAGCTAGTGGCAATTTTGTAGAAAAGAAAGCTGGTGAAACCAACTTCCCAAGATCTTTTGGCCTTTTTTATAGCTTAACGCACCAGTCTGAATGAAAGATCCACTGCTACCGCTGAAATGTTGCTCAGTGTTATTATCCTTCAGAGAGAGGCGGCTTCAATGCATAAAAAGTAGAGCGTAAACCACTTTTAATGCAAAAAAGCGGTGGTTTTAGTTCCAGGCCCTCCCGAAGATCTGCAGTTGGTGGAGGAGACCAAGTACAGTCTGAAGATCCACTGGAGTTCGCCGAAGCAGAAGAATGGAGTACTCCGCAGCTACAAGGTTGGAAACTTGATTTCATCTTAATGAGAACAAGTTGTGCAATATTATCAGAGAGATGTATTACACGGGCGTAATTTTCAAGTCACCTTACCTGCGCAGTCTAAAGGACCTGCTAGCTCTGATTTAGACTAGTTTCTTGCGTGGATAAGTGGAAAATGCGAGACGTTTGATTTATTTTATTACAGAAGTAATAACAACAGCGAGGATGCTTCCGCTCATGCAACTCATACAGAACACGTTTCCACCGTTTTCATTCAGCACCCTATTCCGATTCATTTTTCTTTCGTCCTATGTCAGTTTACAATCGCTGTAATATTTGAGTGTTGCATTTTTCTTCTACTACGGACGAGATTTTTAAAATATTGACTTGTGATTATCAGTAACAAAAAGAAAAAAAAAACTGTGATTGCGAATGCTATCAGCGCCAATGCTTGCTAAATTCATCTATATCCTTCGTTTTCCACTTCTGTAATGTAAAAGCGTAAACGTTTAATGTAAGGTGCATATGCCGAGAGTTGCTTAGAGGGCCGATTGCCTCATACTGAAGTTTGTAGAAGGTTGAGTGGATTTCGAAGGACGCTTTTATGGAAAACCGGGACATCTTTTTTTGCAAACTACTTTCTTTGAGTTTAGGTGTTCTAAAATGTTCTGTTGGAATGCGCAATAAACTATGGCCCATTCGGTCAGTCCCCTTACATGCGCTAAAAAATTAAACACTGCGCATCGTTGTTTGCGCGGAAGAAGTATCTCTTTGAGGTCATCTTCGCGCTTACCTATTATACGCCACACAGTGCCACATGGCATAAACCATATAAAAACCAGGAATACTGCAATAAGAAATCACACACGTGATACGAAATACTAAAAAAATTTAAATCTCTATAATTTTCTGTCGCAAGAGAAGGGCCCGGTTTTAATTTTCCCCTGTAGGGTATCATTCGCAGCTCGACAAAACAGTAAATGTGGCCTCGTTGGTGAAACGAACGTTCTTTACTGCGGGAAATATTTGGTGTACTTTAGGAAACTTAAAACGCAATTTCGTAAAATACCGAAGAGCATCTTGTGGGACGGAGAACTTAACTTCCTGCAAAACACACGCTTATTTGCCCTTCTTTAGGCTTGAAAAACAAAACCATTAGTACGCTTTTTGGCTGAGAGGACTAGAAACCGCAAAATCTCAGGACGTCACCCGCATTGATTGCCTGCTTAGCTTCTGGCGTACAATGGGGCGATCCCGTATTTCTATCTTTCCACACATTCAACCTTGCATTAACAGCAGAAATTGTTATTTAGCGTTCTATTGATCAAGGTCATTACAGCTCCAATTTTTATCGGTACTCAGCCACATTGTTTACTTCATTACGTTATCCAAGCGGAGATCCTATTGAATGTTAGGTTCTCTAGCGGAATTAAAGCGAAATGCTTAGTCGGGGTAGTTATCTAGAGTGCTAGGGTTCTCTTAGCTGCACTAGAAAAAGAAAAAAAAACACCGATTTTTTTGTACCTTCGCAGGTTAACTCCTCTCTGATCCACACCTTCAATGACCTGCCAGCTGACGCACTGTCACCTAAATCAGTTGTTGTGAATTCCTCCGAGACATCTTCGTTTTCCCAGCGAGACTTATCACCGGGATCCACATATTTGATCTGCATTCAGGCCAGCACAAATGCAGGCTTTGGAGAAGCGGCTTGCAACAACTTCAGCACAAAGGTTTCAGGTAAGCGCTCTATTTTCTCAGGCTTCAACTATTCTTGGCATTTTATGTAGGCAGCTTGCAACATGTGTAATCGGGACAGAAGAGGGATCGATATCAACAAAGAATATCGAATGATGGGGGTGCGATTGCTATGATATAAGAAGGTGTGCCTACTTTTAGAGCAGTTATGCCTAATGTAATTGTATATCTCAGGACTTCGGGGATCTCGAACACTGCTGTTATTTGCGCGCAATATACGTAGTTAATTTTTTTTAATTAGGGCAGTATCTAAGTATTTCGAAAAATATTTACAATTAGAGCGAAGCTTGTATTAAACAAGAAATAGTGTGTTGATTCATTTTCCGAGGGTGTCTGGCAAATATATAAAACCCAGTGCTATAGCTTTCCACATTTTTTATTCTTGTGAAAGTTGCCTTTTCACCAAATAAACCCCAAATACCCGAAGAATGATGCACACTTCAAAAAGCGTCGCAGTGCAGCAGGAAGGTGTTAAATCATTGCAATGTAGCCAAGTTTTAATTATTCGACGGTGAGGATCACCCAGCGAAAAACTATACAATAATCTCTCTAGCGGCTTAAGCTGACAAGCACCGGACAATGGCTTTTGTCATTCGAGGGTTTCTCCAGAAATGCTACATGAAAGCCTGCCTTTCACAAGTAGATTTTATTGCAATAGAATATGGGATAATAATTATACATTCGTGACTACAGTTCTATGTAAAAATCTGTGATCACAGAAGAATGCCGTTACAGCAACTATGCGCTATTAGTTCCAGATTCTCCAGAAATGTTGCGGCTGTCGGACGTCACCGAAATCGGCTTCGAAATTCACTGGGACACGCCGGCCCAGAAGAACGGAGCGTTGACTGGCTATGTGGTATGATAATTTGCATATACTAATTTTGCCTCACAGAAATAAACTTTTGGACTAAATTTGTTCCACGAAAAGTTCAACACGTCTTCTGAATAAAAAACAAACGTTGGTCCTTGGTGGTCACCTGAATTAGGCGGCCCCATATACCCTAATACCAAAAAGGCGCATTTGAGGAGATAGAAACGTGCGGACGACGTGATATGAGTATCTTCTCTCCAAAATTTCATGACAGTAAAGCATTCCGCCCAGGGATTGTGCCTACTCAATAAAATAATACCAGGAACTTAACCAACTCCAGTGTCAGAAAAATTGTATGCCCTGCCCTAAACTCTGAATTTATAGGGGTTTTTATGGTGGCTTTAAAATTCCTAATAAAAAAATGCATTGATAAAACAAAAAAAATTGTTAAGAGCTCAAGATGTTAGTTTTACTCTAGAAATTTTTATAGACTTGTTAAAATTATTCTATTCAGTCAGCCATTCTATAGTGCTTCAAAAATACAGTTCTACAGATTGAATTCTGCTGTGCGTAATTTAGTTGCGTCTTACCAAAAATACCGTAAACCACATGTGTCGTTAAACAATTTTTCATCAAAACTAAAAACCACAAGCGCAGGGGGCGCACGTGGTGGTATTTTATGGCCACTGCTTTTCAGTCGGTTCCTAAACGACCTTCACACTTTATTCTTAAAACCCGAACCTTCGCTAATTTGTTAATGAGACTACACCAGTCTCTTAGTCACATGCACGAGTAGTAGTAACGAAATAAAAAAATCCTGACAGCACCCTATATGACATCCTAAACTATGCAAAACAAATTGCCTTAGCCATGAACCTAGCAAAACAATTCAGGAATTCTATATCGCCCGAAAAATAAAATGGTTACCTTGCTTAAAATAACACTTGGTATTGGAAACATTGAAGCAATGGAATCATTTAAAGTTTTTGAGGTTCATCTTTCTAGCAATATGGGTTGGCATAAGCATGTCGACGCAATGAGTAAAAAGGTTTACCAGCTATGGGCGTAATAAGCAAGACAGGGTTGTACCTGAACGCATCGAGCTTTTTATATAATCTTTTATTTCTAACCAAATATAAACAACATAAACAACCAATAATCAACCAATAAAGAACATAGGGTTGTCTTTTCTGGACGAATAAAACTTTTTTGCAAACATTTTATTTCTAACCTTATCAGATATGCCCATGTTGTCTGGGGAGCTGCTATTAAGGATTTGAGCACGCCGTGCTGCAAAAAGGTATCTGCGAAATATTGCAAATGTGACATTCTTGCATCGTGCACTGCAATTATTTCGCCAGTATCGTAATATCAAAGTGAACCAATTTAATGAGTTCCAATTAGCGCATTCTCTTTGCCTAGTAGCGAACAATTATTATCTGTATTTTGCTTGGCTATCTGGGATGAAGAAGAAAACAAGTTTTTAGGAGGCGCGCTTTACAAAGAAATTGTCAGCACCGATACCGCACAATAATAATGTAATGCAGTCACTATTGTACGTTCTCCGGCATCTGTGAAAAAATCGGAAGTACGAACATTCATATTGCTATTTTGTGAAAGAAAGAAAACGTTTTCACAATGTCTTTCTTTGATACGCTTTCGTATTATGTTTCTCTTGTTTTTCAATTGATATCCTAAAATGCACAAGACGAAGTTGAAGAGAAGGAATTCTTTTATTTTAGTGTGTGCGAGTCCAGTTGTGTGCCCGATTTTTAATGTGTAGGCTATATTATGTTACAAAATGGCTATATTATGTTACAAAGGCTATATTATGTTACAACACCGCAGCAAGTATCGGGCCAGCCACCTCGTCAAGCGGCTTGAAACAGCAAGCTTTTGTGGTAGCTCCATACTTTGTAACGAAAGGGAAGTGAACATTTATTTATTTTCGGAAGTACTTTATCTTCAGTTTCAAATAAGGCAAAACTGTGCAAAGAAAGGGAAAAGGCGTTGGAACACCCGACGCAGGCCAACCTTCTCCTGAAAGAAAGAAAACAAAATATATTTACAGAAATGCAAACTACAGTACAAAACGAAAAATAATATTAAAGTAAGAAAGTTGTTATACAATGTGTGGTTGGGGTAATAATTTCTACTTCCACGAAAAAATAGAACAAACAGGAGGGGCGATGAAACATCTCTGCCAAGGCGACCTCACTGTCCGATGAGGTATGCTTTCCACTAATTTGGCACCATACTAGTACAGCTATAGCAGTATTTAGTTTGATAACAGGGCGCATGGTCGGTGATTGTTGAATGAACACGTAATCGCTCACAGCAGAATAACGCAGTAAAATGTTGTGATCCTTTAGTTGGACGTATTCGGACAGTTTGCGAAACGAAGAAATTGCGGAAACATTGTTTCAGCAAAACGAAGCGTCGACGCCAGCCCGGCCTGCGAAAGTGGATCTTCGGCACAGCTGTTGCAAACCAGTACACAAGCTGATCGGTCGGGGTATGAAATGTACCTTGTTGCTTAGGATGACTTAGGGATGGCACACGGCTTCTCTGATGCTACTTGCTGGGTTCTGACGTATGCGCTCAGTGTCTTGGGAAAGAACTGCTAACTCCCGCTTAGACGGATGCATGCGCTAGCCCTCAAATAACGTCAACCCCCTTCTCTTTTCCTCTTTCGACAGCAGCTGCGAACCTAATGATTACTAGAACACATGGGTGGTTCGGTGTTCCATTGCTCACCAACGCCTATGATCCATCATGCCGTTGCGATGCTTGTTATGGGTTTTTTTTGTTACACGAAAACTGAGCTGTATGCTGCACGCCTGATTAGCCTAACGCACGCGTTCGGCGTCTTGGGTGAGAACTTCTGAGTCCTGCCTAGGTTTTGCATTTACGACACAAAAATGTTCTACCAACGAGATCCTACCAGCTTTGCTGTAAAATCGTCGATGCAGATTTTACACAACTGGTCTATGCTGCACGCCTGATTAGCCTAACACATGCGCTCAACGTCTCGGGCGAGAAAATTTGAGTCCTGCTTAGGAATTTTGTTTACGACACAAAATTTTCCTACCAATAAGATCCTAACAGCTTCGTTGTAAAATCGTCGATGCAGATGGCATCTTGCAAAAAGTGAATACTCTTGATATCCCAATCGTAGAGGTCAGAATGAAACTGAATTCTTTCAGAGCACCAAACGAGAAAAAAAACAATGTGGTAAGAGGCTTGAAAACGCGAAATTCCAGTTTTATTGTGTGCCGTTTCGTAACCCTTACTGGTTTCTGTGGTAGGGTCGATCATTTATTAGGAGCCATTGGTTTTATTACGGTAAGCTTGAAACGCAAACAGCATAACCTCAGAACGTTGTTGTGCAATTTTTCACTGGAAGTGCTTTAGTTAATTATTTTTGCCTGAGGAATCAGTGGCAAAATTAGGCATTTTTTTCAAAAGGAGTATGCCACCTCGACACGAAAAATCAAGGACGTCCTGCACCTACCAGAATAACTACGCATAGGCATATTCTTTGCAAAAGTTGAAGAATTGTTAATCCTGCGTGACACCTGAATGTCATGACACGTGGGTAGAACAGGTGCGCACCAGGCCCGCATAAACGAGATTATACCAAAGATATGTGCTGTAGTCGGCTCGCTGGCGTAATTCACATTGTCGGAATAACGGACAAGAGGGAAGAGACCAATGCACGGTGTTGCAGAAATAGTTTTCGCGAAAACACAAAAAAAACGGCAGTGAGGAAAGTGGCGAAATTATTAAGTAATAGTGAAGGAGTTGTAATTGGAATCGCCAGGCTTTCGCCTTCAAGGCAAAAAATAATACTTCAGTGCAATGAGGATACTCCCGTACTGTTGAAGACGTGTTGAAGATGTGTTGAAGACGTGTTGATGTTGAAGACGTGTATTTCAGGGCTGGAAGTGTGGGGGTTTTAAAGCAAGAACATCTATCTTAAAATTGTCAATCACTGGTAAGAGCCGTGTAGTCATCTTTAGAAGCAACTAAAGATTTTTCCTTCTCTCTCTCCCTCCTCAGGTAAACTCAACTTTAGCTCAGACCTTCAACGAACTGCACGCTGAGTCATGGTCCCCGAAGTCTGTCGTCCTCAATTCCTCCGACACAACCTCGTTTTACATGACAGAGCTTTCTCCGGGTTCAACGTATTTCGTCTGTGTACAGGCCCGCACTAGCGCGGGCGTCGGAGATGCTGTTTGCAACAACTTCAGCACAAATGTCTCGGGTAAGGATTTCATGTTTTGCCAGCTTTAGTAAGTTGATGGTGGTAATTTTTTTGTTTTATTGTAAGGTTTAACGCACCGAAGCAATGCAGGCGATGAGGTGAGCCGTAGCGGAGGCTCCGGATTAATTTTAAGCACCTGGGGATATTTAGCGTGCGCCGATATCTCGAACAGAGGGGGGTTTTTGCTCTTCGCCCGAATCAGAAAAGCGGCCGCCGTCGCCCGGAATCAAACCTGCGTCCTCGTGCCCTGGAGCGCAGCGCCCTAGGCGCTGAGCCAACCTGGCGGGTCGAGAAAACCTGGAAAATTTCAACAGACCTGGCGCCAGGGCAAGTTAAAAGGGAATGACTGAACATGTAGAAAAATAACAAACATGCTGCAGTAGAATGGCTATCTGGGCAGCTAGGTTCGTATATATGCATGACAAAACCTTCGAAGAGTGCAACACTGGAAAACGTGAGACAGACAAAACAAAACTTGTGACTGTCACAACAACAGGAAAGCGCTCGCCCTGTTGTTCTGCTTGTCTCGTTTTTCAACGTTGCCCTTTTTGAAAGTCTTGTCATGACCATAATAAATGTGGATTGGTAGCATTGGATCTTCGTCATATGCCTTTGTATATATTCTCGCGAAACGTTCTAGTAACTTCGATAATGATTTGTTAGATGAACGGCAGCGAAAGGGATTAGCCCGGGTAACACGTACTGCCTCTATATGTACCGCTTGAATCAACTGACACTTAAATGAAATCCGTCATCTGGTGATTGCTGTTAACGCTTCCCCCTTTTGTTGACGCCAGCATCGATGCATCATTCAGTTACATTGGTAAGCTGCTTTGTTACGTAGACGCTGACTTGCTGTGTCTGCCTCAAAAACACGTTTTTTTTAATGCCAAATCGACCAGCAGAAACGAAAATGGTGTTTTAAACGTCCTACAATCATCCTGTGGCCCTTATTTTATCAAAAAACATCTCCAGTGACATGAGACTTTGAAACGGGTGAAGCTTGCAGTGTATAAGTGCATTGTCGGCCCCTAAGCGTTTTTTGCCGCGCAGATTACGCCGGTGGCGGGGTAGAGGTATACAGCTTTGGTTGAAGCACGAAACTCTCTAGCGCAAGTTCTTGGAAAACGATTGTCTCGGTGTGTTCCTTTAGCACGCGTTTCGTTCTAGGATAAGGCGTAAACGACTGCCCCAGTGTTTTAGTACCATGACTATATCGACGATGACATGAGACTACGACGACGACAAGAAACGCCGACAGCCCAAGCCCTTAAGGGGATTCGCCCTTAAAAATAAAGGCTGCTTTCTGCTTACAATACATTAACAGCATTTTCGGCTATGAAAGCACACCTTCAACAAATTAGTTAAGCAATAAAATATAACAAACCGCACTATATTAATATTTTATTATCTTTTCTTTTAAAATTATACAAACATTTGAGAGTACACTTTGTGACCTCAGTTTATTGCCAATTTCGCCTTCCTGTTATGGTAAACATGTTATATAGTCGAATGAGCAGTGTTGACAGCTTTGATTTGTTTCATATTTTTGACCAGTTTTGGGTAGAGGTGATAGCGACATTTCTTTCTTGTTACCACCTTCACCTTCCAGGTATATCCCTTTGAGTTTTGTTTTGGCGCTGCCATTGGCAGCAGCGCATCTGTGAAACCTCATTGCTTCCACTGCCTGTGCGCGCGTTAACAGACAGTATTTTATTTAAAACAAGGGTGTCGGGAAATATACTTCGGTCATAATAAAGCTATAAATGGACCATTACATCTCTCATGCATGCTCTTTTCTATACGTAGAGTGCAATGCTTCCTTCGCGAATGTATGCCTTGAACCGAAGAGTGAGTGGAGGTTAGACTTTGGACATAGTAATCATTGCAAAATGTGTTCCGCCATCTCTATCCAGGCATTTTACCCATTACTAAGAATTTTATCACTATAAATAAATAGGAGTAAGGTAATTGAAAACGGAGTTTTTGACATGTTTTCAAACATGAAACCGGAAATGCTGATGTATTGGCACGCACTACCAAGCTCTCATTATATGTTGGTAGGTTTCAGTAAAGGGAGGTTCTTGCAAAATGGATAACTGGACGTCGCAGTCATTACGTTGTTGTGGTCAAACGCAATTTTGCCTTCAAGTAATAAAAAAAGGGCGTTAGTTGAAAGTTCCCAAATAATTTAAATCACAGGGAGTAATAGAGGTCGGGACTAACGCATGCACTGAATTCGGTTTTCGTATTTGTGTCCATCAAAAAAACTTCTGCACTGAAGTAAATGGAAATCAAGGGCTCGTGCTTAGCAGTGCATTCATTATCTAGAACTCTAGCGTGGCTTGCCATTTGCTATTTTTTAATGAGCATCAAGTGTGAACTGAAGACAGGACATGCATTTTAATTGGGGACTTCTTGACACTGCCTTTTAAATGATGAGTAAAGACAGACTGTGCCTAATTCTGAACTAGTGGCAACTTTGTAGAAAAGACAGCTGGTGAAACCTGCTTTTCAAGATTCTTTGGCATTTTTATAGCCTGGCGCACTAGTCTGAATAATAAAAGATCCACTTCTACCGCTGAAATGTTGCTCAGTGTTATTATTCTTCAGCGAGAGGCTGCTCCAATGCATAAAAAGGGGAGCATAAACCACTTTTGACACAAAAAAAGCGGCGGTTTCAGTTCCAGGCCCTCCCGAAGATCTGCTGTTGGTGGAGGAGACCAAGTACAGCCTGAAGATTCAGTGGGGTTCTCCGAAGCAGAAGAATGGAGCACTCCGTAGCTACAAGGTTGGTAAATTGATTCTAGTCTCATGAGCAAGAACACCTTGGGCCATACCTTACAGCGATGCATTACACTGGCATAATTGTCAAGTCGCCTTGGCTGCGCAGGCTAAATGACCAGATATCTCTGATTTAAAATGGTTTCTTGCGTGGTAAAGTGGAAATGGCTAGACGTGTGATTTGTTGTATTACAGAAGTAATAAAAACATCGAGGATGCTTCGGGTCATGCAACTGATACAAAACACGTTTCCACCGTCTTCATTCAGCCCCCTATTCTTGTTCATTTTTCTGGCGTCCTTGGTTAGTTTACAGTCGCAGTAATTTTTAGGTGTTGCATTATTCTTGCCCTACGTTCAAGATTTTTAAAATATTGGCTTGTAATCATAAGCAATAAAACACACGAGTAAAAACTGCGTGAGTGGGAATGCTTTCAGCACCAAAGTACGCTAATTTATCTATATCCTTCGTTTACTGTTTCTGTAACCTAAAAGTGCTTAATTTAAGGTGCGTATGGCGTGCTTTGTTTAGTAGGTAGACTGACTCCAACTGAAGTTTGTAGAAGGTTGAGTGGCTTTCCTGGAACGCTTTTACGCAAAACCTGAACATCTTTTCTACAAGTTTAGGTGTTCGAGAACGTTCCATTGGAATGCGCAATAAAATATGGCCCATTCGGGCAGTGCCCTTATATGCGCTAAAAATTGAACACTACGCACTGTTGTTTGAGCAGGAGAAGTATCCTTTTCACGTCAAGTTCGCCCTGACCCATTTAAAAACCCAGAGTGCCAGGTGACACCCACTATGTAAAAACCAGGAATACTACAATAAGGAATCAGACACGTGTTGAGAAATACTAAAACAAATTAAATCTCGATAATTTTCTGTCGCAAGAGAAGGAGAAAGTTTTACTTTTCCCGCCTAGGGTATCATCCGCAGCTCTACCAAACAGTAAATGGGGCCTCGTTGGTGAAACGAACGTTCTTTACTGTGGGAAATATTTGCTGTACTTTAGAAACTTAAAACGCAATTTCGTAAACTACGTAGGAGCATCTTGTGAGACGGATGACTTAACTTCCTCCAAAAGGCACGTTCATTTGCCGCGCTTTAAGCTTGAAAAACAAAGCCGTTATGTACTCTTTTTGGCTAACAGGACTAGAAACCGCAATTTCTCAGGACGTCAACCGCATGGATTGCCTTTCTAGTTTTGGGCGCGCAATGGGCGGATCTTGTATTTCTATCTTCCCCACACTCAACATTGCATTAAAAGCAGAAATTGTCATTTATCTTTCAGTGAACAATGAGCTATTGTTCAAGGTCATGAAAGCTCCAATTTTTGTCTGTAGTCAGCCACTTTGTTTACTTTAATACGTTGTCAAAGCGGTGAGCATATTCAATATTAGGATCTCTAGCGGAAATAAAGCGAAATGCTTAGTTGGGGATATTTATCTGGAGTTGTAGGGTTCTCTCAGCTGCATTAGAAAAAGAAAAAAAACAGCGTTTTTTTGTCACTTCGCAGGTTAACTGCTCTGTGGTCCACACGTTCAATGACCTCCCAGCCGACGCACTGTCACCTAAATCAGTTGTCTTGAATTCCTCCGAGACAGCTTCGTTTTCTCTGCCAGACTTATCCCCGGGATCCACGTATTCGGTCTGCATTCAGGCTAGCACAAGCGCCGGCTTTGGAGAAGCGGCTTGCAACAACTTCAGCACAAAGGTTTCAGGTAAGCGCTCCATCTTCTTAGACTTCAACTATTCTTGGAATTTTATGTAGGCAGCCTCCAACATGTGTAATTGGGACAAAAGAGGGATCGATACCAAACAAGGATATCGAACGATGGGGTCGGGACTGCTATCCTATAAGAAAGTGTGTCGATGTTTTGGGGCCGTTATGCCCTAATATAGTTGTATATATCAGGACTTCGGAGATATCGAGCACTGCTAGTATTGGCGCACAATGTTCGTAGATATAATTTTGTTAATTACTGCCGTATCTAACAATTTCTAAAAATATTTACGATTATGGCGAATGTTGTAGTAAAC
>NW_027526225.1:69830597-69980707 GCF_048455015.1 Haemaphysalis longicornis | reverse complement strand
GAGGGGCCCAAAATTGACGACAACGCTAAGCTGGTTCCTGAAGAACACTTGGTGATGGCACTCTTCTTTTTTGACATGACACTATGCTTGTTGACTTTTCTTCCCATTTCTGTGATTTCATGAGTCAATGCCATGTGGGAAAAATATTTTAATCGCATGTCGGTGCCGAAACTCGCGCCTATGCGAGGCAGATTATAAAAATTTATTTTATTTGCAAAAGCAGTTTTTTAGAGTACTCCGGACATCAGCGCACCGGCCACGCTAAGGTTGTGCTTCCAAGTCCTGTATCCCTCTGTACGGACGCAAAGTAGCGCACAGGATCAAGACATGTTTGGCAATGATAAACACTAAGCCTCTACTTTTGTTCAACGCCTCGCCTGTTGAACTTGCTCTGTAAAATTTTCAGCGAGAAGCCGATGTATCTCTGCAGTGCTTCACGCGCTCGAGTTCTTTCTAGCATGAACCCTACTCGAACTTCTTAAGCTTGTCTGTTGAGAAAACTTGTTGATTGGAGCATAGCAAGCTTGGTATGCTGTCGAATTTTCGTTGCCTTCGAAGGACATTACGAAATTTAGTACAGATCTCTTTGTTTGAATACACAGCTTGGAGAGTGTCCCCAAAGTTGGCAAGTATATTCTTTATAGGCTTGCGGAATGCGGCTTTTGAGACAAGAAATGATCGAACCTCCGTAGAGAATTATACAGATCCTCCCATTTTCCCCTTGTGCAAGAGGAAGCCTTTGGTTGCGACAAAAAGGAAGCTTTCATTCTTCAGTTGAAGTATTTGGCACGCTCACCCCTACTGATTTATTGAAAGTTTATTGATATTGTCACGAAGACAAGGACGATGCAGTTGTCTTGAATGAGAAACACGTTTATTGGAGCGAACTTGTGCTCCCCTAACAACTCAAAAGAATACAGAGGCGGCGAAGCAGTGGTCAACAAAGTGACTTGCACAGGCGAGTGTCGTCGAATCGAATTCCCCGGGGTCCGCACTGCAGGCTTTTTATCCCTCGGCGCGCGTGGTTCTCGAAACGTCGATTTGCATCGAGAACATAGTAGATCCACGAAGATTATTCTGGGCTGTTCACGTTAGATCGGAATGCTCTCCCTATCAAAACAGATAACACATGCGGCACAGAAAGAAAGAATGGAACACGCGCTTCCCTTGGCGCAGAGATAACACAGACCGGCGCAGCCGGGCGGTAAAAGAAAAACACAAATAAACAAACCCAATGTATGGTTCGCGGCAATATCTTTGCGAACAAAAACTGAATTGTGCGTCGGCGGCGTGGTCGTCATCGCCTTTATCTCTTGTCTCTTCAAATTTCACGTTGCTCGACTTCATTACAAAATGAACTTGTCCACGCATCAAACGTCGCAAATATTATCGGAGCGAGAGCCCTACTCCAGAAATATTTCTGGGAATTCAGTAAATATCCTAACGCCACCTTTATGCCTGTGACCACAAGACAGAAGCTTACTTAACCTCTAGAGGATTAGAAAACCTTTAACGAGCAGTTAGCCCCCAACGATTCATATCTGTCTTAAAAAAGACTCACCCGTTCCATCAGAACAATCATGTGAAAGTACAATGCAAGCCTTTAATCAATGTGACCCTCATGCGTACAAGTTACCTAGTTTATATTATATTTGCTGTCTACTAAATGAATAACTTTAGTATAGTCTGTCTGTGTAGCGTCAGGGAGTTTTTTGATCAGTCGCTAGTAACCTAGCTTCATCAGCTTCATAAATATACAAAAACGCTCTTTTACCCACAATGAAATAAAAGACTGTTTTAATGAAATATTTCAAGAATCCTAGCAGTGGCTGTTAATGGGCAGTAATGTCTTCATAGTCATGGTTTTGGTAAGGTTATCATACCTATGGTTATTGTAGTCCAAAAGGGAATCATTCGGAGGGATTTTCTTTCACTGTCTTTTGAACGTAACACAAGCTAGAAGTAAAAAAAACACTAAAACAAACAAAAACAAGCGTTTGAAAACAAATGTTTTCGCTTTGCAAATTACGAAAAAATGCGCGCACCAATTGTTGCTGTTGTAGTCTGAGGGCAAATACAAAAAATGTCAGGGGATAGTTCTTCGTAGGAAGCCTCGTAAGAGAGGTGAATGATTGCCAATAATGAGCTGTGCTTGCTGCTTGCTTTACTAATGACAGTTGCTCATGTATTGATGTTTCGTCTCCATTGTTAGTGACGCTATATACGCTAGAGGGCACGGACTGTACTGTGAGGCATCACCACCCACCTACCTTGGGCAAGACCAGGCCACACCCCAGTCCTTGTACAAAGTCCGTCCCTGCCATCTTGAAGTTACCGTTGACTAGGTAAGAACAACCGCGTTTCAACGTGTGTAAAATATTCCTACTCGTAGGCTCTAAATCAAAGCTTCGCATCTAACTGGCGATTGTATAGCTCGCCTCACAAGCTTCGTGCACCCCTGTGGTTTCTACAACACAAATCAACCAAACAGTGGTGCGAAGGTCTCCAGTATTGTGGTTGCTACTTTTCCTATTTAGGCAGCCGAATAATGGTAGCTAACTAAAGGTGAAACTTTGGGAGTAAACGATTAGTCTTATATAGCTGAGGTGAACCTGCAATACAGTATGCAACTTGTAGGCGCATGCTGAAGAGAGAAAAAAGTTATATTCCTGTTCAGAGGACGCAGTTTAAAGACTAAAAATTCCGGTGTACGTAAATTGTTCATTGTCTGTTCCAAAGTATTACTTGCTGGAACGGAAAATAAGAATATTGTTTTAGAAAACCACCTTGTAGAGACGGGAAGTTCGCACTAAAATATCTCATGTATTTAGCAGCTTGTTGAGCTGCGTATACCCCGTAGTGCGTACATGCATGCACACACACACACACACACACACACACACACACACACACACACACACACACACACACATATATATATATATATATATATATATATATATATATATATATATATATATATATATATATATATATATATATATATATATACCGTATAAACCGGATTATAGGTCGAGTGGGAATATAGGTCGACCCCCTACCCTGAGGTGGGAAAAGTTCACAAAAAATAATTCGGCACAGAAGCGCAATCACAATGTCTATATTTATTTTCGACGCCCGTCCGTCACTGCCACTCCCTATGCCTGCCGAAGTCACTCGCCTGAGCTCTCAGAGTCGTCCAAGGATGACTGCTTCGCAGTAATCTTCCATACCATTAGGCGCGTTGCTGATGAAGCACTTCCTGAACGCTCGTGTAACCATGTCGTCGGGCAGCGACTGTTAAGAGGAGGACACCCAGCTTGACACGGTCGCAACCGGCCCGTATAGGTCTTTTTGTTGTCGCCGGCTATCCACTCATTGTACAGTTCGCGGAGCCAGTCCGCGCATGGCCTCCGGAGCGATCGCGAGCGAAGTTCCCGGACGAAGTCCGCCACTTTGTTCTCCAACTCGGGGTAGACCGCTTGTCGTCCACGGAACGATCAGTTTCGGGGGTTGCACGCGCACAGCTTAGCTTTCTGGCTCCGCCAGTACCGCACACTTTTCTCCGAAACGCCTAACTGGCGTTGCGCCGCCATATTCCCATTCTGCTCGGTGACTCAATCGCCGTCAGCTTAAACGCCGCGGTGAACTAGCATCAACTGCCGCCACTCATCTCGGAACAGAGACGTACAGAAATGTACCCACGCACGCACAATAAACGAGTAAAAGACGAAAAACTAGAGAAAAGCGAAATCAAATAAAAGCCTGATAGTGCGAGAGAGCAGTCCGACACGAATGGCAATGGCGACGGACTGCGCTTGCACATTGTTGCCAGACAACGATTTACATTCTGCCAATGACCGCTATATAAGACGAGGGGTGACTTTTGTGCGGATTTTTTTGGAAAAAAACTCGACCTATATTCCGGTTTATACGGTATATATATATATAACACAGAAATAAGGGTTGGCAGTCGAGAAAACCTCGGAAAGCAAAGGGGAGGATGTGGTAGATCATTGAAACAGATTAAGAATTTGGAAAGAAAGAAAGAAAGTGAAGAAAAAATGCCCGCCAGGTGGGATACGAACCCACGACCTCCAGAATACCGGTCTGGTGCGATAACCGAATAATTTTTTCTTCACTTTCTTTCTTTCTTTCCAAATTCTTAATCTGTTTCAATGATCTACCACATCCTCCCCTTTGCTTTCCGAGGTTTTCTCGACTGCCAACCCTTATTTCTGTGTTATTTTCAACGAGCCCCTCATTTCCTATTCTGATTCGCTACATGCATAGCGAGGGCCTCTGTTCTGGCAGTCTTGTTGCCAAAGGGAGCTTAAGAGGGTTCAAAGCTGGTCGACCACTCTGGACATGTCGTAGACACTCGAGTCACGACCCGGGGGTTAAAAAGAAGGTCCCCTTCACCCCGATTAGTCCGAATGGCGCTGGCTACCACCCCCAAGCACAGGAAACAAACATACCTAACATAAATACCCCAGAAAGTGAATGGGAAAATCGCCCCGCCGGTAGCGTAGTGGTTATCGCACCAGACCGGTATTCTGGAGGTCGTGGGTTCGGATCCCACCTGGCGGGCATTTTTTCTTCACTTTCTTTCTTTCTTTCCAAATTCTTAATCTGTTTCAATGATCTACCACATCCTCCCCTTTGCTTTCCGAGGTTTTCTCGACTGCCAACCCTTATTTCTGTGTTATTTTCAACGAGCCCCTCATTTCCTATTCTGATTCGCTACATGCATAGCGAGGGCCTCTGTTCTGGCAGTCTTGTTGCCAAAGGGAGCTTAAGAGGGTTCAAAGCTGGTCGACCACTCTGGACATGTCGTAGACACTCGAGTCACGACCCGGGGGTTAAAAAGAAGGTCCCCTTCACCCCGATTAGTCCGAATGGCGCTGGCTACCACCCCCAAGCACAGGAAACAAACATACCTAACATAAATACCCCAGAAAGTGAATGGGAAAATCGCCCCGGCGGTAGCGTAGTGGTTATCGCACCAGACCGGTATTCTGGAGGTCGTGGGTTCGGATCCCACCTGGCGGGCATTTTTTCTTCACTTTCTTTCTTTCTTTCCAAATTCTTAATCTGTTTCAATGATCTACCACATCCTCCCCTTTGCTTTCCGAGGTTTTCTCGACTGCCAACCCTTATTTCTGTGTTATTTTCAACGAGCCCCTCATTTCCTATTCTGATTCGCTATATATATATATATATATATATATATATATATATATATATATATAGATATAGATATATATATATGTGTGTGTGTGTGTGTGTGTGTGTGTGTGCATGAATGCATGAATGAATGCATACGTACGTACATGCACCCACACATACATGCATACATACGTAGACAGTGTAGCACTAAAGAAAGATTAACTGAGTTTCTTAATAGTGTTAATGAAGCAAATAACACTAAATGTTCAGTAAACTCGAAATCTGCCAGTTTCAACTAGCACATTACTCCAATCGATTAAAGGTTCCACTAACACTCAAATGCGCGGACTGATGTTTTAAACCACACATTCTGATATTAGGATTTACAGTATTGCGCTCCTATCTGAGACGTAGCTAGCAATGTGTGCAGTGATCGTGTTCTTTTTTGCCTATAAAAATGAACAGACTGCGACAATTGATTGACTTGTCCTGTTAAGTATTTTCGCTAAGTATTGTGAATCATGTTGTATTTTTTGGAATCTCGCAGGTGGAGTACATCTTCTACAACCTTGCACGGAAAACCTCTACGAACCATGGAATTCGTGCCACAGTCGATGTTATCAGTTGGCCATGCTATATGTGGTGGATGCAAGCCACGGGGCGCAAGCGCATGACGAAGCGATGTTTTAGTCAAATAAAAGTTATTCGCTATCCGTTAGGTAGTTATGATTTCAATGTTCCTCAGCTTCCAGTCACATGTGGATGTCGACACTAAAATACAGAAGGCAAAGGGAATGAGCCTGAATTCAAAGGAATACGCTAAAATATTTATTTTTTGCACAAACAACTTCAAAACTGCGTAGTAAAGGAGTATCCTGTCTTCGGCACGAATTTTCCGACAACTGCGGCGATCTTGGGCTATAAGGCACAATCTAAAAAAAAGAGAACCGCATGTGCAGTAGACCATATAATGTTACTTTCTATAATGGCTGGGCTAGTACGCACCATAGCAGCAAAAAAATGTGGGTGAGTACTCCTTTGTATTTAGGTTTTCTCCCCAACAATTACTTATGATTTTCAATCCAATATTATAACCTAAATGTTCAACAAGGCTTTTTTCTGTGGCTAATATACCCGCATAATTGGTACTTCGTAATCAAATTATATTTAGAGGGTGTACCAAGACCCCTTTGTGCACAATATAATGGGTTATGCATACGCCTGTTTCATTTTGTTTATTTATGTAAAGGTCATGTATTTACTGATGAAATTACACTCCACTGAGAGGACCAAATTTCCGTGTTTCTGTTGGATGTTTTGTGTATTGTTTAACTCGTTCAACTGCCCAGGCAATTCTGACTGAATCACTGTAACCATAAATCTATAAGATGACGCCTCAGGAGCATTAGAACAAAAGGCACGACGTAAAGTAGAACCAGGTGATGGGTAGAACTTACATTTTCTGAGTCATAAACACTTCGTGTATCTTCACAATTGAGAAAACTCACGAGAAGTTTGGCATCAACGCCAGTATACATCTTACGGTATTGTTGACTTGACTCTGTCATGAAAGCTCCTGAAAATATTGGACTACCTTCCAGTTAACATTTGACTGTTTCACTTGCAAAACGCCTATGTTATGAACAACAATCATCTTTTAGGTTCCATATAACATTGGTACGCGCCTGTAAATTTTGTTTATTTCAGCGACATTAACCGAAAAAATTCGGCGACTGTGATGTTCGACATTTTTACAGAGCAATATCGGTTCTCGGGGTTGGTACATCTACAAATCAAAATGGTTCACATCAGAACCGGAGATCATGGTTAGGAGGTTACTCTGTAATTGTTCAAACATTGTTGTGTGTGTGTTAAAACAGTTCTAGGTCAAACGACTTGTCAACCTCGCATTTTCGAAGATAAATATTTGGGACGCTTTTCTTGTGCAAAGAGCTTGACATACTATTGGTAAACGCGAACCACACATTTTCAGAACAGTCACACTACTAAAAGAACACCAAGTATTACACCCGTTCTTCCAAGATGATATAAAAGATACCACGTTTTCATTAAATAACTTAGAGAGATTCACTTTGGGAAATTATTAGGTTTGGAGGAAATCCGTAACAAATTTTGCTGCGTTGCGCAGTAATTTTTAGTAATGGTTCAGACAACCAATTTTTGTGCAGTATATGATCTCCATCCCAAATAAAGGGCGTCACGCAAAACATGTTGAACCGAATGATTTGCTGATCAGTGTCAGTACAAAGATTTAACCATCTGAAAGCGGAATTTTTAGATCTGTGACCATTATATATGCTGCAGAAGATGAATACTGGTAACCATGAGAGTTAGCCCCATGGTAGCATACTTTTAAACTGTGCGTGGGATGAAAAGAACTGTTTGAAAACTTCACAGAATCCAAAACAATAATAAAGGCCACTCGCACTCATTCGTTAATGCAGTTTTTAAACCAAGAATTGAAACCGACGGAGGTGTTTGTATGCATAGGCTAGTCTGAAGGTCAGTCACCACAGGGCGCCACATGTCAGCTTTCAGAAAGTTCAGCGCCAATATAAATTATTTCGCCAAGTTACTTCTTGTGGCTACCCGACTATATAAAACAGCGGCTTTCATATGCGTTAGAGGGGTTGAACTCCGAAAATATTGGTTTTCTGTCAATGTCAAATTCTCCAATAAATTTGTATTTTTTGTTTTTCTTTTCAAAAAACAATGACACAGGTAGACAGCCGAGCGGCCTTCTCTTCTTAAAGATAAACATCACTAGCAAAGTAGAGAGAACGGCTCAGCTCTTTAAATGTATTTCCACATTCTAGAGCAGGGATGTCGGGAAAGGTGAGGCTGAACCACAATGAAATTGTTCCTGCAGAATGCGGAGTGTCAAAGGGCCCAGCAGAATTTATACTACACCCGCCATGGTGGCTCAGTGCTAAGGTGTGCTGCTGAGCACGAGGTCGCGGGTTCGATTCCCGGCCGCGGCGGCCGCTTTTCTGGTGGAGGCAAAAAGCAAAAAACGCCCGTGTGTACGAGATTTCGGCGCACGTTAAAAATCCCCACGTGGTCAAAATTACTCCGGAGCCCTCCACTACGGCGCGCCTCATCGCCTGCGTTGCGTCGGCGCGTTAAACCCCTCAATCAATCAATCAATCAATCAATCAATCAATCAATCAATCAATCAATCAATCAATCAATCAATCAATCAATCAATCAATCAATCAATCAATCAATCAATCAAAAATAATTCAATCAATCAATAAATCAATCAAATTAGCATTTATACTATGAACACAAGAATACCAAGGGAAGCTGCAAAATAGATTAACTACTGTTCACGAAATTAAGCACATTGTTAATTTCCAACAACAGGCAAATCATCATCATCATTTATTATACCCTTAAGGGCCCCTTGCGGGGTATTACATAAGGGGGGAGCAAGTACAGAAATTCCACAGCACGGGATGGTCGATGGTGCAGGCGTAGAAGTGAGGCAGATTCATAAAGAAATGGTAGCAACACAGCAAATATATATACATATGTACCTAAAGGAAAGGTAACAATAAAAATAAGGAGCGAAGACCCCTTTCAAAATAATTAATATGAGCCATTGATTGGCCAGATGAACCAATCAATCCCACCACGTCACCCAACACTCAATCTCATGCACTAATAGCACTCATAGGCATAGAGTCACTGACCACGCGGAGTGGTCAAATCATTTAGCCAGGCGGGCAGCACATACACAAGGCCAAAGCCGAACGCTTAGCGCAGTCCCCGCGCGGACAACATTCCAGGGTCCTCAGTATACCTTTTTCCTTTATAATAGTTTTATCCTTGCCATTTGGTACACTGTGCACATTGGACAAGAAACATTACTCTGCACAGACGAAATCAAATTGGTTTTTCCAGCTGTGACGTAAATATTGCACGTATTTACTAAGGATAACAGTCTTCCTGGCAATGTAATTCTTGATGTTTTGTGGTAGCTACAGAAAAAAAGCAACAAACATTATAGGGGCAGCCAAAACAACGCACACTAGCAAAATTTTCTTCTATGGTGCACGCT
This sequence comes from Haemaphysalis longicornis, assembly GCF_048455015.1. NCBI lineage: Eukaryota > Metazoa > Arthropoda > Arachnida > Ixodida > Ixodidae > Haemaphysalis > Haemaphysalis longicornis. Next base: position 69,971,454 of record NW_027526225.1, on the reverse strand, counting down.
ATTGATTACCGCAGAAGTGTCGCACTCACGAACGATGTGAGGGGTCCAATTTCTAAAGGCAAAAGTCCTCGTCCACGTCGAACGCGTGCATGCCTACGACCATACTTCGACATAGTTGGAACGGGCTCACTCAAATTCACTCACACATGTATTTTTACAATCCCCTCCCAAATTCAGACTCATTGCTGAGCAACTAATCTAAGCTTACTCTAACTGAAACTGACAGCGAGCGCGAAACTCAGAACTTGCTCGGGCTGAGAACTCAATCTGAACCCATAACTCGAACTCAAAACTCAAATGTACTCGGAACTCAAAATGGACTGAAAACTCAAAAGGGACTTAGAACCCAAAAGGGACTTAGAAGCCAAAATTTACTCAGGACTCAAAATTGACTCGGAACTCAAAATAGACTCAAAACTCAAAATTCACTAACAACTAACCCATCGTTCAAAACTCAAAATGGACCCAGAACTTACCGGAGCTCAGAACTAAAAATGGAATCAGAACTCGCTCGTGCTCAAAACTCAAATTAACTCACAGCTCAAAAGTTACTCAAATATAACTAGGGCTCAGAACTGCAAACGGACTCACGACTCACTTGGGGGCTCAAAAAGGACTCAAAACTCACCCCGGCTCAAAACTCAAAATTGACTCCGAACTCACTGGAAGTCAAAACTTAAAACAGACTCAGAACTCAGTCAGGCTGAGAACTCATAATGAATTCAGAGCTTGCTCGGGCTCAGAACCCAAACTGGACACAGAACTCAGTCGAACTCAGATGGACTAAGCATTCCAATGGATTCAGAGTTTGGAAAATTCACGCAAGTTCACGAAATGTACGGGCGCAAACTCGTGTGCTCAGGGCGTGTTTGGTGTGAAAGACATGATATCGTAACTCCAGTGAGGTCGGAAATAATTCCCGCTGCAGATTTAATACCGCTATACTTGCTAGATCATCATGACCAGCACCGCTTACAAGCAAATGTAAGTATGTATTGGATACCAAACCCCTGGTATAGGCTACGTGTACGTCAGAAAAAGGATTCATGCTCCAGCGTTTGCTGGGACCAAAGGCGGAAACAAATGACATTGAGCAAGGTGACGTGCACTCAGTTCATTTACATGGGAGCTGTTTATGATTAGGGTACTGTCCATTCACCTCCTGCATCCTCAAAAAAACTCCTTGTGGCAAAGCCGACAGTTCCCACGAATCTGTGAAGCTTAAGGACTTCGCGGGCGTGACCCTTTTTTTATCTTGGATTCTTGCTTGATTATGGGGTCCGACCTGGGACGGGTGCCACTACTTATGCCGGTCAACCGCGCCACACGTTTAAAAATTGTAAACATGCACTGTACCTATAATGGCACACCTATGTGCAACACACATGTTTTCGTGCTGTTTAAATGTGCAACCGCTTGCAACATATCATGATTATAGTCATATGATTCGCACATCTTGTTTTTTTTTTAAATCGTGCATTTACCTTATTATTGACCACATCATGATGGTGATGGCGATTCACAGGTTGGGATAAAATTCAAGAGAATGCCTCTCGGGTGAGTAAGTTATCAAAGTGGAGACCTCAATGAGAGGATTCACGTGGCAGAACTAAAAAACTGCTTCCTGTTTATGAACATGGCACTCATGCTGAGTCGTAGTTTGGGTTTAAATTCAACGTGGTGTGGCGCTACGGCATGTGGGGTCTTAAATTGAAGGTCTCGGTGAGAGAAATCATGTCAGGCAAATAAAAAAATGCTCTCTGGTCTCAGTAGTGACATTGTCATGGGGAGCTATAGATTGGATTGATATTCATAGTGATGCCGTTTAGGCGTATAGGGTATAAAATAAAGAATTTTTTTGGAAAATAACATTGCACACATAAAGGATGCATCCTGGTCATAATCATGACATATTCATGGTGGTTCATAAATTGGTTTAAAATTCATACTGATACTGCTAGGGCATGTGGGGTATTGAATGGAAGGTTGTAAATAGGGGCTTCACGTGGGACAAATAAAAATTGTTTCCTGATTTTAATCCAGAAATATTCATAGTGAGCGAAAGATAGGATTAAAAATAAAGTCATGTGCAGCTAGGGCGTGTGGAGTATAAAAAAATTACACCATCTCCCCGAAGGAAACTATGTGGTGATTCAAAGCAGAATTGTTGGCATCTATTCAGCTCATCGGACGGCGCAGCGTGTCTCAACAGAAGCCGCAACTGAGGAAGCGGCGCGCTGACCGGGTTTATTATATAGAGAAGATAGAGTGGAGAGCAGGAGATGAGAGAGGAGACGCGCATGCGCGCTTATCGCGCAGCTGGCGTGTTGCCGTTATGTTGAGTGATCTGGTGTTTAGTAGCGGCAGAGGGAATTCCACGTCCGGGTCCACACCGGTGCCAAACGCACGCAAGTACTGTTGGGTTACGGTGAGTACGCGGTGGTGCTCGAGGCGTCGAAACTCGTCCATCATGTTCTTGTCGATGTTGTCGTCTCTGTGTTAGAATCGGTAGTCTCCGTCAGCGTTGGTGAGGTAAAGGTTGTTGACGTTGGTGCACCGGCTGAGAGCAACGTACACGCCCTCGTATTCACGGCTTTGTTGTCTTCTCCTTCTTCTTCAGCGGTTCCCCTCCGGGAAGATGACGACGGTGGTTGAACGCGAAGCTATCTCGTCATGAATTTTTCGGTTGGCCAATCCCTAGGGGCATCCTGCCAAAATCATCATCAGAAGCGCTGCGGACGGGGCGAGAGCAACGTACACGTCCTCCTCTTCGCAGCTTTGTCTTCTCCTCTTCTTCATCTTCAGCGGTTCCCCTACGGGAAGATGACGACAATCGTTGAACGCGAAGCTATCTCGTGATGGATTCTTTGGTCGGCCAGTCCCTAGGGGCATCCTGCCACAATCATCATCAGAGGCGCTGCGGACGGGGCACGGACGCGGGACTTCCCCCCGAGCAAGAGACGCTAACACCCTACTCTAAAGTTTTTAGTTCGCCGTTTCTATTGATGTTCAGATTCGCGTGCCTTCGTTGTGTCAGTAGCTTCTTGACGTAGTTTGAATGAGTCAAGGACATCTGGCGCGTTCTTAGCACTTGCTCCTGTCTCGGTTTTGTAGCGCAGTGGGAAGAGCACCGCGTACTTCCCGTTGTGTCCAGAGAGTCGTGGGATCGAAACCGGGCACCGCTATGTCTTTTTTTTATAGTGTAGGGGGAGAGGTGCGGACAACGAATGGACGCCGGACGTATCCCCGAGCAAGAGATGCTTTGCATCTAAGATAAGGTTTCGATGACGGAAATTATGCTGGACGAGTAAAAAATGCCTCTCGGTCATAATGATACCATAGTCATTGTGGGCTATAGCTTCGGTTGAAATTCATAGTGATTCCGCTTAGGCATGTCGGGTATCAAACTAAATCTTTCCGTTAGGGAAATAACGTTGGAAAAATAAAGAATGCACCCTGTTCATAATTATGACCCAGTCACGGTGACTCATCGGAAGAGTTAAAATCAAAGTAATGCCGCCAGGGCGTATGGTATATCAAATTTCAATTGTTGGTGAAGGGACTCGCGTGGAACAAATAAAGAATGCTTTCTAGTTATCCTCATGGGATGATCATGGTAAGACAAAAATTCGGCTAAATTCAGATATGCCGCTCGAGATTGTGGGGTAACAAATTAAAGGCCTCGATGAAGAAAATCGCGTGGGACAAATAAAAAGAGTATTCCGCTGATTAGTACCAGTTAAGAGTAGTTAAACTCGCGAACTCACTGCATATGCAAAAATGGTGGCAAAAAAGGAATTGTGGTGTCAAAGGGAATGTTTTGAGGGCGCAAATGTAACTCAGGAAATGACCTTATCGTAAGATCGTTATGTCCAATCATAGGTAAATATTCTGAATTGTGTCGTAAGTTCATGGGGCCTGTAAAATTAATAGTTTACATGCGGGGAAACGGGTGCATCTAAAGCAAACACACGCCACTGAATAATGGCCAGTTTAACTTTGAATGACATTGATATTCAAAGAACCCCATCTGGTGCTTCAGAGGGATCAATCGCGCTTTTTCGTCGGGGCATTTCGTCAGGGCCTCTATAAAACGTGGCTTGGTCGACACACTGCTGCTCGAAGTGTTTAAAAAAATCTGTGCGTAGCCACCAGGAACAACGCTGGGGAACAGCCACGGGGGCGAGATGGAGATGGAGATTGCGGAAACTTTTCTTGAATGTCCGGGGGAGTAAATATGCGCCGCCGCCCTTGCTCCGTCTAGTGCACTTGTACAACTTGTATATTATGTTATTTCTTGCGTCGACGATTTATCGCGGTAACCAGCACTATATATAATCATTTTCTGAACGAAATTCCGAGTCGGCAATTGCGTGTCGTTCTGTGTTTTTGTACTCTGCGTCAACTCCTTTCCTCCGGCACGATGAGCAACCAAACAGTTCAGCAATTCCGAGGCGCCTTGTGCAGACTGTTGCAGTAGCACCTCCCTTGCAAGTCAGTTCGTCAATCTAGGCATGGGTACAAGAAACTCTGTGTTGCTAATACATATTTTTAAGACTGGTATAATACAGCATGGCAGCTTACATGGTCCCTGAAAAAGACAGTGTATGACAGCTGCATCCTACCGGTACTCGCCTACGGGGCAGAAACTTCCAGGCTAACTAAACGGGTCTAACCTAAATTAAGGACGACTTAGCAGGCAATAGAACGCTAGAAGATGGGTTTAACATTAAGAAACAGGAAGAGAGCGGAGTGGATATACTTTAATGTCAGCATTGCCACTACTAAGGCAACCTTAGCACTAACTATGACAGCTAATGTGAGGTACCACTAAATATAAGAACTATATTTCGTGAATGGTGACTCTGAGGACATTTTAGCCCAGCTACAGGTCCCATCTGAATTTGCAAAATAATTTTCTGTGTCTATCCTAACCGCTTGGTGGATTGAAGTGACAATATATACACAGATGAAGCCATGTGCACAAAATGTGGCAAAAGGAAACATGCACAAACCCGGACATCGTCATTGCCATGGACGTATACTTCGTGCAGCAGAATGGCGAGGTGGGCTAGTTGGTATATTTGCATAACTAAACCTTCAAAAAGCCCATTACTGAAACACTCGTCATGTTGTCCTGTTCGCTTGTTCTGCTAGGCCTACATTTTTAGTTGAAGTATACGTTGTACAGCGGGAAGCATCAAAGTTGTGCAAGAGATTTTTACAGCACAATCACATTCTCACATAGTCTAAGTTGCACCAGTCAACATGTAAGTTATTAGCAAACGACAGGCCAGACACCAGAATCATACTCTGCCTTAAATCTGCGAAATCCCAAATGCGGTGTTACTCTCATCACCAAGGTGTGTTACACACTAAATTCATTAAGCTGAAAATTCCATAAGTGACAGAAATTTAACAGTCATTTTTGAATATTTTTACTAGGTTCTGTAAGGTTAATATACGTTTGCGATGCTGCAGTAACAGTACGAAGCACAACCAGCGCTGCTCATACTACTGTACCAGTTACGACATGCGGGTAGTTCTGATGTTACAAATAAATTCGGGTTGCATACACGTTGTTCATTCCAACATTTCACGACCAAACTGAGCGTTCGAAAAGATTGAACACTGAATCGAAACGCGATAAAAGCATCCAGATGGCATTTTAATCTAATGCTGTACTCTCGGAATTCACTGGGTTAATATTTTATTTTAACGCTACATGAACGGCAATCATTCAATTTATTGTGCACGTTTTTACCCGAAAACTATTGTGACGAAAAAAAACGGCATCTGCAGAAACAAAACAAAAACCAATATCACGCTAAAAGTACACGATGTGCGTCTAACGCATACACGCTTATACTCGCACACGCACTTATATGGGCCTCCTGCGCTGGAGTTTTGGCGACATGCAGGAGAGTTTGTCCTCGGTCGTCGTGGGGTGCGGACGTGTTTTAAGTGCGAATGCACTTTATAAGCGACCCTGAATTCCGGCGACCGCCGTCCGTCCACATAGCAACAGCTGCGGGTGCGCGCGCTCCTCGTCTTCCTTGGCAACGGGGGGAGATGGGCGCGCGCTGCCTGGCCGCTGACATGGCACATACCCACGTGGGGGATTGACCAGGAATCTCCTCGTCTTCCTTGGCAACGGGGGAAGATGGGCGCGCGCTGCCTGGCCGCTGACATGGCACATACCCACGTGGGGGATTGGCTAGGAATCGGGCGTGAGAAGGGCTAGAGTACTGACACGAAATTTCAAAGCTGAGATCCGCTCTAGCAATCAAGTACAACGACAACACAAATAGGTGTCTGTGCATGGCACATACCCACGTGGGGGATTGGCCAGGAATCGGGCGTGAGAAGGGCTAATGCACCCGCTTAAAGGAGTACTGACACGAAATTTCAAAGCTGAGATCCGCTCTAGCAATCAAGTACAACGACAACACAAATAGGTGTCTGTGAATAAATGCATCTTTCTTTCTTTGTAGTTGTGTGTGTGTGTGTGTGATCTCTCTTTCGCGAACATTACCGAACTGCGCTAATTCAACTCGTGCATTCGCACTTTCACATTCTTCCCCTCGGGGAAATGCGGGGAAATTTTTTTCTTTTTTCGTTCGCTCCTGCGCGGCCGGGGCGGTATCGCGATTATGCCGGCCACGCGTCGCAAGCCATGGGTGTTTCGTTCGGGCGTCGAGCGCTCTGGTGCGTAGGGCCGTCGAGCGCCTGCTCTCGCTCGCCAGTAACCGCTCGTCTACCACGAACATCACCCAGCAAGCTCCCCTCACTTCGGACCTCCGCGCACGACTCATCGCAGCACAGCCTCGCCTCTACGCTCCACCGCTCCCGTCGAGAACTTCTCCCGGACGCAGCATGACGCCAGGACCTGTGTTAGTGGTGTGTACTGTGCTCGGTGGCCGCCAGTGACTGTGGCAACGCTTCTTTTCCTCGCGGCGCCTAAACTTTTCTCTCTTTACCTACCTCCTTTTTATCTACCCTATCCCATTCACCCCCTTCTATATTCCGGACCCCCCGGACTGGGTTGTATGCCGGTGAGCCCCCAGCTGGGCTCAATATTATCCCCAGTCCATTTCTTTTCCTTTTCCATCTAACCACCTAAGAAGAAGGCGACATGCAACCCCCCTAGCGGCCGACGCCTCTGGGTAGTACAAAAGCAGACGACCCTCGCCGCCCTACATGTGTTTTCAATTACAAGCCAGAGTGAAAGTTGGTTGTGGCGCTTTGTGGCGTGTGTAAATGACTGCATACTATATGAAATAGCTTCTGAAAGTAGTTGCAGAGGCTAAACAAAATAATATCCGCTAAAATAAGCCGATGTGTGGGCTTTTTTTGAGCGAGCTGTCGCGGTGGTCGCGGCGTGGGACAGTATCGCCAGGTCGGGTGGTTTAACTGTTTGAAGACAGTTACAGTTTTTTCTTCTTGCGTCCGGTCGACAAAGGAAAGTTCACGAGTAGCATAAACACGGAACGCTGCTCATCCTATATTCTGAGGTAAAGGTTGCTTCAGCAGTAGCATGCAAGCGAACGCAAGAATTGCGCATCCGAATCAGCTGACACTGCTGGCCTGGCACCGCCTTTGAAACGAGTGGAAATTTTGTTTCGTATTTCCGCAAACTAAATGATTCTTGCGTAACGTTTTACGTCGCACGATTTACTAACGGCAGGGTACATGCATACTAGCGAGTAGGTGGGGCAATAGCGCCAAATAAACAAATGAAGCGCTAGTAAAGGACGCAAAACATGCACCAAATCACACGCCCGCTGCCTGCAGAGATGTGTACTTCTATAACATCACATAAAACAGCATAACATAACACAGCCGCATAGACGGCGCGGGGCCCCGCCTATTTACATACGAGCATCACTGAATGTGGTGGTTTTCTAGTGCAGGGGTCGTCGAATCTGAACGCCGACACGCCAGTTTTGACTTCAAATGGAGTTAGACAGCGAGACAAGAACAGAGAATCGGCGTCCTCCAGTTGAACTGCCCCCCATCTTCACACTTCGCTAGATTATTTTCAAATATTATTAGAAATTCGCCGAATTTTTTCTCTTTACATTCAAAGCCCCCCTCCCCCTCCCACCCGATTTGCCGTCCAGGCCTCCGCCGTGTCGGCTGCATGGAACTCGGCCGTTGCTGACCCTCATTCTAGGCTGTGCGAACTGAGAATGTACGCTGTAACAGCGTAATTAAGTAAAGTGAGAGCAAACAAGGAAAGCGAGCGGCCTCTTAGTTCGCCCGACTACTTTGTTTTACGGCCACTAATTTCGGAATCGCAAAACAGATTTCACGCTTCTGACGGTCGCGGCATTTTGTCTCTGAGACACGCAACAAAACGGCAAGCTAACGCTGCACCATGTATTCGTACCGGCGACGCAAACGAGCACTGTTTACTGAAAGTGCACGCAAAGTGTGCAGGTACGTACGCAAAAGAGCGGCACACCGCAGCAGGCGAGCCTGCGGTCCGCCGGACTCGCTGGCTTTTTAAAGCGCGATCATCGCCGATTGCGTCACTCTTCTTTTTTGATCGGCTGTTTCTGAGAAGTCTTTGTCACCTAGAGTATTAGTTTAAACTAGAATTTTCACTTAAAATTTCACTTCGTACGACCATCGATAGTGAACCTGCGAGTAGCAGACGCCGTCACGGTCCCGGCACTTTCGTCGGCGCTGTAAACGTGTTTAGCGCTGCAAAGCTTTTTCCCCTAATGCCAAGTTGATCGCTGAAATAGATCGGACGTGTCGGGGATGAGCTGGTGGCCACGTCGCGAAATATTCGGAAGCGTCGAGCTCATTTTGCTTCTGTCAACACGGGATCCTATGGGACCCGCGCAGCCATGGAGGAAAGAATACTTTTCTTTCCTCCATGCGCGCAGCTCTGCACTACCCGGAAGTACTGCTCGGAAGCCGCTTGCGCAGCGCCCCCTGGGCAGCGCAGGAGGCCTATTCGCACTCTCCAGCTTCCCTTACTTTCATTCCATGTCAAAACATTCGCCTAGCAAAACAGGACAGAACACAAACACTTCACCAAACACAATGCTAGAAATTGCGCGAGAATCGATTCTGTTTACAAACGCAGCAGCCAGGTACAAAGGTCTACCGACAAATCTCTGCAACGCAGAAAGCGAGTCCCTCAAATCGTTAGGGCTAACCGCTTAAGCGGGATTCACACGACGGAGAAACCCTCTCTTTTTGGCCCGCGGGACCCGCTCCCGTGACCGGTTTTAGGCTCCGCCCCTCGGTGGGGATAGCCCGCGGTGGCTCCGCGAAAGAAAATGCCTCCGCGTGTTTTCGCTCGACGGCGGTGGCCCTCGGCGGGGAATGGAACCTGTTCCTCGGCGCTGTCGTCTGCTAGGCACTCCGCGTAGCTCCGCACGTGTGGATGCGCCGCCAGGCCGGATAATCCGGTCACGTGCTGTTGACGTCACATATCCGTCCGCCTCCGTGAGAGGGTTTCTCCGTCGTGTGAATCCCGCTTTACGCGTACCGAAGTTCGAGAGCAACTCTGCTACGTTAAATACATATGACAAGAAAACAAGGTTCACTAGTAATCACTTACCTCCACTACTTGGCAGTATTTTTTCGTCCGGTAGATAAATCCATGGTAGTCAAATCGCCGAAATAACTAAAGTTGAATGCGCGGACACCCGTGCCGTCACCCGCCTGTAGCACGCGTATCGATACGGAGTGCAGTTAATACAACTGTGGGACGATCGGACTCGCCGCGCAGCGACTTCCTGTCTCGTGTTCGTCCGAGGGAAAAACAAGTTCCTGAAAGACACCAACCTTGATAAAAACGTGTTGCGAATTAGATGCCCAAATTTTTAAATACACGTATTAGTTGCCAATTATATACAAGAAAAGCTTGAGCGTGGGTATTTAAAAAAAACAGTAATTGTACCGACTATCTAGATTACGGCATTCAAGGCAATTTCAGGGTCTTCGGTGGAAATACAGCTGCCGTGGGGTTGTGGGCGCCGTAATTTTATGGTTTGTTCTGAGGCCGCAACCACTTGCAGCGTATTTTCCGCGCTTTCGCGCGTCGACATCGCACCGCGTTGAGGCGTCGGCAAAATGCACGGCGACATGAGCTGACGCAGGAGGAGCAGGAGGAGGAGAAAAATTTATTGAACAGGTAGATCGAGCTTAGACGTGGGTGGGGTCCTCAGTCCAGGAATGCGTTGGTGCGGCCTGCCGTCTTCGCCCTTTCAGCGAGCCAAAGCTGCTTACTTAGGTCCGAGGTGGCAAGTTCACTCTCCCACTGGTCCTATGTAGCTACGCCGATGTCTATGCTGCTCGCCAGGTATCAGCGTCGACGCAGCGCCAGAAAGCATCCGAAAGCAGGCGACATCGTCCGGATTCCATGTCCATCTCCTGGTTTGGGGTCATTATTTCAGCCGAAAACAATCAGTTTTTTAACGTGCGGTAAGTTGGTGCCTTGAGGCAAATTACAAGCTATTTCTGTTCGAAAGTGCGCATTCCTCCGTGGCTAGCTTGGCTTTCATCGGGGAGGTCGGGGGATTGGGAGAGCTTTTTTGCGAGTTAAATACGGGAGCTCTGGCTACAACGCTTGTAGTGTTAGCATGGTGGGGTTGTCTGCAAGATCGGAGCGTAACGAACAAAGTTTATCAACGCCAGAAATATAGCGGTGCATTCAATTTCATTCGCGGCTACCGTAGCTTGCATAGGGGGAACGATGAAGCGCGATAGCTTTTCTTGGCTTAAATAAGGGAGCTTTGGTTACATCACTTGCAGTATTAGCATAATTGACATCGCCTCCAAGATCGGTGCGGAAGAAACAAGCGTTAGCACCGCCGAAATTTGTCAAATACGACCAAAAAACGAATCACCCGACAATATTCTTTGGCAGCCTTTGTTAGGGTACCAAATTCTTGGGTCCACGCATTGTTTTCCGGTGTGCTCGAGTGGATTGGAGCTTAAGTTCTTGTGTTGTGTTTTGAAAGTCTATGGTTGGAATCTTGGCAAAACCTCACAATTTTTTAGTTTTTTTTTGCAATGAGGGTGTCATCGACTTTTTTTCAAGGCAAAAAAAAGGCAGGGTACCTTGCCGTTTAACCTACAAGTGACGTTTGACGTTAACCTCAGTATCAAGGCAGCCACGAAATTTGCTTTGCTCACACTTTGAATTCAGGAAGCTGCAGTCAGTACGTAACATCAAGGTTAAATCAAGTAGCAAGTAAAGTTGTGCTTATTGCGTCTTCGTTCATCATCCTATCTTATTTTGTTCAGATTTGACGGCAATAACCCCCGCCCCTCCACCCCCCCCCCCCCCCCCAAAAAAAAAAAAACTTACAAGGCTCGTTGGCAACGTCGCTTGTAAACGAATTCTGCACTAAGTCCCTGCCTCTCTCCGTGAGGTTTGGTATTGGGCTACTGTTTTGAAGGTCAAAGGTTCAAAGCAATAGTGGTGGAATACAATACTTGCACAAAACGCCTCGGTACAAAACCCTTACAAAACCTCTCGGTAACTTCATTACAGTACGCCTGCGGAGAGTTTGAAAATAAAGTATAGCAGATATAGCTAAAATAAATGTAACTGCGATAGACATGTTCGAAGTAAAAAACGGACATACCAGCAACATTTGAACAACGTCAGCAAAATACGTCTAAATACCTTCCCAAAATGAAGCAGCAGCAACATCGAGAGTACGTCTTTAGCAAAGTTCAAAGAACGTCCGAAATTAGGGTACCAGCAACGTTATCTCAACATCCAAAAATTTTCATTAAAATATTGCACGTTGTACGGATGTCTAATAGAGATACTGCTAGGACATAGACGTTCGGATCTTTTTGGGACGTTGCAGAGATGTTAGAGGTTTGCTGGGATATTTGATTTCATTCTGTGTGCATGCCCTTGTGGTAACTTTAGTATTCATGGACACATCACTATGATGCAGCAGAAAATGCATAGAATTTTGGATATTGCTGACAAATACAGGTGCCCTCAAACGCAGCTCCTCTTCCTCAGGAGGTTCTCGTGTGAATCCTGCCGTTTAGCAGCCATATTGGGATACTTTTTTGTTTTTTGGATATTTTGTACTGGTTCGTTTTTTCTGAATATTTTGTACTTACTATATCTCTTTTTACTACTAATTCCCATTTGCACTATTAAACGAACACATTTGTTAGCTCTGTCCAGTAGGCGTCCTTGTTGAGATACAGGACACTGCATAGTTGGTTCTTGTATTGTTTGACAACAAAAATTCTTTCGTACGAACAGTATTAATCAATTGGATATCCTTACAGTACCAGGTTGGTATGCCGAAGTGGGTTACCTCTGATTCGGTTGACATCGCCCCATGAATACAAAGCATGTAATAATACAAATCTTTAAAAACCACAGTGTAGGTGTCAAGTATATCTATTCCTTCCAAAAAATTCCCCTTTCGAATAGATGCCCGGAGCAAGCATGAAAAAGAAGCACAACACCGCCTGGCGTGTGCAAAGCTGCATGCTTCCTTTCCGTTTACGTTATGTTTTTATGCCGCAGCCTGTGAACATACGATCCACTGCGTAAAATACTTTAGTATTTTACGCAGTTCTCGCGGTAAGTACTAGCGGATGGCAGAACAACCTTAAGTCCCCAATAATAAATCAATAACACCATCTGCGCCTGCTTGGGGATGGTCCGTGAATAATGCAGGCGCCCTCTACATTACAGCCACTTATTTATTGGCGCAACCTGCATTGGGCCAGTGCTAAATACATCAGCACGGGAATCGCTAAATTGTTTGCTGTCTCATCGTGTGAAATTGCGTAGGAAAGGAGTTTACGCAGAATATAAAAACACAGAACGACACGCAATAGACCTTATGCGAAATTGCTTGGTGATCTAGCAACACTGATGTAATCAAGACCGTCCGCCATATTGGTACGGGCGACAATCGGGAAGTATCGTATTGCTTACTGTGGAAGCGTACGTGACGGTAACGCGGAGTGGCCCAAACTAGACGGCGTTTTCCGGGTCCCGACCACGGATTGTGGACGAAGTACTTGTTTGCGCTGCCGACTGTGTCTGAGGACTCGTACCACTCGCGGTGCCGCGCCAAATACCCATCCGAGTGGCAGCGGAGCAGGCCATACCGCCTAGCCACCGAGGCCTATCGCTCACCTTTATCGCTGCCGACCAACACCCGCGACTCGCAGTAAGTAAATCCTTGTTTGTTTTTCCCTTGACGCGAGTTAACCGGTATGACCATTTGTATAGCACTCTGTTCACCGTTGTTTACCATGCAAATGCGTAGCGGAGACCCTGTTGGAGTAACCCTGTAACAGGAAAGCAACAATCGCCAGACCGTGCCGCTAGTGGGTGGATTAGTTATTTTGAAATACTGTACATCGAATTAACTGGATGATTTTTGGCGAAGATGCTTACGGAAAGGCTGCGGCCGTTTTCCGTGACGGTCGTCCGCCGGCGCGTTTGCCGCAAAGCAATCGCGCTTTGCGGCGAAGACAACTACAAAAGTGCACATACGCCTTGAATTTTTTTGTGTGTGTTTACATTCTTTATTGCGCACGTTCTGCCGCAAAAATCTGTTTGTGGGTCTGGCTTCTCCTTTTATGGCAGTGAGGTGGCTGTGTTTGTTTCTAAAGCCCATGTTTTCGTGTGCCCGAACAGATATTACAATAAAACCTCGTTAGCTCGAACTCACCAAACTAAAAGATTTTTTTTTAAATTCGATGGGGCATCGGTATAGCCCGAATGTTTACCTGCTTATGTCGAGAAGTTTTTGAAGTAAGTTACAGGTGATCATAATATTGCTTGCTTAAGTTATGAAAAACACGATTATGTGGGTACTGGTATCATTACACACGGTGAGGTTTATAAATGTTAAACTTCCTTCTCTTGAAAATACATTAAGAAAGCATGCAGCGATACTTGCAAGATCGAACTTGAAAGACAATTTTGACATCATTGCTGTTTGAGGCGTAGAATATTTCCCTTGAACAGTGTTAAGCAAGACACAAAATCTGGTCAGTTTGAGTCTGTTCTTTGCGGCCACTGCTTCCTGCTCGGTCCCTTTATCATAGACTGTAGCGGACTAGTCTTGTTCTTCCCTGAGTGCTATTTACTTTTTACTCTCTCTGTTATTGCAGGTTGGGCCTCATTCATGTGCTCAGCAGCTGCTTTCGCTCTCAGAAGAAAGGGGCCGGCCCTATGTTGTGTGCCTCACGTTTGAGACGGACATTGGAGTGATTGTGAGGCAGCGTGCGATTGCCCGGCGGGTTGCAGTGGGGCGTGTAGTCACATCCTGGCGACTGTGCATCTACTCGCCCTCTTGCAAGCCGAAGGTTTTAAGAGGCACGACCGGAGCATGCGTGCACTGAGCTGCTAAAACAGTGAGGACGTCCGAGACAGTAGGACATAAAGCCAGCGAGTGTCCAAGACATTGACTGGAGAAGCCCGCGAGAAAATTACCTCTCCCTTCCCTTGCCAGTGCGTCTGTTCGATGCACGTCGAGTACAGGAGCAATGCGAGCAGCAACAAAGTGCCGTGCGGGCGCTTGGGAGAAAACTTGGTAGCCTTGGGAATGGGTTTTGCTGGCCCCACCCCCCACAGTGGCAGAAACAAGGACTGGCATGACACCTGAAGGGTCACCTATGAGCTACCAGCAAGCATTCAAGCCACATTACGCCATGGTCATCTCGCGAGCATGCAGAGGCTGGGCAACGTCGTGTTTACTAGACCGCGGGATGCAGGGGTGCGCGAATCCTTCCCTTTCTTCCATTTTTATCTACATTTTGCTACACTGCTTGCGCTATAAATCAGCGAAGCAGTTTAATTTACTGGGCTTTTCACTGTGGATACAAAAAATGCAAAAGCACTCCAGCTGATGCGCGGCGGACTGATGCAACTCTGGCCGTTTTTTTTTTTTTGAAGAAAACTTGAAAGTTGCCTCAGCTACCTACAGCAATGGCCACTATCATTACGTCTGAGGCATGCATATAGCATGTGACAAACAAGAGGAGTGAGTGTGTATTTTTGTCGCAAAATATTCGACAGTAAATACATAGTGGCTGAAATGACAATGGGCAACAAGTTAACTAGGTGTAACAACAAACCTGCCCGCCCGGAAAATCGGGAACCAAGTGCAAAAGCTCAAACTTCCAACGCTAGATCATCATAAATCAGTGTAGGCCACTTCTGCAACGACACGCGGCTAAATGCAACGTAAGAGATACCAACAACATACTCCCATACTGTGCGAGCCCGCCACAGAGGAAATTTGCAACCGCTCCGTGACGGCGTAGTGCGGCAAGAAAAGTTTGTTACAGCCCTAGGTAACATAAAGGCTCGTGTAGGGGCTAAGCGGTACGATTTAACAATGAAATGAAGCGGGCGCAGAGCCATAGGGACGAGTGAAGAAACAAATCCTAATTTTGACAACGTGTGGTACTGTTTCCCCGCTCGAGCGCCACTGTCAGTCACATAAATAGGTGGCGCACGCTATGGCTTCATTTAGAATACAAAAACTGGACCACGGAAGTGCAACGCAGCTGTATTTTTCATCCGGACAGCGACTACGAAATCCCGCGCTTAGCGAACCAACGACAAATATTCGCTCCCAGCGCACCGCGCCCAGCGTGTCCCAACGGTTGCTCGCGCCGGCAGAGTTCACGTCAGAAAGTTCGTTTAGGAGCGTGGAACTTCACGTAGCTTTTCTCCATTTGGACCGGTATTTCGGCGTTGCGTGGACTGCGGCACGAAGCAATGCTCCGGCATTGCAGTCCACCACCAAGAGCGGTCAATGCCCGCCTTCTATGTTTGGCGCCGCTTTGCTACTTGGTTTCGATTTCAAACGACCGTACCAAAATGGCGGACCTATCTACTGGAGTCGACGAGAGATGGCGGAGCGCATTTTGCATAGGGTGTATTGCCGACTCGGAATTTCGTTCAGAAAATGATTATATATAGTGCTGGTTACCGCGATAACTCGTCGACGCAAGAAATAACAAAATATACAAGTTCTACAAGTGCACTAGACGGAGCAAGGGTGGCAGCGCATATTTACTCCCCGGGACATCCAAGAAAAGTTTCCGCATTCCCCTTCTCCATCTCGCCCCTGTGGCTGTTCCCCAGCGTTGTCCTTTTTGGCTATGCACACATTTTTCCACACACTTCGAGCCGCAGTGTGTCAACCAAGCCACGTTTTAAAGAGGGTCTGATGAAATGCCCTAAGCGCGATTGATCCCTCTAAAGCATCAGATGGGGGTCTTTGAATATCGATGTGCTTTAAGGCTAAACTGGCCATTATTCAGTGGCCTCTGTTTGCTTTAGATGCACCCGTTTCCCCGAATGTAAACTATTACGTTACAGGCCCCAGGAGGGTAGGACACAATTTAGAATATTTACTGATGATGGGACCTAAGGATCGTACGATACGGTCATTTCCTCAGTTACATTTGCGCCCTCAAAACCTTTCCTTTGACACCACAATTCCTTTTCTGCCGCCATTTTTGCATATGCAGTGAGGTCACGAGTATAACTACTCTTAACTGGTGCTGATCAGCGGGATACTCCTTTTATTTGTCCCACGTGATTTTCTTCATCGAGACTTTTAAATTGTTACCCTACAATCTCTAGCGGCATATCTGAATTTAGCCGAATTTGTAAATCACCATGATCATCTCATGAGGATAACAAGAAAGCATTCTTTATTTGTCCCACGCGAGTCCTTTCATGAACAATTGAAATTTGATATCCCATCCGCCCTAGCGGCATTACTCTTATTTTAACCCTTCCTATGAGTCACCGTGACTGTCATATTTATGGCCAGGGTGCATTCTTTATTTTTCCAACGTTATTTCCCTAACAGAAACATTATTTGACGCCAGACACGCCTAAGCGGAATCACTATGAATTTCAACCGAATCAGTGGCTCACCATGACTATGATATCATTATGACCAAGAGGACTTTTTTACTCGTCAAGCGTGAGTTCCTTCATCGAAACCTTATATTTGATACTCCACATGCCCAAGCTGCACATGACTTTATTTTTAATCCTATATATGGCCCACCATGACTATGTCCGGATTAAAACCAGGAAACAATTTTTATTTGTCCCACGTGAAGCCCCTATTCACGACCTTCTATTCAATACGCGACATGCGCTAGCAGTATCGATATAAATTTTAAACGAATCTATGACCCACCATGAATATGTCATATTTATGACCAGGATGCATCCTTTATGGGTCCAATAATATTTTCCAAATGAAAATCTTTTTGTGATATCCGATACACCTCAACGGCATCACTATGAATATCAACCCAATCTATAGCTCCCCATGACCATGTCACTACTGAGACCAGAGAGCATTTTTTTTATTTGCCTGACATGATTTCTCTCACCGAGACCTTCAATTTAAGACCCCACATGCCGTAGCGGCACACCACGTTGAATTTCAACCCAAACTACGACTCAGCATGAGTGCCATGTTCATAAACAGGAAGCAGATTTTTAGTTCTCCCACGTGAATCCTCTCATTGAGGTCTCCACTTTGATACCTTACTCGCCTAGAGGCATTCTCTTGAATTTTATCCCAATCTGCGAATATCCATCTCCCTCATGATGTGGTCGATAATAAGGTAAATGCACAATTTTTGAGAAAAAAACAAGATGTGCGAATCATATGACTATAATCATGATATGTTGCAAGCGGTTGCACATTTAAACAGCACGAAAACATGTGTGTTGCACATAAGTATGCCATTATAGGTACAGTGCATGTTTACAATTTTTAAACGTGTGGTGTGGTTGATCGGCGCAAGCAGTGGCACCCGTCCCAGGTCGGACCCCATAATCAAGCAAGAATCCAAGATAAAAAAGGGGCACTCCCATGAAGCCCTTAAGCTTCACAGATTCGTGGGAACTGTCGGCTTTGCCACAAGGAGTTTTTTTGAGGATGCAGGAGGTGAATGGACAGTACCCTAATCATAAACAGCTCCCATGTAAATGAACTAAGTGCACGTCACCTTGCTCAATGTCATTTGTTTCCGCCTTTGGTCCCAGCAAACGCTGGAGCATGAATCTTTTTTCTGACGTACACGTAGCCTATATCAACGGTTTGGTATCCAATACATACTTACATTTGCTTGTAAGCGGTGCTGGTCATCATGGTCTAGCACGTATAGCGGTATTAAATCTGCAGCGGTAATTATTTCCGACCCCACTGGAGTTACGATATCATGTCTTTCACACCAAACACGCCCTGAGCACACGAGTTTGCGCCCGTACATTTCGTGAACTTGCGTGAATTTTCCAAACTCTGAATCCATTTGAATGCTTAGTCCATCTGAGTTCGTCTGAGTTCTGTGTCCAGTTTGGGTTCTGAGCCCGAGCAAGCTCTGAATTCATTATGAGTTCTCCGCCTGACTGAGTTCTGAGTCTGTTTGAAGTTTTGACTTCCAGTGAGTTCGGAGTCAATTTTGAGTTTTGAGCCGGGGTGAGTTTTGAGTCCTTTTTGAGCCCCGAAGTGAGTCTTGAGTGAGTTTGCAGTTCTGAGCCCGAGTTACATTTGAGTAACTTTTGAGCTGTGAGTTCATTTGAGTTTTGAGCACGAGTGAGCTCTGAGTTCACTTGTAATCCGGTGAGTCCTGGGTCCATTTTGAGTTTTGAACATGGGTTAGTTGTGAGTCCATTTTGAAGTTTGAGTCTATTTTGAGTTCCGAGTCAATTTTGCGGCCTGAGTTCATTTTGACTTCTAAGTACCTTTTGTGTTTTGAGTCCATTTTGAGTTCCGAGTACATCTGAGTTTTGAGTCCATTTGAGTTATGAGGTCAGATTGAGTTCTCAGCGAGAGTGAGTTCTGAGTTTTGCGTTCGCTGTCAGTTTCAGTTAGAGTAAGCTTAGATTAGTTGCTCAGCAATGAGTCTCAGTTTGAGAGGGGATTGCAAAAATACCCCCCTGTCAAAAAAAAATGAGTGAGAGAGTTTGAGTTAGCCGGTCCAACTATGCCGAAGTATGGTCGTAGGCATTCACGCGTAACGTGGACAAGGACTTTTGCATGTAGAAATTGGACCCCTCACCTCGTTCGTGAGTGCGACACTTCTGCGGTAATCAATAGCGTGCACGATAGAAGAAAATTTTGCTCGTGTGGGTTGTTTCGGCTGCCCCTATAATGTTTGCGGCTTTTTTGGCTGTAGCTGCCACAAAACATCAAGAATTGCATTGGCAGGAACACTGTTATCCTTAGCAAATACCTGCAATATTTACATCACAGCTGGAAAAAACAATTTAATTTCGCCTGTGCAGAGTAATGTTCCTTGTCCAGTGTGCACAGCGTACCAAATTGCAAGGATAAAACTATTATGAAGGAAAAGGTTATTATTCGCCTGTTGTTGAAATAAACAATGTGATCAATTTCGTGAACAGGAGTTCACGAAATTGATCACATTGTTTATTTCAACTGAATTGAATTCTGCAGCTTCCCTTGGCTTTCTTGTGTTGGTTGTACGAATGCTGATTTGATTGATTGATTGTGGGGTTTAACACGCCGACGCAACGCAGGCGATGAGGTGCGCCATAGTGGCGAGCTCCGGATTAATTTTCACCACCTAGGGATGTTTGACGTGCGCCGAAATCTCGTACACACGGGCGTTTTTGCTTTTCGCCTCCATCAGAAAAGCGGCTGCCGTGGCCGGGAATTGAACCCGCAACCTCGTGCTCAGCAGCTAACGCCTTAGCCACTGAGCCACCGTGGCGGGTGTAGTATAAATGCTGCTGGGCCATTTGACACTCCGCATTCTCTGGAAGTCAGGAATAGGGAGTGAACAATTTCATTTTTGTTCAGCCTCACCTTTCCCGACATCCCTGCTCTAGAATGTGGAAATACATTTAAAGAGCTGAGCCGTTCTCTCTAAAATGCTAGTGATGTTTTCCTTTAAGGGGAGAAGGCCGCTCGGCTGTCTGCCCGTGTCATTGTTGTTTGAAGAGAAAAACAAAAATACAAATTTATTGGACAATGGTACATTGACAGAAAACCAATATTTTGGGAGTTCAATACCTCTAACGCATATGAAAGCCGGCGTTTTATATAGTCGGGTAGCCACAAGAAGTTACTTGGCGGAATAATTTATATTGGCACTCAACTTTCTGAAATCTGAAACGAGGCGCCCTGTAGTGTCTAACCTTGACACTAGCGTATGCATACAAACCTCCGTTGGTTTCAATTCTTGGTTTAACAACCGCATTAACGAATGAGTGCGAGTGACCTTGATTATTGTTTTAGAGTCTGACAATGTTTAAACACTTCTTTACATCCCACGCACAGTTTAAAAGTATGCTACCATGGGGCTCACTCTCATGGTTACCAGTATTCATCTTCTGCAGCATATATAATGGTCACAGATCTAAAAATTCCGCTTTCAGACGGTTAATCCTTTGTACTGGTACTTATCAGCAAACCGTTCGGTTCAACATGTTTTGCGCGATGCTCTTTTTTTGGGATGGAGGTCACATACTGCACAAAAATCGGTTGTCTGAACCATTACTAAACAATTACTGTGCAAGGCAGCAGAATTCGTTGCGGATTTTCTCCAAAACCAATAACTTCCTAAAGTGAATCTAAGTTATTTAAAAAAGCGTGATCGCTTTTATATCATTTTGAAAGCAGGGCCGTATAATTTGGTGTTCTTTTAGTAGTGTGAATGTTGTGAAAATATGTGGTTCGCGTTTACCAATAGTATGTCAAGCACTTTGTACCAGGAAAGTATCCCCAAATATTTATTTTTAAAAATGCCAGGGTTCACAAGTCATTTGACCTAGAACTGTTGTAACACACAACAATGCTAACAGAATTACAAAGTAACCTCCTTACCATGAGCGACGGTTCCGAAGTGAACCGTTTTGATTTGTAGATGTATCGAATCCCGGGAACAGATCTAGGTCTGTCTAAAAATATCAAACTTTACAGTGTTATATCTCGCAGTCACCGAATTTTTACAGTTAATGTCGTTGAAATAAACAAAATTTACAGGCACGTACCAATGTAATATGATCCTGAAAATATCATTGTTGTTCATAACATTGGCGTTGTTCAAGTAAAACAGTAAAATGATAATTGGAATGGAGTCCAATAATTTCATGGACCATTCTGCCAGAGCCAAGTCAACAATACCCTAGGATATATACTGGCTTTGATGGCAAACTTTACCGTGAATTTTCCCAATTGTGAAGATACATGAAGTGTTTATGACTCAGAAAATGTGTGTTCTACGCAATCACCTGGTTCTACTTTACGTCATGCGTTTTGTTCTAACGCTTCTGAGGCGTCATCTGATAGATTTTTTATTACATTGATTCAGTCAGACCTGCCTGGGCTGTTGCATGAGGGTTAAAGAATACACAAAACATCCAACAGAAACACGACAGTTTGGTCCTCTCTGCGGAGTGTAATTTCTACAGTAAATACATCACGTTTACATAAATAGACACAATGAAACAGGCGTATAAACAATACATTAATAAATTGTACACAAAGGGGTCTTGGTACACCCTCTAAATATAATTTGATTACGAAGTACCAATTACCGTAATTACCCGATTCTAACGCGCACCTTTTTTCCGCAAAAATAGGCCGAAAAATCGCTTGCGCGTTAGAATCGGATACGAAACCGAAACTGCCGAAACAGCTGAAATTTCGTTCCACCCATCGCCATCTCAAGATGGCGCCAAAGCTTTTAGCAACAATTTTTCGGATCTAGGCGCCTAGGCTTTTCTTTCGGCGTTCACACAAATCCTCAAATTATTCCACTTGCGTGCTTGATAACAGCAATGGCAGCAGCGGCAACGAAGGTGCGCCGCTTCCGCGGCTTACGAGCGGTTCCCACGCGTTCACAACGAGCGGTTGGCTGAAGGGTATGCCTCTGGAGAAGCTCGCGGGATGGGCATGCGAGGCGTGGGCCACGATTTCATCGAACATGGTTGAACGTTCGTTCAGAAGTGTGGCATCGCGAACGCGCTTGACGGCACCAATGACGAGATGTTGCGGTCAGGGGAAGGCGACAAGGAGCTCTCGGAGAGCTACGCGGAGTGAGACGAATGAGATTACTTCGGGGAATAAACCAACCGTTTCTCTCGCATTCGTTTTTCTTGCTCACAAAGTTCCTTGCGCGTTACAAACGAAGGTGCAAGTTTTTTTGGTTTTTTGCTTGGGAAATCGGGTGCGCGTTAGAATCGGGGGCGCGTTAGAATCTGGTAATTACGGTATATGGGTATATAAGCCACAGTAGAAAGCCCTGTTGAACATTTACGTTAGATAATAATGGATGAAAAAATTACAAGTAATTGTTCCGGACGAAAAGCTAAATATTAAAGGAGTACTGACCCAAATGTTTTTGCTGCTCTGGTGCGTACTAGCCCAGCCGATATAGAGTGAAACATTATATCGTCGACTGCGCATACGGTTCTCTTTTTCTTAGATTGTGCCTTCTAGCCCAAGATCGCCGCAGTTGTCGGAAAATTCGTGTTCAATACAGGATACTCCTTTGCAACGCAGTTTTGAAGTTGTTTGTGCAAAAAATAAATATTTTAACGTATTCCTCAGAATTCAGGCTCATTCTCTTTGCCTTGTGTATTTTAGTGTCGACATCCAGATGTGACTGTGGGCTGAGGAACATTGAAATCATAACTGCCTAACGGAATGCGAATAACTTTTATTTGACCAAATTATCGCTTCGTCATGCGCTTGCGCCCCGTGGCTTGCATCCACCACATATAGCATGGCCAACTGATAACATCGACTGTGGCACGAATGCCACGGTTCTGAGAGGTTTTCCGTGCAAGGTTGTAGAAGATGTACTCCACCTGCGAGATTCCAAAAAAATACAACATGATTCACAATACTTAGCGTAAATACATAGCAGGACAAGTCAATCAATTGCCGCAGTCTGTTCATCTTTATAGGCGAAAAGAACACGATCACTCCACGCATAGCTAGCTACGTCTCAGTTAGGAGCGCAATACTATAATTTCTACTATCAGAATGTGTGGTTTAAAAACTCGAAGAACACCAAACATGAGTGCCGCACATTTGAGTGTCAGTGGAAGCTTTAAAAGATGGAGTTATGTGCTAGTTGAAACTGGCAGATTTCGAGTTTACTTAATATTTAGCGTTATTTGCTTAATTTACGCTACTAACAAACTGAGCTAATCTTTCTTTAGTGCTACACTGTGTATGTATGTATGCATGTATGTACGTATGTATGTATTATGTATGTATGTATGTATGTATGTATGTATGTATGTATGTATGTATGTATGTATGTATGCGTGCTTGTATGTATGTGTGCATGTACGTACGTATGCATGCATTCATGCATATATATATACATATATATATTGTGAGAAGTTGTACAGGCTATATTTTAGCATGTGGACAATCGCCCTTTCCTAGGTGTGCACCCTATTATCATCCCATCATCTTCATCTCGGCGGCGACAGTGTGATCGACATCGCCTTTCTTGCTGAGCCTTCCTGGCACTGTGACCGCACGAATAAAGACTCCCGCCTGGCGACTCCCAGAGCCTCTCAAGTGGTGGAAGGTGCTTTGATCCCGCAGTCTACCTCTTGCTTCCGCACCACTGGAGCTACGATCAGGTCGTCGATATCTACTGCCCACCAGCACCATGCAGCACGAGAGCAGCCGCTCGGGCAGCAACGCTGCAGCCCCGATACAACCTACCTTTACTATCACCAGCCCCCAGCGCTGTCCTCCATCTTTCACTGGCCTCCGCGGTGACGACGTCGAAGAGTGGCTCGACTCCTAGAACCGCGTGAGTTTCTTCAATCGATGGGATGACTCTTACAAGATAGCGGAGGTGCCTTTCCGTCTGACCAAGGTGGCTAAAACTTGGTTTTTTAATCATCGCGAAGATTTCACCGATTGGGTCAAATTTATCACTGACTTGCGTCGAATTTTCGGCACATCCTCCACCCGCGCTGAAGCTGCCAAGAAAAAACTCAATGAGCGCGTGCAACATCCCATGGAGACCTATACGTCCTACATCGAGGATGTCTTGGCCCTGTGTGGACAAGTGGACGGCAGCATGTCGAAAGAAGACCGGGTTCGGCATATTCTGAAGGGAATTGCCCCGTTTGCTTTTCAGGCACTTGCCCTGCCGAACCATTCACGCGTGCAGGACGTCATAGCCGCGTGCCAACGACTCGAAGACCTGCAATCTATGAGGGTGCAGCCAGCCATGTGGGGCGAGGGCTTCTCGAAGGACTTCGACTTGCGCGCCATGATTCGGCTTATCATTCGCGAAGAGCTTGAAGGACACGTCTCGCACAATCTCCCAGACAACCGCCACCAGCCTCCGAGTACTACAGCGCTCGCAGCTCCACAAGAAAGCTTGGTTCCCGGCCTGCGTGATCTCATCAGGGATGAGCTGGCCGCTATTAAATCTGATCCTCCGTACACGGCTGAGCACTCCTGCACATGTCCTGCGGCTTCTGCTTCCACACTGCCGCCGGTCATGCAAACGGCGACGCCGCTAACGCACGTGGGGCAATCCTGCGCGCACGTGGCTCCCATTTCTACGGTCTCTTCTACTCCGCAGTCTTATTCCATCTGGCGCCCTTCACGGCCAGTTTGGTACTACTGTGGCATCCGGGGCCATATTTCACGTTTTTGTCGACGGCGTCAGCAGGACGAGCGATACAGTTACGCTATGAATTCACGCCGTGATAACAGCCCACGCCGATATCGACAAGCCTTGATTCCACCAGCTACTTGTCGCTATTCGCCCCCTCCTGACTCCTATGACCCGCCCCGCACGCAACATTCTCCCCGACGTCAGTCACCTTCGCCTTACCGCCGGTCGTGATCTCCTCTCCGCCCTGCCTCTCACGTTGCCGACCGTCTTTCGGAAAACTGAAAGCAGCCGTTATCTGGGGGGAAACTGCGTCACGGGAAAAATCTTCAAGTCCCCCTAAGTCCCCATCAAATACATTGACTGTTTTCATAGAAGGAGTTTGGGTCGAAGCTTTAGCCGATACATGGGCCAGTGTTTCCGTCATTCATGCAGATTTGTGCTGTAGGTTACGCAAGGTCCGACTCTTCGTGGAGCCAAGGGTGTTATGATTCGACCCTCCGGATTCTGCACAGCTCGTGTGTTCATCGATTCCGTACGTCATCACATACAGTTCGCAGTGTTGTCCTCATGTGCACACCAACTCATTTTGGCTTGGGATTTTCTGTCGTCGGCCTCAGCGGTCATCACCTGATGCCAACCCACCATTCATATCGCCGATACCTCCACTTCCAGTGTTTCCGAAAGTCCGAAGAAACGCCGCTTAGTAGCGAGGACCGATTCTATTTTGTGCCCAGGAGAAGAAACAGTTTTGTCCCTCTCCTCGACCACAGTCACTGATGGTGATGTGTTGATTGAACCAGCTGGGAATTTTATTTTAAAAGGCGTAGTCATACCTTCCTGCCTCGTCTTTTTTTCGTCTGGTTCAGCTCTCCTTGCTGCAGTAAATACGTCTACCAAAACAATTTTGCTACCGCAAAGTGCCATGGCCGCTTCAGTTTGTGACGATGAGGCAGTGTCTGTGCTCCCACTGTCTACACTTTCGAACCGAATCAAAAGTCGTTTCTTCTGGCCTGGGCTTTCTACCAGTGTTTCCAAATATGTCGCTTCCTGCGCGCCCTGCCAGCACAGTAAACGGCCAACCACAGCACCTGCCGGACCGCTGCAACCATTACCTTGTCCGTCAGCACCATTCGATGTTGTGGGCATCGACTTATTCGGCCCGTTGCCCGTTACCCCAGCTGGTCATCGGTGGGTAGTAACTGCGGTTGACCACCTTACCCGCTATGCTGAAACCGCCCCACTCCGAACCGGTTGCGCCGTAGAGGTCCCCGAGTTTTTCTTATACTCCCTATTTTTGCGCCACAGTCGACCACGCGCTCTTCTAAGCGACCATGGGAAGACGTTTCTGCCAGCAGTCCTCGCGGAAGTTCTTCGTGCCGCCAATGCCGTCACCCTCACACAAACGGGTAGACTAAGCGCTTTCATCGGACACTTTCTGATATGCTTTCTCCCTACATCCGACCAGATCACACCAATTGGGACACTATTCTGCCTTTTGGGACATACGCGTATAATTCTGCAGTTCAACGCACCACTGGTTTTTCGCCGTATTATCTCGTCTATGGGCACCCACCACCTTCTGTTCTCGATTCAACTTTCTTTTTTGCACCTGTTGACTGCACGGAGAATGTCCCCGCAATATTCGTTGCCCGCGTCGCTTACTGCCGCCAATTGGCCCGGGAGAATACTGAAGCCAGTCAGCATCTCCGCAAGTCTCACTACGATGAGACTCACCGCAGTGTCTCCTTTCAGCCAGGGGACCAAGTTTTGCTCTGGACACCCGTACGCCAACCTGGTTTGTCAGAAAAGCTGCTTTCGCGATTCATCGGTCCTTATACCGTGCTTCAGCAAACGTCCCCGGTGAATTATAGCGTGGCTCCGAACAACGCTGTCACCGATCGTCGCTGCCCCGGAACTGAAATTGTTCACGTTTCTCGGCTGAAGCCATACGTTCATAGTTCAGACCCCGCCCTAGCCAGCGGCCAGGTGACCGCGTTTTCTGAAGGGGGAGGATAAGTGTGAGAAGTTGTACAGGTTATATTTTAGCATGTGGACAATCGCCCTTTCCAGGGTGTGCACCCTATTATCATCGCATCATCTTTATCTCGGCGGCGACAGTGTCATCGACATCGCCTTTCTTGCTGAGCCTTCCTGGCGCTGTGACCGCACGAATAAAGACTCCCGCCTGGCGACTCCCAGCGCCTCTCAATATATATATATATATATATATTTATATATATATATATATTATATATATATATATATATATATATATATATATATATATATATATATATATATATATCAAGGTTGCATATATATATATATATATATATATATGCATGCATGTACGCACTACGATGCATACGCAGCTCAACAAGCCGCTAAATAAATCTGATATTTTAGTGCGAACTTCCCGTCTCTCCCACAAGGTGGTGTTCTAAAACAATATTCTTATTTTCCCTTGCAGCAAGTCATACTTTGGAACCCACAACCAACAATGTACGCACACCGGAATTTTTAGTCTTTAAACTGCGTCATCTGAACTGAAATATTACTTATTTCCCTCTTCAGTATGCTCCTACAAGTTGCATACTATAGGGCAGGTCCACCTCAGCTATATTAGACTGGTGGTTTACTCCCAAAGTTTCACCTTGAGTTAGCTACTGTTATTCGGCAGCCTCAATAGGGACAGTAGCAACCACAATACGGGAGACCTTCGCAACACTGATTCGTTGATTGGGTTGTGGCAACCAAAGTGCTGTACGAAGCTTGTGAGGCGAGCTAAACAATCGCGAGTTCAATGGGAAGCTTTGATTTAGACCCTAGGAGTAGGAATATTTTACATACTTAGAAACTCGGTTAATCTTACCTAGTCAACAGTGACTTCAAGATGGCAGGTACGGACTTTGTACATGGACTGGGTTGCAGCCTCGTCTTCCCCAAGATAGGTGGCTGGTGGCCCCTCATAGTACAGTCCGTGCCTTCTAGCGTATATAGCGTCACTAATAATGGAAACGAAGCAGGAATACATGAGCAACTCTCCTCAGCAAAGCAGCAAGCAGCATGCACAACACATTATTGGCAATCATTCACCTTTGTTACGAGGCTTTTGACACACCGGTTACGAGTGATAATAAATACTATCCCCTCACATTTTTTGTACTTGCCCTCAGACTACAACAGCACAATTGGTGCGCGCATTTTTCGTAATTTGCAAAGCGAAAACGTTTGGTTTTACGCTTGTTTTTGTTTGTTTTAGTGTTTTTTTACTTCTAGATTGTGTTACGTTAAAAAGACACACGAAAAAAATTCCTCCGAATGATTTCCTTTTGGACAACAATAACCATAGGTAAGATAACTTTAGCAAAACCACGACTATGAAGACATTACTGCCCATTCACAGCCACTGCTAAGTTTCTTGAAAGATTTCCTGAAAACAGTCTTTTAATTCATTGTGGGTAAAAGAGCGTTTTTATATATTTATGAAGCTGATGAAACTAGGTTCCTAGCGACTGATCAAAAAACTCCCTGACGCTACACAGACAGACTATACTAAAGCTATCATTTATATAGTAGACAACGAATAGTAATATAAACTAGGTAACTTGTACGCTTGAGGGTGACATTGAGTAAAGGCTGCCATTGTACTTTCTCATAATTGCTCTGATGGAACAGGTGAGGGTTTGTTAAGACAGATATGAATCGTTCGGGGCTAACTGCTCGTTAAGGTTTTTGATTTCTCTAGGGGTTTAGTTAGCTACTGTTTGTGGCCACAGCCATAAAGTTGGCGCAAAGATAGTTCCTGATTTCCCTGAAATATTTCTGGAGTGGGGCTCTCGCTCCGACAATGTTTGCGAGGTTTGGTGCGTGGGAAAGTTGGTTCATTCTGTCATGAAGCGGAGCAACGCAAAATTTGAAGAGACAAGAGATAAAGGCGACGATGACCACGGCGCTGACGCACAATTCAATTTTTTTCGCTAATATATCAATAAAATTTAAATAAATCAGTAGGGGTGAGCGCGCCAAATAATGCACCTGAAGAATAAAAGCTTGCTCTTTGTCGCAACCAAAGGCTTCCACTTGCACAAGAGCAAAATGGGATTATCTGCATGATTCTCTACGGAGGTTCGATCATTTCTTGTCTCAAAAGCCGCATTCCCCAAGCCTAAAAAGAATTTACTTGCTAACTATGGGGACACTCTCCAAGCTGTGTATTCGAACAAAGAGATCTGTACTAAATTTCGTAATGTCCTTCGAAGGCAACGTAACTTCGACAGCATACCAAGCTTGCTACGCTCCAATCAACAAGATTTCTTAACAGACAAGCTTAAGGAGTTCGAGTAGGGTTCATGCTAGAAAGAACTCGATCGAGTGAAGCACTGCACAGATACATCGGCTACTCGCTGTAAATTTGATAGAGCAAGTTCAACAGGCGAAGCGTTGAACAAAAGTAGAGGCTTAGTGTTTATCATTGCCAAACATGTCTTCGATTCTGTGCGCTTTTTTGCGTCAGTACAGAGGGGATACAGGACTTGGAAACACAACCTTAGCGTGGCCGGTGCACTGATGTCCGGAGTACTCTAAAAAACTTATTTTGCAAATAAAATAAATTTTTATAATCTGCCTCGCATAGGCGCGAATTTCGGCACCGACATGCGTTTAAAATATTTTTCCCACATGGCACTGACTCATGAAATCACAGAAATGGGACGAAAAGTCAACAAGCATAGTATCATGTCAAAAAAGAAGAGTGCCATCACCAAGTGTCCTTCAGCAAGCAGCTGTGCGTTCTCTTCAATTTTGGGCCCTTTGAGGTTCTTCACAAGGTCTGGCCTTGATGAAAGACCATGGTCTGCTACAACCAATGCTTTCGACGCATCTTTGCTCTGGATTGTATGTGACGTGGTAACGTGGGACATCCCATGCTCCTCAGCTGAAAACAATAAGAAAATTTGTGCGTTCTTATCCAGTAATGAAACAGAGATTTGTGTTCTGTATTTCATCGCTGTAGTGTGCGTGCGAAGAATCACAAGAAATCTGCAGGATTAGAAACGTTCATACGGCGGAACTCCTTTTCACCGCGAGTGCAATTTGATGTTTCGTGAAGCAAAAGCTAGGTATTCAGTTTGCTCATATTTCTCCACACAAATCTTCCGTCAAGAAAAACCGAGAAGCATTTTGGGCATCTGTTCCGATGAGACTGCCTATACTCTTGTAAGCAGACAAGCGTAATTTGAAAATATACATAAGAGGTACATTTATATTGGCAGAAATTGTGCCTCACCAGTTTGGTTGGACAAAATGACTTTCCCCTTTGCTGCGGTGGACTTCCGTCCGCAAACAGGCAAGCAAAAACACCATGCTTCATATGAGTAAAAGTTAGGCAACATGAACGTAACTCTTGCAAATAGAACAACCACAACACTGTTATCAAGGAAGTGCTGCTAGGAGAGAGAGAGAGAAATACGTGCTTTGGTTGAAGCCTCAGCAAAAGCTCTCTCGCTGTCTGCATCAGTGCTTGGTTAGAATCGTCGGGGAGTGCGGGTGGGATGATGGGAGTGTTTACGGTAATTGCGCAGTACTCCCCCCGGACCCTCGTCGGCATGTCATAAAAACACTGCTGGGAAAGAGTGATTGTGGGGCGTTACGGGCCGAAGCTACACCCGGGTTACGAGGCACGCCGTAGTGGAAGGCTCCAGGTTACTTTTCACCACCTATGGGCCTTAACGTGCGCCGAAAGCTCGACACAGCGGTGTTTCGCTTTTTGGATTACGTCAGAACTGGGGCCATCGAAGTCGACAATCAAACCCGCGTTCTTCGGGTCAGAAAGTCAACGCCTTAGCCAAGGACCCACGGCAGCACGACGCAGAAAACTGTTCCCTTACAAATTGTGCAATATGGACATTATGAATGCTCGGTTGCATTTGACCTTAAAACGTCTGTAAAAACACTTACTGAATCCTACAAAAGTAATTACAGCATGCTAAATATAAAAGTAGCAATTCGCCAAGCACAAAAGTGCGTTTACAGTGCCTTTTCGCTTAGCTTAGCGATGACAACAAGGGCATACGCTTCTGACGTTAGTAGCGCTATAATGCGGCATTCAATGATACCTCATTTTTTCACACTGCCTTAAGATAAGGTGTCCGTACAGTGCGAACGCATAGGTATGCACCAGCCTGTTGTCAAATCTAAACTCTCTCTATTTGCAAATCAGTGCAGGCCGGACACTGTCGGGGCTTTGCAAAACTTTTTAAATTTGGTGAACACCTTCTGTATGCACCTAAACTGACCTAAAATGCACTAAATCACCACCATTTACAAATATAATGTGTAGAACTGATCCGGGGGAGCATTGTTTGATCAATAAAATCCAAGAAATGAAAAAGGAAGAATTTGTGGGGCAACTCCTGAGATATAACCATTACAGGCTTCACGTTACTCATTAAAAAACAGGAGCCGAACTGCCATCCACTTGGCATTACCACTTGGTCCAGAACAGTGAGGCTGTATCCAAGGTTAACCACTTGACGGCGCTGTGTGCACCGGTATGCTTAAGCTCAAGCGTCGTGAATCAGTACCAGTAGAACGACTTAAAGTACGTTTTGCATTCCTTTGCGCGTTTCTAGGCTGAACGATAAGGTAGCCTTAGGTTATGGCTGTATATCGATAATACCCACAAAAGTGGATTGGCCAGTGGGGGGACAGCCGGCATCAGAGGCTCACTGCCGATTCACAAATTCCCGTTTGCTTGTGACGTCAACATAACCACCCACAAGTTTAAGATAGCTACTCAGTGGGGGTGACGATGACCGCTGATGTCAGAGGCTTACGGCCCATTCACCAAATCATACTGGCTGGCAGTAACATACCATATCGAAAGAACCATCAGTGGTGGTTAACTGAACGACATTGCTTTCGCATTCACAAATCAATAGAAATTCCTAGGTTTGAGAATTTTTATCATGAGGATTTAAGGATCAAGAAATATATTGAAATTTACTTCCGGTCGATAACTTATGGTCTTGTACATTTGAACTACCCGAGGAGTCATTTCATGAATAGGTAAAGGAACTCACCGCAGACAGCAGAACGTGAGTGTTGCGACCGCAATGACAACGAGGAAGAAAACGGAAATTGCCCCGATGATGACCGCAAGGCTTGGCATACTGCTGGTGCTATTCACTGCAGAAAAATTCAGTGCGTCGACGTTTTTATCTTAGCGTTTTGAATGCATTCCGTTTAGCTATTCAAGTCCCATTGGGAAGTTAACCACGTTCTACGTATAGAGAAATATACTCACATATAAATGGAGTGGTCAGGCTGTATCCGTAGAGCACCTCCTGAAAAACATCGTGAGATCATTACAAGTACAATTCGAGCATGGGGACCGATGCCTATGAAACTCATTCAACAGTGTTAACACAGCCGTCTAGCTGGACCAGAAGTACAGTACACCTGCTGCCGATTCTAAGAAAAGGAGACATGCTTTGAGTTATTGTCTCCGAATCTAGCGTCTGATTGTTACCGTTTTTTCTATACTTTCACAATGTCATTACTTGAATGCTACAGCCTTAGACGCACAGAAGGGGCCATTGCTTAACACAAATAACATATTTCTCCTTCATCTGTAAGCAAAAGTCACTTTGTTGTCCGAGTGGGGCTACCTAAATGACTGGAGGCACACATGTTTTATATGCCTATGGTATAACGTAGGATGTGCAAAAAGTACCCTTATTGTTGCTAAAACCACGTGCTCCATTGTTTCTTACAACTGTATTGTAAAACTACAAGTTGTTCACAATGTATGATCACAGAAAGTTGCAATTCACCTCAAATAAGTGGCAATTATTGTTTTATTTTTCTATTAGTATCAGTGCTGGTATTGTGGTGTTTCCTCTACATATGAAGCGTAATGGCACATGCGGCTTTTAACCTAAGTAGAATGGAAAAAATGATGTCATCACTTTCTTTGCTTAAACAAGTCTTTAACTTCAGGCGTGGTTGTGCTTTTAAAGACCGGGATAACACCGCCCTAACCTCTACATTTTCAGTGTACCTACCACGTAAACCGAGACGATAATGTTATGCTTGGCCAAACAAAGTTTGTTTTGAAGCTATAACCACATTTAGAGGTAAGCATATCTCTGACGCAACATGGCGTGAATTTAGGGACGGTGGACAAACGTTTGAATTAAGCTGTATCCAAACTTCCCCTTTGATGTTTAACCTACAATTGAAAAGGTATGGAGGTATTTAATTTGACAATGTATGATGACGATGCACAAGGTGCGACGGCGAATGTTTGGTTTTTGTATTCTCAAATGTTGCCTTGCAGTGACCTATATGAATAGGATTTTTCTTTTAGCCAGAAACACAGCTTAGTAGCAAAGCCTTCACCCCTAGCCTAAAATGAGAGAAGAACTACCAAGAAGCGCTAAAGCACTAAAAAAGGCCCCACAAATCTAAGGGTGTGTGATGCTTCCATGAACTGCGAGTAACATGCGGATGAATACCTTCCTAACGGCATGTTATCTCGTGTACAAATGACACCTACACATCATTAGGCACAAGTTATATAGCTTAAAAATACATTATATCACTGTATGAATAAATGTTCCAAAACGAATGTGGCTTCAAACACTACCTCCCATTGCAAATCTTTGACATATTCGCGCATTTAAAACTTACTCCTGAGAAGTTTGTCTCCACGACCAATCCGAAGCAGTAAGCAACGGCTTTTGTTAGTGGTGGGTTCTCAAAGCCACCGATCATGTGTCCGCTCCCAACGACAACCTCCGATGGGCT
Organism: Haemaphysalis longicornis; assembly: GCF_048455015.1. Lineage (NCBI taxonomy): Eukaryota > Metazoa > Arthropoda > Arachnida > Ixodida > Ixodidae > Haemaphysalis > Haemaphysalis longicornis. The sequence continues at coordinate 69,938,001 of NW_027526225.1, read as the reverse complement.
GCCGTTGAGATCACTGGGACATAAATAGGCAGCCACGTAGTATCCAAGCTGCATTTCTTGCGCCCTGGTGAAGTTGACGACCTGCACGGGCTCGGTGATGTTGCAGTCTTCCGGCGCCACCAGGACGTAATATCCGCTGGTTGAATAGGAAAGAGAAGGATATGGCGTGGGCGTAAAACACGAAATTATTCTAGGTGGTACGGAATTATTTTTTCCACTTCACGCTCTGCAGCATCAAACCGTCTTACGTTCAGCATCTTATCGAACAAAATGAGACCGCCGTGATGTACTCTTTCGTGTTTAAATGTGGCATTCATGTTGTGACACCAGAAAAACAACTCCAGACAATAATTAGCTACGCAGTACGGGAAAACTGTTTGGGCACAAATAATTGTTGCTGATAGGAGAGACTTCTTGTTTCAGTGGCGTTTTATGCTGCAGATTGCATTGAGTTCCATTCGCTCAGGGACATTTAACGTTTGCATACTCTTCCCTCAACATCTTCCTTTTAGGTGAATTTCCCTGCAACGTCTCCTTAGGCACTGGTTTCATTTAAACAAGTGTAAATGGAGCCATGGAAAATACTAATAAACGCGGCGTGTAATATTTCTCCCGCCCATATGTTTCTTAATTTGCATCAAATTTTGCAAGGGACAAAATGTCCTATGTGCCCTTGCAAGTGTGAGTTGTTTCATTCCTGCATAAAACCACATTAAATAAAGAATTGTTTCAACCACATGTGAGAATGTTTCACTGCCCACCAGACTTAACGTTTGTAAAAGGTATAACGATGTGCCAAGTTGTACGAAAATTATGCGGGTTTAACAAACTAATCAGCAAACGTTTTGTTTACCGCTCTTTGTTTGAGAGTGTAATCATCTTCAAAAACGGTGAAATCATGAAATAAAGAACATTTTTCTATACGTGAGGAATGGTTTTACTTGCTATACTAAATTTAAGACCCCGAGCGCTGTTATAGAATGACCCAAAAATTTTGCTTCGCAGTAGCTATAAATACTGCAAAAAACGAGCCCATGTTTCAACTGACGTGTTCGGAACACCATTCATTAAACATGAATTATTGGCAGGTTTACATCGATACCGCTGAAGAGGTAACAATATTTTCTTCCGTAGCAGCCCTTGTAAGATACCGTATGAATAAGTTTATCAAATGTGGAAAAGTATACTCTCTCAAAACAACCTGATTTGGTTTCCATAGATTTGATTCGACCTTGGGGGTACTCGTTGAGCCGGTGAGGGCAAAAGCCCCTAAACGTCATACCTGATACATTTAACATGCTTCATCAACAAAGGGCGGTCGTGTTTTTTACGACTTGACACGAATTTCGCTTGACGTTTTTTTGTGCTTCCAATGCCCAAGCGGTTTCTCGCAGACTATAGAAGAATAGGTTATGCATTCTTTTATTTATCTTGATTCCACCTACGGGAAACAACCTTTGTGGCAGTGGTTTAGTAAATTTCCTATCTTCGCATAAGGGTATTTACGAAAATGGCATGAGAAAATGGTATTGGGGTCCACATTCAGCTTGGCATTGCCTAGGGCATCGCTAAATGGCCGTAAGAATTTTCTGTGTGTATCATACGTATTCATACGTACGTTATTGGACCTTTAACGTAGTCAGGAGGGTGCACGACGATGGTAACTTCCCCGCGGCCACGTAATCTGGCAATTGGCTCGGACTGAAGCACTGGGACTAAGAGTAAAAAGATATGAGAAAACGTCAATAACATGCCACCGTAATATTCAGCAACTCAACCGTGAATATCAAATACTGGGAATTTAATGCTGTTTTTGTAGATTCTTGATAGTTATTTTGGGATTTTTCGTATCGGCCGCAGATACTGTGAAAGATTCAACAAAACAAAGTAGGAGGGCAACACGCGTTTTGTTCTTCAGGAGTTTTCAGGTTTATGTAAGGCATGTGGCATCGAAACAGCTGTGTTGCATATTACATTTATCAGTTACAATAATTACCTCTCGCCCCTACACCCCTGATCGGAGACAGGGAAACATACGGTTGGTTGCTACATTGTTTGCCCATGACCTGAGCTGCACGCGTCAATTTCTAAAGTATATCTCTCGAGTTTGAAGGTAAACACTCACCTGAAGCTTTGGTGCTAAAGTTTTTACATACGGCCTCTCCGACGCCAGCGATCGTGCTGGCCTGGACACAAACCCGATAAGTTGAACCCGGAAACAGATCTGGCAGCGAGATAATTGGTGCGTCCGAGGCATCCAGTGTGGCTGACGTTGAAAACCGTGCATCGAGCAGCGTGTCGTTGAAGGTGTGGATTAGAGATGCATTTACCTGACGGGTAGAAAGGCAGGAAAGAAAAAAAGTAGTTAATTACACTTCTCAATGTATCGCAAACAATGATGGCAGATGATGAGAGATGGTGGGCGCACTAATTCGTCCGCAAGCACACAAACAGTATTATCTTACCTACTAATAACTTTCATGAGGAGAGGATGGTACGGCATCATCAATTGTGGGGAGTGGCAGTGAGAATATTTTTTCAATTTTAGTGGAACCCCTGTCACTGCTAAGCAGAAGTGTCATATCGTAATGCTGAACGAGGGTAACGACGTACCTTTGAACGGCCAGCTGTTTCGCTACTGTATTCTGTACGAGGCTAGAATTCGTTCTCATCTAAGACGTCGAATGGGATGACCATCTCATATAAAGATGATTATCATGATTTTGTTAGTATTCTGCTGATGGCATCAGACACGAAGGTAATCTCAAGGTCACTAAGGAGCGGATGATGACTGTCAGGCAAGCGGCTAAGCATCATAGCATGGACGCAAGCGGAGAAATTATTGCTTGCAATTGTAACGTCATTAAACATTTAATAATGTATTTGTAAACAACATTTCATGCTAAAATATCATCCGAAAATTTTAGTTGGATATAATGTTTAGGATTGGTCAGAACATGTGTATGTAATCGCATACATGGCAAGTGATTTGGTCACCGCTTTGTGGCGAAATGTTTTTTGCAGGCTCATAGCATTGCACAAAGTTAATCGGATTGTCATATTTGGTCAGGGCATGTAAAAAATGTTCAACTTAAATCAACGAACTATCTCCGCTCATTGAATCAATATACGTTTATGAGATAACGGAACTGGCAGTCACACCTTGTAGCTTTTCAGATCTCCGTTCTTTTGGCGTGGTGGATCCCACATAACCTTCAAGCTGTATTCTGTCTTCTCTGCTGTTCTGAGGCTTTCTGGAGCACCTGGAACTGAATTATCCGTGTTTATGAGCACCTGCTTCACCGTTAATTGTCACAGAAGCATTTATTGTGCAAATGTTCATGTATTTTGAAACGGTGTGTGCAAACTCCGTCGAGCGTTTGCCTTAACTCTTTCGCTACCGCCGGAAAATTGACTAATTTTAGGGGTCCAAGAAAACATTTTTTTTTCCTGCTTAAAATTGGTTAGGCACTAATTGCAGAAGCACAAAATGCAGATCATTTTACGGCATTTACAATAATACCAGTTTTGTAAAGGTTTTTGTATATCATAGTTCTAAAAAAAATATGAAAACCAAAATTTTTGCCAACTTGTCGAAAAAAAAAGGTAAAAAAGGAGTTGTGTATATCAAACCACTGGTTGTAGAAAAAAATTAGAATATACATTTTGTAGGGAAACATTTCAAAAACACACCCTAGATAAAATGTCGACTTGCGCGAAACAGTTTTTCAGATATAAAAAAAAAATGTTAGCATGCACGGTGCTAGTGTCTTGCGGTGAAGCCCAACCTCCAATTCAAAATGTGCAATTTCGGGTGGTTTTCTGGAATAAATCTGGCGGTTTGTCATTATCAGAGGCACCAATTTTCCGCCACATAACGTAAAAACATCTTGTGAATGGCTGACTTTGCATTTACAGCGAGCACAATATTTGGGACAAGCAAGCGATGCGGAAAAAAACATGCATGAAGTTGAAAACGGAACGCCGTGGCTGATGCTTGTTGTCGTTCACGGTCAGTTATCTCTCAAAACATAAAGCTGAGCTTTATTATCATCTTCTTGCTCGCAATTGTAGCCTTGCTCGCAAAAATGAGGTACGATGAGCTAGAATCGTGCCCTGCGATCTTTGGCCGAGTAGCAGTTGCGCGCTGAAAAAGATCAGCACAACGAGCCTCCTCTATTGCAGCGTCATCTAACATTTTTCAAATGAAACAGTACAAAAACTTATCAGAGACTCCGTCCGAATAGACAGTTCAACTAAGCAGCAACATTAGACACCCGGATATACCCTCGCATGGACACGAAACTGGGAGGCGAACTGCTGGTAGTGTATGGCCGGTTTGATGCGCTGTCCTCGGCGGAACAGATATCTGGCGACTGGGTGTGACCTTTTGACTTGCATGGGAAGTTCTTATCACAGAAATCAAGTTATGGCGGGGGGAAATCAGGAGAGCCGTGCTTTGTTCGAGGATCAGTCGCGGACGCTTCAGGCGCCATGGCATGTAGCCTTGAAGTTGGGTAACTGCGTAGTAGCGCTAAATATGAATTTCGCGATGCAGAAACGAAATCGAAACTGTTGTAAACTGTTTGCGAATGGTCCTGGGGTACGTAGAACTACCACTTTACTTAGAACAACGTGCGCAAAGGCAATAAAACTGCCTAAAATCATAAAGTAGCTTTGCAACCAGGCACTGCTTGGCATTTTCAGCCGATTTCTGGGATTGTTACTGTCAGAGCGCGAACCTGACGATTGAAAATCGTTTGCTAGTTCCCCATTCACGCCCTGATAGCAAAAAAACAAGCGCTGGTGCAGAGTAATTAAGGTTGCACGCATTGTTCGTTGGTAGCCGTGACGCGCGATGACCACGCCCCTTTTCCACACCCAGGTGATTCAAAAGCGTGTCAAAAATCGCGTTTCCGTTGCAAAAATGAAAACAAAACTGATTTTGAAAGGCCATTTTCTGATCTAACTCCGAACAGCTTTACTTGTTCGAGAAACGCCTGGAACGCTATGAAAAGGCGCTGCCAAAAGTATCGATCAAATTGATCGATTTTGATAGGCGCGGTTCAGTGTATGGGAAGACTTTTCTTACTTCTGTAAAGCCAGGCGCCAAAGTTTCGAGTGGATTCCTAGACACCAATCTTAAAAAAATCTCTTCGTGCAGCTAAGAGGAATGTTTTCTTGTGTATTTTTGCTCTCTCAACCATGATATAGTTATGTGACAAAAGTTGCTGTGGAATTGAAGTACGGTGATACAAGGTCGGAAAATTCTCATAAATTGTTTCAACGGTCACGGCTTGTTGAAAAAACTTAGATGTTTTCGCGGTATCACAGAATATATTCCTAACCTATTGAAGCGTTGTACCCCTTTTTTGAATCGGCACTTATTACATTCTAGGATGCTCATATTCCATAAATAATGGTCAAAATCAAAGGCCCTTTCAGGAAAGAAAAGTGGTTAGGCAACCTGAGTCAAAGTCTAAAATCTTAAATGCTTCGAACCTGTCGCAATGGTGCAATCGAATAGGCGTCGGTTTTATAACGCGAGAGACCCAAGTTCGACTCCGACCACGGGAAGCGTTTTTTTCTTGAGTAAAGTTTGCTTTCCTGCGTTGCATTGCATTTTCTCGTGGATGACCCACGCAGTCACTGGGGCATAGAGGGCTTCACTTTCAAAGGTCAGAATACTTACGTCCACCACTGGGGACTGCCACTCTTGGGAACACTGTTACCATCAGTTTATTCTGGTTTTTATTTATTTATTTATTTATTTATTTATCTGTTTGTTTGTTTGTTTGTTTGTAGATACTGTGATCTCGTAACGAGATTTTGCAGGGTGGGTTGCAACTTTGTAACGACTGCATAACATGACACAGAATTATACAGGAAACAGTCGACGGTAGGTAAAAAAAGAAAAAAAAAGATACAATAACAACAACCAAAGCAAGTGCGACTCGAATAGGGATAATTTGCTTTGTGTAATTTGCTTTGTTATTGTAAAGTGTATTGCTTGGCGCATTCATGTACCACCGTTATTTATTTATTTATAGCAATGAAAGATCCGTTTCGGGCTCAGACTTTCTTCAATTTAATACTTGATGTAACTCCATATGATCTTTGCAAAATATTTACCTAAGCATGTTTTCTTATTTTCTATGAAGCTTGTGCAGGTTCCGGACGTGCAAGTACAGTTATGCTGCATACTTTGCCTGACTTCCTACTCTAAATGAGACTGCTTTATTCGCTTAAATGTATTTGCTCAAACTATTTTCACTGAAGAGGAGTTTATTTGACCCTACGCAGGTTTTGCATTAGTTGTTACTTCCGATGTGGTGGCTCCCGTAGTGTTTTGCAAAGTCACTGTCACTGTCCTTGTCAATTTTTTTTATAAGACGAAGGTTTAACGTTTTTGGTACCTTTATGCATGCACGGGCTTAGTAAACGGTGATGTAAACAGTATATTGGGCGTTCTGACCCTTATTGGAAATTATACTATATAGCTCTTCTATGTAGTTCTGCGTGTGCTGCACTGCTTTACGATGCTGAAAGAATTTGTGGCGTGCTTACAGTATATTCGTGGCTGTGTCAATGTCTTCAACTGTTGATGTACTCTGAGAGACTGTGCTTCCACAAATCTGAAATTGTAGTGGCAAACTCACTGTGCAGCTGTACTTCCTAAATACCAGGCTATTTTGTATATTAAACATTCCAGAAAGTGATGTCGGCAATAAAATTGTATGGTATGAGATGGGTTTGAAAATTTCTGTCTGTGCGTATTTCGGCACACTTAAGAAGAACTTGCTCTAAACCATTTCGTAGTCCTCTGCCACAGAACGCCTTTATGGTCCGGTTGCTGATTCAGCGAGTAGACTCGGAAGCAGAACACAAACCTTATTTCTTTTTGGGCAATGTTTCACATCAATTGATTTGGTGATACAACAGCTGGCTAGTGTATAATTCGCGAAGTTAGAGTCAATAAAGCCGGTGACCGGCTAGTTCGTGGTGTTTAGAGCATTGCTTTTGTTAATAATACAACGTTCTCGGCGTTTGCTGGATGCAGATGCGCGCTATAATTAGAATTCCTAGAAAACCAATACGATCAATCAGGTTAAAGAGAAATGCGTGGAGTATACTCAACCCTTATATATAGCCTTCATAGAATAAGAAAAAGCATTTCAACCTGTCAAAATTTCAGCAGTCATTGAGGCGTTACGGAATCAAGGTGTAGACGAGCACTACGTAAGAACACTAGAGGATATCTACGACGGGACCACAGCTGACATCGTCCTCCTTAAGGGAAGCAGTAAAATACCTATAAGGAAGGGCGTCAGACAAGGAGACACAATTTCTCCACAATTTACAAGAGGTATCCAGAGCATGTTTACATGTATCCAGAGCATGTTTACAGATGTATCCAGAACATAATTACAGGAGGTATCGAGAACTTTGGATTGGGAACAGGGTGGGTGTAAGGGTTAACGGAAAATAGCTTATTAACCTGAGATTTATGTGATGACATTGCGTTGCTACGTAATCGGGGGACGACCTGCAAAACAATATTACCGCACTGGACAAGAAGAGTAGAATCATGGGCCTGAAAATTAACATGCACAAAACTAAAGTAATGCCTAATATCCTCGGTAGGGCTCAGCGCTTTGAGATAGGTGGCGAGGCAGTGGAAATGGCGGGTGAATATACCTACTTAGGCCAAGTAGTGACCCCGGATACTAACCATGAGGAAGATATAATTAGAAGTATAAGAATATGGTGGAGTGCTTCAAAATGCATTCTCAGATAATAAATGGCCACCTACCATTCTCCCTGAATAATAAAGTGTGCGACAGCTACATCTTACCAGTACTCATCTACTGTTCAGAAACTTGGAAGCTCACTAAAATGGGTCAACTTAAGTTAAGGAACACATAGCGAGCAATGAAACGGAAAGTGATAGGAGTAACATTGAGGAGGATGAAGAGAGCGGAGTGGGTGAGGCATTAAACGCGTGTTAATGACATATATGGTAGAAATTAGGAATACGAAATTGGCGTGGCCAGGGCATGTATTGAAGAGGCAAGGTAACCGTTGGTCATTAAGGTTAACAAAGTGGATCCCCACAGAAGGCAAGCGTGGCAGGAGGCAGCAGAAAGTTAGACAGGCAGATGAAATAAAGAAGTTTGCTTGGATAAATTGGTCGCAGTGAGCACAGGACCGGGATAATTGGAGATCTACGAAAGAGGCCTTTGCCCTGTAGTGGGCCTGGGCAGGCTGGTGATGATGAGGACGATAAGAAACAAAACGCTCTGTGAACCAACTGATAAAGCTTCTGGAAGTGTCTATGTACCACCACGCAGCTCATTTCAAGGCTACGCAGGATTTTTAGCCTACTGACCGAATTTGTTTGTTCTTTGACTTTTGAAATTCTTTTGAGATGGTGCGTTTTGGGAGCCAATGTGCAGGCTAGAGAATATTGTGGTTATATATTACTCAATATAGGCTTCATATATTACTTTTTATATAGTTAATTTAATATAATATATTATCCCAGGCAGCACGAGCATGTGCGGCCAATCTTTGCCCAAAGAACATTGGCCAGCCCTTTTCCTTCCGGCCAATCTTCGGCCAAAGTGTTCGGCCCTTAGTCCAAAATGGTCCTTGGCCGTGTAAGGCCCGACCTTGGCTGTCATTCATTGGCCAATCTACTATGGCCGCTAATACCATTGGCTGACCGACCACTGGCCGAAGAAGTATGGCCTACTATTGGCCAAGCATATATGGCCTACCAATGGCCGAGCATGTATGGCCTACCATTGGCCGAGCATGTATGGCCTACCATTGGCCGAGCATGTATGGCCTACCATTGGCCAATGATGTATGGCCTACCATTGGCCCGATTCAGATTATTCTCTGCAGGCCAGAGGAAGCCCGCCCAAGGCTGTTGCCATGCATGCCCTACAGCAGGCCGTTAACCTTGGATTAACATAAAATATATATTTAATGAATTTTAATTGCATCAAAATGCTCAGAAATTGTAATTTTAAATACGTCCAAAATGCATTAGTAATGCATTTTAAATGCACAGAAAATACTGCTTCAAATATGCTCAAAATGTGTTACTAGTGTATACAAAAAAAATCATGAATAGATTGAGAGATGCCTTGCAATGTGTCTTTGGGGGAATTGTTAACGTTCAACTAGAAAAGTTCATGTTGTGGTTTCGAAAAGTTTAATAGGCTGTAGCCTCAAGATATGCTCCATTGTGAAAATGTAAACCGGCCATGCTCTGATTGCGGGCCAGCAAATGACTGAAAAGAACAGCATGTATGAGGAAGATTGGCAGTTTGAAAGTTGTTTATTGTACACCTCAGCAAAGTGGCCAATTTCGCCATTACTAAGCAGCAGGAATGAATGCCTTTCAGCCACCTCTGCAGCCAGCGCAGATGCAGCGTTGTGCATCAGAGTCCTCGTACTTCGGATTCTCCACGCGGGAAATTTCACCAGCACCTGCAGTGAAAAGAAAAGAAAACAGGGGAAAATATTAGGGAAACACTTCTTTTTTAGAGGCAAATAAATGTCAAATCAATCAGGCCTTTTCCCTAACTGTACCAACGCTCCTCGTGAGCAAGGAGTTTTTAGTTTCCCCTTCAAAGAAAAAAAATCGTCATGAAAACAATGCCCATTTGAAGAACGTAAGGCAATTTATGTAATGTTAAGCATAGTTTATATCGTCATGCGGCAGCGACATTGGATCTTCAATACCATTATAAAAAAAGGATGGTGGTTGGGGGGGAGGCTTATGTATGGAGATTGTCTAGGGATGAAAATTAGCAAAAATTAGTACAAAAAAAGACACAGCTAACAACGTTACCAAACATGCAACAGAGTTCTTAGCGTTACGCTGCTTCTCTTTCTTAGGCGCTTGAGTTAACTTGAAATGGTGGCCATTCTAGTTTTTTAATTAACTTGGACAAAACTTGTCTGTGACCTCACAAGACGCTAATAAAATAAGATAAATAGTAATCTTATTAACTGTAATTATTGTTATGTGTTCCGTATTTCGGCGTCAACTTCTTTGGAGATTACGTGCTAAAAAATAGTGCGCAGCGAAACAGTTTAAAAATGCATGGGCAGGATTGTAGTAGAAAGCTTACATAAAAGTCATTAGATTGGCGTAAGCACTCAACAATGCCTTCAAAGGAACGGCAAAGTAAGTTTATTTCGAAAAAGAAAGAAAACTTTCAAGCCGTCCTTAAAATTACAAGCTCTGATATGGTAGGCACCTAACCAAAGCGATTAAAACAAGCAAAGTAAGAAAAGGTGTATTTTTGCCTAAACACATATGTAATTTTCTTGCTCTCCGTCGCACATAACCGGTAATTTTATAGGGAGCGACGGGGAAATTAATTGTAAATTCTCGCGTCGTTCACATACAAAAAACAGATAAACACCTGTTAGCGTCAGGGACCATCAAGTAAAAAGTAGTGACTTCATAAATACTCGAGACACCTAAAAGGAACTCGTTTAAGTACACCCTTTAGACGCAAATGAGCAGTTGCGGCTGCTAAACACACACAACTGCCAAGCAGCCCACGCGCATCCGCTCTAGACTTGCTGTTTTGCGGTGCCTTTGGCACATTTTTGAAATTCTCACTCTACCACGAGCGACCTAAGGGCTCCTCGAAACGCGCACACGTGTTCGTGAATGCGCGACAAAATGAATACAGTAAGGAGGGGAAAAGTTGCTACGAAACACAAAAGAGGAAGGGTGGAACGTCCTGAAGTTTCACGAAGTTTGGGGGGAGCGATCAAAGGAACAAAAAGAGACGAACCCGGCCGGGGGACCCGTTCTGGGAACCGAGGGGTCTCGTGCGGGGAACTGGTTGCCCCCCTCTCATCCCCCCTTCCTTCTCCGTCCATCCTTGGCTGGTTCTTGGTTCTGGGAACGGAAACTGATTGTAACTTAGCGGCGACTCTCATACAGTTTGTCTTAGATGGACAAATCATTTTAAGTCCCTGGGCATGAAGCACTTAGTGTCGCTACAGCCACTTGCACGGAAGATTACGTGTGTGGCTTTTAACACTTTTGGTGACTTCCAAACAGACGGCACAAACTCTTTCATGGCTTTAGTTGACAGAATGGCGACATGCGACGGACAAAAATCGCGAAGGCTACCCGGCTTCTCGCGGTATGGCCCGGGCATGCGCATTAATCGAATGCATGTGGGCCACAAACCGGGTTCCTTCCCCGTACGGCGGCTGCTGTGAACATGCGCAGCTGTGAGCGGCTGCTGCGAACAGAAAAAAAAAGCTGCGTCCCTGAATATCTGATTTGATTGTTTGTAGGGTGCGATACTTACGTAGTGCAGGCGGGGGGCCTCTTCCCCTTTCACACTCTGTTAGTAGGGTTTAACGCGCCGACGGAAGGCTCCGGATTAATTTCGACCACATGGGGGTCTTCAACGTGCGTCGAAATCTCGTACACACGGGCGTTTTTGCTTTTCGCCTCCATCAGAAAAGCGGCCACCGCGGCCGGGAATCGAACCCGTGACCTCGTGCTCAGCATGAATACACTTCGCAAATTTCTCAAACGCGTAAACATGGACGGCGGACTTTCTGTGAACCGGCTGTGTTTAAAACGTTCCTGGCTGTTATGTGTTTACAGCAAGTGTTATTCCTAAATAAGCTCACAAAGGAATAACTCTATCTACAGAAAAACTCGTAGCAACAGTCCCCCGGCCACTCAGCAAGACCCGAGCTAAAAATTAGGCGCAAAAAGGGTAGCATTAAAATCCTTTTTTTACCTCTTCTTGCTGTCGTCGATTTGTGAGTACATTCCCTTGCACGGAGTAGTTACGGTAGGAAATCTTACTCGCAGGTAAAGATAAGCTTAACAACCACGTGCGGATTTCAAAAAAGGCGTTAACACACTTTGATTGCAAGGCAAACATACATCGATTAATTGTTGTGCGACACCGTATGCGCAAATAGCTGGTAAATCGTGCTTACCTTGGCTAGACGGCAATCCTGATAAAAACGCCGCTGCAACGCGCCGTCCAAGCAGAGGCTTCGTCCGCACGACGACCGCGCGTTGAGGAGTCCGAAAACTTGTAACACCACAAGACAGGCAAAAGAAACGCAGCGAGGGCATACAAAACGTGAAAGACCGGTGCGCCGCTCCCCGCAGGTGCCGGGCACAAAGGAGGAGGTAGTGAGCAGCAGTGAGAGGCGCCGAGCTGCTCGCCCTCGCAAGCATAGCCAGCGTTGTCCATCTAAGGCCGATATTTTTCAGAAAAAGAAAAATTTCAAATCCTCCACAGAGATACCGTCGTAACAACGCTGGCAAAGTGCAAGTGTTTTCATACATATATATACTCGTTAAATTAGATGTTTTTGCTTTGCTGATTACGTTGGAACACCGCCGCTTACATATTTGTACGCCGAGTTTCCCTCTAATACAGAGAGCTTATATGTATGCCTGCCTTAGACAGCGCAGTAAGTGAAAGTATCTCCCTCAGTTTTTTTTATTATAAGTAAACATCGAGGAGAAATTCTCAGTACGTTTATTCATTTGAGATGTATTTTATCCGGCACTTAAGATATGCTTTACGTGAATCTTACGCTTCAGCAACTGAAGCAGCGCCTCTAGTGTACTCGAAAGGTATTTCGGCAAAGCTTTTATAATACATTTAAAATGTACTTTCAATGAATATTTTTCCTGCATTGAGAGTGTATCTCTACCATGTTCGTTCCACAAACGTACAATGCATTTGAAATATATTTCGAATATATTCGGAGTATATTTCTATGCTTCAGCACACTTTTAAAGTATATAGTGCTGCTCTAAATGAGTTAGGTAAGCGTATTTTTTAAATATTTACAGTGCATTTGGACCTAGATCGTTTGGCGGGAAGAAATACATTTTCAATATATTCTGAATGCCTTAAGCGCGCAGTCATGAGGCTCAGTACATACCTAATCTATTTGTAGGGTACTTAAAAGCACTGTATTTTTTCTGCTTTTTTAATAATGTGTTTTCAATATTTACTAAAAATTAAGAAAATGCAATTTTTAATGCACTTGAAATACATGTACAAATACAAGGCATATTTGAAGTGCACTTCAAGCATACTCGTAGGTATTTCAAACGTATTACTTTTCGCTAAGAGCCCTTATCCTCCCTCTCGTACCCCTCCTCTTTCCTGAGTTACACTGAGCCTGACGTTTGAGCCGACAGTAGACTTTCGATTGATTGATTGTAGGGTTTAACGCGCCGTCGGCGCCGACGCAACGCAGGCGGTGAGGCGCGCCGTAGTGGAGGGCTCCGGATTAAATTTGACCACCTGGGGATCTTTAACGTGCGCCGAAATCTCGTACACACGGGCATTTTTGCTTTTCGCCCCATCAGAAAAGCGGCCGCCGTGGCCAGGAATCGAACCCATGACCTCGTGCTCAGCAGCGCAACGCCTTAGCCACTGAGCCATCGCGGCGGGTGACAGTAGACTTTCACTTCCTGCCGAAGTTTTTAAACAAGCATATAGTCCCGCACAGAACCTGCGCTTCTTTTTTCTATCTTTCGAGTAAGGAAAAATCCATAGAAGTAGCTCAAAAGCGTTTTAGTAACCACGAAGGTCCGCTAGGCCGGAAATGTTCGTGAAAAAATAGCAAGCGACCGGTGCAAGAGTAGATCGCATGTGGGAGAAACCTGATGGGGGTGACGGAGGCGTAGGGGCAAACATTTTTGTGTTTAGTCAAGACGCGACCTCATGCCGGATCTTCCTTCAGCAGTGTCACCAGTAACCTCCACTGGTGTGTTGTTCAGTTTATAGATGGCTTGTCGCTGACGATATTGAATATACTATTGAAGTACTTGGCCAACTGTTAGCCTCACAAGGAAATTGTACGGAAGTAATTCTTCGTAATGCTCTCGTAATAATTCATTTTTGGAGACAGACTGATCACCTCGGCTGCGTAAAAGTGGCGGCACTCAAAATCGTGAAGAAAGCTTTCAAATGCGCTAGATTCGCTACTTTGAAAAAAAAAAAAAAAAAGCTGTGATACATACGTTGCCTGTGTGAGAATATGTTTGTGGTAACGACATGGACAGGATTATTAAAGCGATAATTGAAAGCATGCTATGACGTTGTAGGGAAACAGCGGGTAACGTTCATTTAAACCTCCATGTTATAACACGCATACGCGTTTCATCACACACACGGAATACATTATTTCCAAATTCAGGACGCGCCCAGCACGTGATTTCGTACTATTAAGGTATTCACAATCGCCGTATGCATAGCTTGGATTCAACAACCTGCGTGCAACCTCGTAATGCTTGTATTATTCTCTGTGCATGTCAGGAGAGTTCTTATGCCCTGGGTGCCAGAAATATAGGGCTTCGCAACTTCCGTGGTTCCCACAACTTTTGATGAATAACTCACGTCGTTTCAGAGCATTCGCGTTTCATATAAATATACATTAGAGCGTAAATCCTCAGCATAGCCTGTAGCTATCGTAAAATACATATTTCGAATCCTCGAAGGGTTCTTTTTTTGTCCAGGTACTGAACTCTATAGGAAATACAACCGAAATGAAGCGTCAAGGATTTTCCACTCACCAATGACGAAACATCGTGTTTTCGGCGAAGTAGCTGGGTCACAAGACATTGTGGCACAGGGAAGTATGTAGTCATGCATAGCAGAGCTAAGGGGTATGTTGTTATTACGACGCAAATTTAATAATATTTATTAACACAGCACATGTCTCAAATGAAAGGCCGACGTGAATCAGTAGCGCCACGTGTATCACGGGCACATAGCTGTATGGTAGGAGCATATGCATGTGCTTGGTAGGCTGGCAAAAAGAAAATTAATGACTTGTCTACATGTTCATTGCCTGTTTTTGGTTTTATTCACGGGTAACACCCCTAATGTAACCAGAGTGGCACGGTGCTTCCAAACACCACACGAATGCTAGTTAGATCAATTGCAACAGCTGCCGTTTTTTTTTCGTTTAGTTTAAAAGAATGCCCTGACGTCGCCTTTGCGGCGCTAACTTAATACCCTCGTGTGATGTAAATGTAGCATTTAGGTATACCTTTTTGTTTAAGCCAGCTTCGGCGCGAAAAAAATGTTTGAAGTTGAATTTAACATCCCACACACTAACATTTCAGTTAAAGCAAGTCTCATGTCAGCAGCCCTACCTGCTTTATCAGAGCTTATAAACTAAAGGAGAGATTTTCTGCCTATAATGGCCTTCGTTAGCTGACCCACAGAAAGGGAGATTCGCCGTAGAGGTTACTGCCACCGCCAGGCCCTCGCGAAGCTACATACCATGCTACTGCATGCCATTGAGTCTCCGCGGACAAGCGGCTCGTTCTCCCGCACCATTGTATTTCCCGTCCACCGCGACCCCTCCTTCCAGAGGTCGTCACGTACATACACGCAATTCTCTGTCCGGAGATCTTTTCTACATGGGTGGCCGCAGAGAAAACGAGTATTCCGCGTCCAGATGCTTGTCGTTCGTCTTCGGACCTTCGTTGGCCAAACAGGAAATAAGTAATTCGTGGCCAGACTGTTGCCGTTCGTGTTCCGCCTTCCGCTGGCCAAATGGGAAACGATTAATGCGTGGCCAGACGCTTTTTGTTCGTCATCAGACGTATGGTGGCCATGGAGAAAGCGTGTACTCCGTGGGCAGATGCTTGCCGTTCATCTGGGGACCTAAATTGGCCAAACAGACAACGCGCCCCCCGTGGCCAGTCGATTGCAGTTCGTCTTACGACCTCAGCTGGCCAAAAAGGAAACAAGTAATCTGTGGCCGGACGCGTGCTGTTCGTCTTCGGACGTGTGGTGACCAATGAAAAAACATTTTCTCTGTGGCCAGATGTTTGCCTTTGGTGTAAAGACCTCGGCTGGCCGAACAGACAACAAGTATTCCGTGACCAAATGCATGCCAAAGAACATAAGTTCTCTGGCAGTCCAAACTTTGCCAATGGCCAAACAGGCCAAGCATCGGCCAAAAATAAGCCAAAGGCTGGCCACGTTTTCTGTGCTGCCTGGGATATATTCTATATTTTATTACGTACATTACTTAGTATATTACTATATTACTAATATTATATATTACACTTCACAAATGCATATAAAAGGCAGTATTTTAAATTACAGAATTAACCGTCTGTTGCCCCACCTCTTGCACCCGGTGCTTCGTGAAGCAATATACTGAGGTGTCCTTAATGATGATGCTTTTGTCAGTGTAGTGCACCGTCATGTATTCATCAGACATATGATGTTTATGCTTATGATGTTCTTGCCTATACACTGCTGCTGATATTAGTATTGTTTCTTTTTTTTCATGCATTGCTACTACGTTTCTTGCTTGATAGGTTCTTTCATATATACCGTTTGTTATCTTGGTTATAGTTTTCTTTTTTTCCATGCCTTTCTAATACGTTTCTTGGTTATTATGTTCTTGTATATATGCCGTAATTTATCTTGCTGATATTATTTTACGTTTCATTGATTGATATATTCGTGCTTATAACGTGTGTTTCCGCCTGTTTAATAAATAACAGGAGGTCCCCTCTTCAGTCTTTGACTCTGGGACCACCTTCTGAAACCTTCTATTGTATACATGTTTGTCGTAACACAAAATGAAATAAATTCAAATTACAAATTCAAATTGAAAGACCATTTCCAAGATGTTACTAATCGCACCCTGGTTGGTCACGTGAGCCGATGATAGGGGTAGCTAAAAAAGCGATATGGACAGAGGAGGGGGATTAAGATTGTAGGTGGAATTAGAGAGGGGAAGTGAGTGGTGGAAGCGATTACTAGGCAGGTGCAAGGGAAGTAAAGAATGGGGATAAAGAGGTGCGTATTCGGCATGGGCCGCCGAAACAAGATCATCTTTCGTCGTCGTCTTCATTGCAGAAGACATTTGCGCAGCCTCATTTAAACTACAGGGAAATTGTGAATAAGTTGGCACCAACCTGTGGGCCGACTGTTTTGTTAAACAGCTACTTATACCTGACCGTGGTAATTGGGCACCGATATTTATTTGGTATGGATTTGAGCAGAAATAATCTTCTTAATAGCAATAGTTGTCGTGCGCCCCAGGCGTTTGTCCAGTTGTCCACGTGATTCGGATGGCGATGCCTTCCAGTTTTATGTCTCAGATATCGTAAAGTATGCTAGCAGCCATATAATGGAAAAAATAAATGTCCTGTGCAATTGTTTAAGGGTGACGTGAGAGTCCGTAATGATGCAACGTTTCCGGGCTGAGAGAGAGTCACAATGGTCGCGGACGCAGTGGAGAGCTCCCAAGCCTCCCATGAGTCTGCATTCTCCAGCTAGGCCACATGCATTTGACGATTTAGACTATTGCCGGGAATGGATTAGAAAAGGGACGCCTGAAGATGTCCATCCGATTGCAGCCTCAATGCGTGCATAACGGCGTCCGTGAAGCTGTCATTTTCCAACTTCCCATCCGGTAATTTGGCCATCTTGTCTCTGTAAATGGTGCGAACTTCAAACACGCGGGTTACTGCCGGCCGCTGAGGCATAAGTTACCAATGGGATGCCAGTTGTGGCCGTTTCATATTTTGGAAAAGACAATGGGAAACCAGGAGGGTTGAATTTACGGCCCATGGTTTCGTGTGAGCCCGTATCCTTGCTCAGAGCGGACTGCTCAAGATGCTCCTGAAGACACAACTTGCTCTCTTCAATGAGGATATCAAGGGTGGGAAGTGGTATAATTTGATGAATTTTTACAAGGGTGCATTGAGGAAGACAGGAGATTGACCGGAGAAGGTGCTGATCATTATATGGAGATGCTTAACGTGACCTGGACGAAGATCATATCACAGAAATCCAGAAGCAAGGCGCCCATCACGATACACCCACCCACCACAACAAGGCTGGCAAATTTGTCTGATAATCTTCAAAGCACAGAGTCGCAAGAGGCTGCAAGAGCCTGCAAGATGCTGCCGCAATCGGTGTACTAGCCCTACTTAACACGCTCAAACGCTGAGGGGAGGCAATGGTCACTAAGATATATGGCAACACGACACTAACCCCCCATGCATTACAGAATTAGGCACACCGATCTAGCTCACACATCCAACGCTGCCTGTATTGTAATCATATTCCCATTCCCAATACAGTCAAACACGTGTATAATGCCGCGTGTGGGAATGCGATACTTGTTTTATATATGGCACTTTGTTATACGTGTTTCCCACTTCACTGAAAGCAGATAAGCATACTGAGCGAAAGAATCATCAGATTTAAACTGGAATAGGAAAAAAAAGTGTCAGTAATTTTCTTCTGCACAGTACTATGACACACTGAATCGCAACTACCACCGAGCTGATCCTGCAGAGGCTAAAGACGTGCTGCGGCACGACGTAAAGTTGAGACGAGATATATAACTGCCGCGCGTCAAATTCAGCTACGGTTCAAAGGTATTCATAATGCTTGGCTCCTGTGCAAGCCCATCATCACTGCTTGCCTAATAATTTGTGGCATTCGTATTCTCTTTGATGGCCTCAACAGTGTCGTCAGATGTGAGGTAAGAGTAAACCTAGGCCTGGTAATCCACCGAGACGTAATCGTCGGCCATCACAACCGATCCTGCGTCACAAGACGCAGTGACAAGTTTATCGATTCCTCAGTTTCGTTGCCGAACTGGATGGCTCATGGTCATCGAAACCTTCCAGCAGTGTTACCACGCCTGCGGCAAGGCGTATATTTTCATCAAACAACAATTTAGTGATTGAGAACACATGAATTTCTTCGTTTATTCGGCAAATTCGCTGTAGTTGTCTTCGCTGGAATGGTGTTAACGTTGCATAGATAACATGACTCTGCCCTTACCGTGTGGCATGCTTCATTGTGCAGTATATTTCATAGTAGAAGTGTTTTTAGCGGCATTTGACTTTTTATCTTTTGATAAGATAATGTACGCACTTCACCACTGCTCACGAGCCTCTATTGAAACTTGGGTCCTCCCTGCAGAAGAGGAAGCGCATTTGTAACGCATTCGCGCAGACCCATCCTCACTAGGCAATTAATAATGCACACAAACCAGTGGTTTCCACCAGCTCGTGTGGTGACATGGACCGACTCTTGTCATAACCATTCGCACAAGAATATTTTTCGGGGAACCCGCGAATTACATGAATATCTTAAAACCACTAACAACGAAATGATCACTACCAATGCAAGAGGTTTGTGACCTCACAAACCTTGCACGACACGCATAACCTTTAACGGCGATGCGTCCAAACAAACCCTCCCTCCGTGTCCCTCTTCTTCACCACAGGGCATTCATGCCCCCTCAGATACATAAGCTACTCTATCTTTCTTATAACATTGCCGACAAGATGCCAATATTTTACGGTAGTAATACCCACTTGCTCTTTGCTCGCAAGTCACTGCCAGCACCGTGAACACGATACGCAAGGAAATATTACCCCGAAGTCAGACACGCAACCTAAACAAAAATACCAATTTGGGAATATTGCTTTTTGTAAATTCCGCAGTTAGAATTGTTTTTGTTATTCTTGGCGTCATTGGATGTTTTTGAAATTAATCAGAAGAAGGATGGCATGCACAGAACAGCACTGCTTTTTAAACCAGTTCTGTGAAAAAATTGAATGTAGCCTACGCACATGCTATCTTCCTATTAAAGGGATAGACTGAGTGGCCAAACTACTCAGTGGCCATCTCCTACTACACCGTGCATCCAGCGTGAGACTACAAGGCTTGAAACCTGGCATTTGAATCCGAAAACACAGCATACAAAAATAGGGTAAATGCTAACCTGAAGCCTTGGTGGTAAAGTTGTCAAAAGCGGCTTCTCCGAAGCCAGCAATGGTGTTGGCCTGAGCACAGACAAGATACGTCGACCCCGGAAATAAGTCACGAAGGTAAACTTCTGTAGTGGCAGAAACGTTCTGAACAACCACGTTTGGGCACCATGATTTCTCTGGCACATCGTTGAACGTATGAACCAGGCATGAATTCACCTGTGGAGGAAAAAAAGAGAAAATGAACGATCATTTCCTTCTGAAAAGCTGTACAGCCCGCCTTCCAGCATGGCTGCCTGTTTAGAAAGCTTTCGGGAATTGTATTCTAGCTTTTCCTAATCTGAAGAAATGTGGACATCAAACAATGACAGGTAACAAACATGGTGTAGTGAAGCAATGCGCACACGAGCGTCGGCCGTGGAAAGCGTGTACTAGTACACTACTCCTTATACAAGAATGCTACTCCACATTAATGAAGCCAGAAGCACCAAAGTAATGGGTCAGCTTGCAGTCGTGATGGGAGTCGTTCACGTCACCCTGCACCACCACGGCCTGCCTCAGCACGGTTTTGTAGTCAGGTGTGCTTAATATAAAACTAGGGGTATTTAGAGGTTTCAAACTTATGACAAAAGCATATTGCAGGGCTTTTCTGTTAGTTTGTTGAGATATCCTAATCTAAAGGTGCATTCAGAAATTCGACAAAGTAATAGCACGCGATAAACACTTAGCACCTTTTTAGGAGAGACCCTTTTACTTCAGGTGAGTGTCGACGCCAAATTTCCATTTCTGCTGTTGTAACTAGGGCTAATATATTGCATAATAGAACCTCCCCGGAATTTCGTCAGCTCCGATGTGCTTCGCATGTCCAAGAGCCGCGTCGTTTAGAGCATAGTATGAAAGAGTTCCTTTAGCGGGGATGTCACTATCAGAACGTTCGTTTCCGCAAAGCTATTTTATGGTCGAATGCTTCTCATTAACGAGATTCAAGATAAATTCCACCTGTTTTATTTCACCCAAATATATTTTTCAATGCATTTTTGTTTAAATAGAACAAATGGTTCGCCGTGAGTTTTTTGTAAACGTCCGCCTTTACTTTTGTTCAGTATTCTGCGTAGAAATATCCTTCAAAAACTATGAACGTGTTTTACAAATAAAAAACTACACATAGTTAAATGTCTGAACCACTGCGCTGTTAGCGTTGCCTACATGCAAAGCAGGAAATGACGTTACCATGTAACCTATGATGGCTCCGTTCGCTCGGTGAGGACGATCCCATCGAATTCTTAGGCTATACTCAGTTTGCATCGTAGATCTGAAATTGTGCGGTGACTCCGAAGCTGAAAATAAAAAAAAACTTCTCAATGCTCTCAATGGTCTCTCGAACCATGTTCTGGGCAAACGTGGAAGCATTGTAATAACGCCATAGCAATACATTGTCGTGTTTTCGAATACGATTTATATAAATTTGGCAACTGGTTTCAGGAGTGGTTGGAAAAGCGCTCCACTGCTCGGTAATTAAAATATCACGAAAATAAATTAGTAATGAACAGAAATGTTGCGGTACCAATTATTGGAACTTGCAATGTTGTTTTAGATATGCCCATTTAGGTTGTTATGCTTTATACCTAAACTGTCTTTTTCATCACACAGCTGAGCTCATTGCTGCCGTTGCGCACATCAAACTCTCATCGGCTGGATGCTATCAGAACTGCCTTATACTTCAGCAGTTTGTAACAAATGGAAAAAATACTGCTGCTCTAGATATGAAGCAAAATAAAGTTTTTGATAGTGCTGCGTCACTCCCAACCTTTTCAAACCTTCGGCGCACCCTTGTAACAGCTATAGGGCTGCCTGAACACAATGTAAAATATATCGCGCAAAGCCGCCAGCAAAGAGTACGAAGCTCTCCCGTTTATTATTTTAACCACTGTATTGTGGCGGCCGTTGACTCATTTTGGTGTCGCCATTAAAGTTTGTACCCAACCCGGCGTGCTGACGCAGGGGCTTAGACGTTGTGCAGCTACGCCCAATGGTGCGGGTTAAATCCCGGATGCGGTGGCCACTTTTCAGATGGGGGCACAAAGCGGAAATGCCCGTGTGTGAAATTTAAGCGCGCGGTAAAAAACTCCCAGGAGTGAAAGTTATTCCCGAGCTCTCTACTATACTCCTGATAGCTCTAATGTAGCTGCAACTCTTTAAACTCCCTAAAAAACTCTTGAGCACTTGCACAAAAGTCTATCATTGTCCTAGCAATCTCCTCCCGCAAGAAGTATGAAAATCCGTTAAGTGCCACCAGAGCTACGCGAGATTAATATCGCGCATAATCGTTCCCTCTCAACTCGCCTTTCCACTACCCGACGAAGGCTGCGCGCTTTCCCCCGCAAAAGGGGGGCGACTCGGGATGTTCTCTTGAGCGGCCTTCGATATATCACAGGGCGGGGGTTTTTCTCTTTTTTGTGAGCAATGTGCTCTGTTTCCGGTTTCATGCGGGACAGTGCAGGCCTTGGTGCATTCTCGCTTGCGCGCGCTCAGGCTGGTAGAGAGTTTTTGATGCAATAAACGCTTGCAGTGGAGTCCGGTGGAAAGTGTGAAATATTGAGTTCGTCAATCCAACTCCGGGAGCATTCAAAACTGTGCGTACAGATTCAGGTAGGACAGGTGGTAGTGAACAGCGCCGACGATGGCGGATCGTCACCGGAAATTCGAGAAATAAGCCGTGAAGTGCTCAATGACGAAAAATTCAGAGAGCACGGTTGGTTCTCCTGCACCTTTAATTGAGATTTGCGAGCATACTGCTTCACGTGCACGTGTAATATTTGGCTCAGGTATCCCTGGCAGTGTTGTCTAAACGCCGCGCAGGATTAGTTTTTATTGTCCTTATATGCCAACTCCCCCGCTCGGTCTATATTTTGTAGTTTAGAGGGATGCCTGTGTCTTCCACCTACCTTGTCTCTTGTGTGTACTTTGTTGATGAATCCATATTCGCTTGCCCGATCCTCTTTCCTTAAAAGCGTGCCAGTACAGAAATACAAGTTGTTTACGCGAATTAAATATGTACGTCGACTATAATCATGATGAACAGCCCCAGTTGTTAAAACGTGGGGATACAGATATGCAGGGAGCGGGGAACCAAAAGAACGGCTCGGTCCTTTACGCGGCGGCCTGTAGCACTTGAGCCTAGGCGGCTTTCCAGGGTATTTGGACTAGAGCTTTGCCGGCTTGCACGCTAGACGGGGAGCAGGACATACCGTGACTCACACAAGGCATGTACCTACAGTAGGAAATGGCCAAGACTGCACGGTGTTTCTCCAAGGGTGCTATGATGATCCCCAGTTCCTTTATTGCTTTGGTGTTTTGTCAATGTTACATACTGTTCAAACAGCCACTTGTTAGCTGGCTTGCTCGATTCTTTGATGAGTTGCACAAATACTGGCTTGCTTATTCGGAAACTACATTCCAGTATTTCATATAGTTGATGTCTTGTTCAGGAAAGGTCAACGAACGCTTTTTACGTCAACTGAAAAGGGACTTTTTCCATGCCCGCAGACAACAAATTATTAATTTGGGCTAGGTGCTTTGCTGGCGGTACATATATTACAGTTCAGCTGACTCTTAATTTGCAGTTTATGCTAAGCACCGTGCTGAAGGTACATTCAATGCACTTCAACTGTGGAGCTAACCACCCATAGAGGTATCTGGGCGTGGTACCAGTGGATCCGAGCAGGCAAATCTTGTACCTCTACTTATTCCCCTTATCGATGTCTTTTCGCTGGACAAGATCCGCCTGCATATTAATACTACCTTTCAAGGACGTTCTTTTTACCCGAGATTTTTATCACTAATAAATGACATCAGTGATGATTAAACACTGAAGGATTTTATATTGAGAAAGTACTCACTAGAAGCCTTGGTGCTGAAGTTTTGACAAACAGCTCCTCCAAAACCGGCATTCGTGCTGGCCTCGATGCAGACAAGGTACGTAGATCCAGGAGATAAATTTTTAAAGTAAACTTCTCGGTGGTCAGAGGCCTCCAGTGAAATTGACTCTGAAGGCCACAAATGGGGTAGTATGTCGTTGAACGAATGAACCAGAGATAAATTCGCCTGCGCAGCAGAAAAACAATGGGAAAGACCGAATACTGATGAATATTGATGAATACTGATGACTGAATACTGATGAATACTGATGAATTTCAGAATCTTAACTTGGGTACGATTACTTGCATACGTAAGGGGTGTCCAATGCACCAAAAGCAAGACTTAATCGCTATATCAATGGCGTTTGGTCGTTGTTATCATTCTTGCTACATTGGTTTATATAATTCAGTTCGTAACAGCTTCTTATAAAATCCCTTGGGTGATAGGCACTACGCTGTTTTAAAATAATCTACTTAATAACTAATTCCAGAAATAAGTGATCCTTAATAAGCGCAGCATACTTCGGTGAAACACATAATGTTCTTAGGCACCTTCATTATGCGTGAATTATTAAAATTGCTTTCTTAAACCAAATTTTAGCTAGAATAAAACGCACTATTACATATTTCGCTTCTGTCATAAGATTACGTGGGAACGATTTCCAGGTAAACTAATATATCTAGTAGTGATACTGGTGGCACAGTTCATACCTGCGGACACAGAAGACTTACTTCCTATATCACGCATTTACGTTTTCCATCAAGGTACCCAAGGTTTCCTTTCCTCTAAAGTATAATGCAAAAAAAAACCTTGGCCACTGTGAAAAAAAGCGTAAGGTCATAACTGAGAGTAGTGGTGTTACATCACTTAAAAACAGACGCTTGGTTTGTTTTGTTATGATTAATTTGAAGCGTACCATCATTTTCTTAAAGTGTGATAAAATTAAGCAACATGACTGCACTAACACCAGCTATCTCTCGCGGTTGGCTCGAGCGGACCTAAAATACCTCACGTCCGGTTGACGTTGAAGTACGCAAAACAGAAACAAAAGAGCAAAAAAGCAGTTGTACGGGGCTAGCATCATCCACACAGTCATCATAAAGGGAACACAGCACCTGCTTACAGTGCCTTTGTATAACGCCATTAAAACCTATGGTTCCCTACCCACCATTACCCCCCATTTGGCAGCTTCTGAATAGTTTTTGTCTGGGTTGACTCATTCGTTTTATGCTAGGATGCCTTCCATTAATGTGAAGGTTGCGAGGATTAAATTGTGTTAGACAAATCATGCCTTAATTTTTTTAAACGAGAATAACGAGAACTCACGTCATTTTCACGCGATCGTACAATGCGTGCTCGCACAACTAAGTAACCATAGGAAAACTAAGTTAAGACATGCGAATGGACAAGCTGCTTCCACCTTGTAGCCTGTCAGGGCCCCATTCTTCTGCACAGGAGAATCCCACTTGATCTTCAGGCTGTGTTCTTTCCGCTCTGCCAGCGTGATATTTTCGGGAGCTTCTGGAACTGAATGCACAATGATAACGTCATGGGAAATCTCCTTGTACAGCTTTTAAAGACGGTAGTTATTCTTGCGCTATTTGAACGCGGAACGTTTGGTGTCTGTCTGTTTGTCTGTCTGTCTGTCTGTCTGTCTCTCTGTGTCTGTCTGTAACTGTCTGTCTGTCTGTCTGTCTGTCTGTCTGTCTGTCTGTCTGTCTGTCTGTGAGTCGGTTCAGCCACCAGGCCAAAGGGAAACAGAAGCTGCACAATATGTTTATATACCCACAACCAAATCTAAACGTCTAAGTCCGGTGGCAATGTCCCTACTTGTCAACATTGTTGAACAAGAACAAAATATCACGCAAAGAACTGTGGGGGGAAACCAAAGACAGGATGGGGACATATAACGAAATCACGACATACTATAGGATGAGAAGAAGAGAAATGGCGCCGCCGCACCCCGGCCTGGCCAGGGAGCAAGCGGTGGTACTAAGACAATTGCAGACGGGTTCCTTACTGACCCCGGTCATCATGAAGCATGTGTGCCGCGAGCAATACGAGGACGATACGTGCAAAGTGTGCCGCAGCGCGCGGGCTACGATGGCTCACATCCTGTGGGACTGCTCGGCAAGACCTACAGAAGCGTCAATGGAGACAAAGATCCCGCCGTGGTACCTGACCGCGGCGCGGAGCAGTGACAAGGACGTACAACTACAGGCCGTCCAGCAGATCCTGGCGGCACTTGAACAGCATCGCCCGAGCGAAAGCCGAGAGGGTCCGGCCGCCCAGCGCGGGCAGGCCGGAGGGCCTCGACGCTAGTAGCGAGGGAGCTGCCTAGTAAAGAGCCCAGCCGGAAAGACGTAGGGCCGCGTCACGGCACTTCGGTAACGGAGGCCGCCTGCAGGCGATTTTAATAAAGTCTACACTCACTCACTCACATAGGTGACAATGACATTGTTTTTTATTAAAAATTCAGAAACGCTTGATTTTTGCGATAGCAAATAAAATGCTACGTGTACTGCTGAAAAAAATCAAATTAAAGCTGTTCCACTCATTGTTGAAGATGTCGGAAATGCAGAGCAGTGGTTCGCCGTAACGAGCTGTGGCGCCTTTATCCGCTCACTCTTACCACCCATCACGCTTTTCGCCGCCCTGTCTCATTCCTCTCCTGATGAATTCAATATATGTTCTTCGAACGCATTGCGAATTTCCCGCCTTCCCAGTGTTCGCGCACCCCCTGCCTGAAACTGGGCCAGCGGGAATTCTGTTTTTTTTGTGCTTGATATTCCTCCCGCACTTCCTGGCGTTGCATTGCCACATTTTTCGCTAGCTATCTTAAACATCAACCCAACCAGCGTTCCTAACAGAATGAACGCGGGCGCTGCCGGTTTATTACATGTACTTTGCCTCACATGCACCTACAGTTTTCTTTGCGCTAAACAAACGGGAGATGTATGACACGCGCCAGCGGCTCACAGGTTTCTAAAGATTCTGTACATATAAACAGCTTGGCTTTCGGAGCTTCTGTGGGACGCCGCGACGACAGCCGCTACGATGGAACGCCGTGGGGCTCTGTACTTGGGACCAGCGAGCGAGCTACCACGACAACGGGAGCCTCTAAAGTGTTCTGCACTTGAAAAAATTAAACCTGTTCCACTCAATGTGAAAGCTGTCGGATTTGCTGAGCAGTGATTCGCCATAATGGGCTGTAGCGCCGTTATCCTTTCAGTGCTGCCACCCAATGCCAATAAATTACCCGCTTTCGCAGAGCTCGCGTGCCCCCTCCATGAAACTGCGCCAGCGGGACTTCTGTTCTTTTTGTGCTTGCTTTTGCTCCCGCACGTGCTCGCGTCGCACGTCCACTTTTTTAGATAACTATCGTAAAAACCAACCCAATTTGCGTTCCTAACTAAATGAACGCGTGCGCTGCTGGTTAATTACGTATATTTTGGTTCAATGGAACCCACTGTTTTCTTTGCGCTCCCACAACGGGGAGATGTATGACAAGCCCCAGCGGTTCACAGTTTTCGAATGCTTATGACTATATAAACCGCTTGGCTTTCGAAGCCTCTTGGTTACGTCGCGACAACAGCCGCTACGATGTAAAGCCATGGGGCTCTACTTGGGACCAGAGGAGGGAGCTACGACGCCAACGGGACCCCCTAAAGTGCTCTGCACTTAAAATTCACTACACTTTGCAAATGTGACGTTTTCGGGAGCCTCTTAAACTGAATGCACAATGATGACTGCATGGAAAATCCCCTTTGGCCACTTTTAAATACGAGTCTTTCTTAGGCTACTTAAATGAAGAACTTTTGATCTGTCTCTCTGTCTGCCTGTATGTTGGTCTGTCTACCTGTCTGTCTGTCTGTCTGTCTGTATATTTTGCTCTGTCTGTCTGTCTGTCTGTCTGTCTGTCTGTCTGTCTGTCTGTCTGACTGTCTGTCTGTCTGTCTGTCTGTCTGTATGTCTGTCCCTGGATTCAGGCGCACGGTCGCAAGTGAAACAGAAGCTGCACAATACGTTGATATACCAAACAGCTTCCTATAAATTCACGTGAGTGGAAGGCGCTATGCTGTTTTAAAATATTCTATTAAATAACTGATTCCTGCAATAAGGTATCATCCCTGCAAAACACTTGTATGTGAACAGCACACCCTGGTGACATTTGCATTGTTTCTTTCTTTAAAAAATCAGGGATGTTTATATTTTGCGATAGGATTCCGCTACTTGTTTCATTTCCCGGTGGCATCGGATGCAAAACGAGGATCTAACCCGCCGAGGTGGCTGAATGGCTGCAACACTGTGCTCCTTCGCCTAATGAAGCTGGTTCGATCCCGGCCTCGGTTGCTGCTTTTCAGATGAAGACGAAAAGCTAAAACTCATTGGTGCCGAGATTTCATTGAACATTAAGGATCTTCAGGTGTTCGAAATTATTCAGAGGCGCTCCATTACGACGCGCCTTGTAGGTGTAGCTTTTAGAAAGCCAAAAATTTCAAACAAGGACAGCCTTTTTTAGGAAGACCGATAGCGTCATTACACTCATGCTTATTTTTTAAGTGCGAATGCACTTTATAAGCGACCCTGAATTCCGGCGACCGCCGTCCGTCCACATAGCAACAGCTGCGGGTGCGCGCGCTCCTCGTCTTCCTTGGCAACGGGGGGAGATGGGCGCGCGCTGCCTGACCGCTGACATGGCACATACCCACGTGGGGGATTGGCCAGGTATCTCCTCGTCTTCCTTGGCAACGGGGGGAGATGGGCGCGCGCTGCCTGGCTGCTGACATGGCACATACCCACGTGGGGGATTGGCCAGGAATCGGGCGTGAGAAGGGCTAATGCACCCGCCTAAAGGAGTACTGACACGAAATTTCAAAGCTGAGATCCGCTCTAGCAATCAACTACAACAACAACACAAATAGGTGTCTGTGAATAAATGCATCTTTCTTTCTTTGTAGTTGTGTGTGTGTGTGTGATCTCTCTTTCGCGAACATTACCGAACCGCGCAAATTCAACTCGTGCATTCGCACTTTCACATTCTTCCCCTCGGGGAAATGCGGGGAAATTTTCTACTCAAGGGAGGAGTAGATGATTGTAACTATAATAGTGATGGTGATGATGATGACGATGATGACAATGATTACGCCTTATGACACGTACGTACGGGCAAACTTTCGCTTGAAGTCACACACAATGTATATTTTACGTTAAAACTCATGCAAAGCGTTCATCTTGTCTCCACCATTACAAAGATTCAAAGCAAAGATTTTATTCCAACACTTTTTAGGGCTTTTTGTTGCATTCCTTGCATCCTGGGGCAATTTCCGACATCATTGCTCCATGAAAACGTTTATGAGGGTCGTTATTCAGACGATTCGGAGGAGGAGCCCGTTCAGAGAACATTCCAGCTGATACCCATGCCTGTCTGACACGACAAACGAAATTTTAATTCGCCCCTTTAATTGAGTCGCTTGGTCGTTCCTTTTTCGACTAACTTTAATTGCTGGGCCAGTTAGCTCGTGATTTTAAAAATATGTTGACCTGGCGAATTGTCGCTTCACACAGAAGCGAACCATATCGGCGGCCAAATGCACGAATGGCTACTGGCCAGCGGCCGTCCGTGTGTTTCCTGTTGAGAGGAGCGTCCCCTCGCTTGATTGATACATTTTTGTCTTATTTTGCATTCAAAAAATAGGCGACCCAGCCTAATTTAAATTTAGCGTTAGTTTGCTTGGCAGCAAAGCAGCATTGTCAATAGGTCATAAGGACAGGTATATCTACTTAGCATAAGATGTCAATTTAGCAAGGAAATGTTTGAACGACAAAAATTGCGCTGATTGGTACAAATTTGGAACTGGAGAGCACACAATAACAACTCTTTCTGTGCAATTCTTCCGCTCTAGTAAAAAAAGTATTGATACCTTTACCCGCTTGCTTAGTGAATTTTGATGTGGTCATTGTCTCAGTGTTACTTAGTCATGTGCACCTTTTTAGATTTTTATGTCTTAATGAAATAGTTGGCTGTGCCAGTTCATGGAATTGTCATTTGTGTTTCCTCACCCAGCCTTCTGTCATAATGCATCGTCGCTACAAAACATGCTATAAATAAAAAAATAAATATTTCATGGTTCAAACAGCACAATTACGGCCATTGTAAAGAGGAAAACGCCTAACACTGTCGTTGATTACATTTAATTGTGTTTGATGTGCTGTGATGTTTTTGATCGCCGTCTAAGGTTATTCAGTGTATTCGAGCATAAGAAGATATTTGGTCGCAGAACCTCAAATTCTCATCGACAACGATGTACGCAACAAAAGAAATTATTGGCCTTTGAAGATGGTTTAGCTGGTGTGGTGACTGGCAGAGAACTTTCTGCCTACTTGATAATTATGCGATATTAAATTGCCCATTTTATGTAATTATGTATGTATGCGTGAATGTATGTATGTATGTGTGTGTATGTGTGTATGTGTATGTATGTATGCATGTATGTATGTATGAATGTATTTATGTATGTATGCTTTTTATGTTTGTATGCTTGTGCAAATCCAGAGGGATACGCGCTTAATCTATTTCTCCAGTTTCCTCTTTTCGTGTTTCTTATTTTTTATGAAAGTAATGATGGCTTTGCGGTAGCTGTGATACACCGCCAATCAGGCGCACACTCATTCATGTAGTACGTTATACATTCACAGAGACACACAGCTCCGACACGAGTGGTGACATTCAGTTGCTTTAGCGATATGCGATTGCATTAGAATAGAATACAATAGAATTGAACCTTATTGTTGTCACAGAATGGTACACCCCTAGAATATAGTCAATACAGAAAGGCGTCCCAGAGTACTAAACTGTAGAGGCACCCCTTGTTATTGGTAGCATACACAGAAACAGCTTAATTGTAGCTGCTAGCTGGAATGATACCTAATTTTGTATTACCTATCTTATGCAAAGAAATGTAGAGACTACGCGTAAATAGTGAATTGTTAAGATTGCATATCTTAGAAATAAATAAGGTACCTATTGAACAAATAAAACGCACAGCATTGAAACAACTAACACTAAACAAAATAAAGTGTCCCATGGAATGACACAATAATGAGTGCCGTCAATGTATATACGTACCTAGCAGTTGCATAAATTCAATCGGTAAATGTGTAAAAGATAAAAAAGAATATACTAGGTGAAGTGTGGACGTGCACGTCAAAACTCTATGTGATGGTTCGCCAACAAAGATCGAAAGGAATGTTTAATAGGCTCTTTCACTCACACGTGGCTTTTAAACATTCACTCTAAGGAAAGTTTCCGCTCTGACGCGAGCGGCGATATGCATTAGGTTGTGTCGTTGGCTCTTTCACTATTGCTCTTTAGTTTCCGCTCCGACGCGCTCCGAGTTTCCCCTCCGACGCGAGCCGTGATAAGGGTTTTCTCCCGGTGTTAGCCCTTCCGCTCTCACTTGTCTCTTTCGCTCTGACTTTTAAAGCGAAGCTTTACTACTTTCGTCCAGCGATTTTGTGGACAATGCGCAGGGTCACCTTTTCACCGGAGACACAACCCCTGTGACACAACCGTCCCAGCGCATCGCGTGATTCGCCCGGGCCCGCCGACGGCGCTGCGCACAAGGCCCCGTTTTAGTCGTTTTGCGACTTAGCGGCGGCGGCCTCTTTGGGAACGCCCGCTCAGCGGATCGGCAGCCGACAAAAAGCGCCGCCTTCCACGCATGCGCTGCTTGGTCGTCTCGGCATATGTGACTCATTTTACGCCACGTTCACCGTGAAACAGACAAGTCGCGTTCGCTGAGAATGAAAGCGAGGCCGGACCTCCTTCTGTGCGTGTTCCACGGGACCGAACGACGTTGAGCCGTTGTCGACAATAAAGCTACCTCAAAGGTTAAGCAAGCGAAACCAAGACTCAACCAGAATAACCCAAGCTTTTGCTTTGCATATCCAAGGGTAGCTGAGCTGAGCCGCAAACATTTTTTAGGGGAGAGTTTTCCCCCGTGGACGCCATCAAATTTTGGAACCTAGGCATACCCAGCTTAACTTTAAAAAGCATGGATAAACCACAATTTAAGATAATGTCTTCCGGGTTTGCGTTTCCTTTTGATATGTCTGTACTGCTGCTATTCCTCTTCAGACAAAAGAAAAACAAAACTTGAGAGTTGACATAAGCACCAACTTGCAATTTCTCCAACACGGGTATGAAACTACACACACTTTTGCGACTAAATGTGTTTGCTTGCAAATTATTTCTGCCATAAGTATTCTCATGCTACCGGCACTCATCAACTGAAGGTGTCAACTTTCCTCCAAGGATAACTGTTTGGCATCATAGTCAATGTGACCACGCCGTGTCCCCACCACGAAGGGCACAACTTGGTTTTCTGGTTCTCGAACGCAGAACGTAGTCTATGGGGAAAGCTGCCGTGGCCTCAGAACGCAGAAATCAATTTGGCACAATCATCTTGGCCAGATTAGCTGCAGATATAACCGTTACCGCCATAGTAATGAGGCTGAATGATGGCTAAGAAGTTAGAGTAGTGGAGAGAAAATTAGTTACAAAACAGTGAGAAGTTAGGGAGACCAGATTGACTGGCATCGCGAGGGTGTTTAATTTAACTACGATGCTGCGCCCACTAAGATATTGCTGTCGCTTAGCTCGGCGTGACCGGTTATGCAGGCTTAAACAGCCAAAGCACAGTCTGCCAACCAAGTGATATGGCTAATTTGAACGTTCCTTTCTGCCAGCCCTCACTACCGCCGTTTCGTCAGTTTCCGAAGCTACAGTCGAAGTGGAAGGTGATGGGCCAATCAGCGCCCCGAAATCTCGTCGCGGTCGTTTTCCTGAATCCTTCGTTTCAGTTCTTCATGCGTTTGACTGCCCCTTTTCGCGCTCGTACTCACGTTTCCACTTCAACACATTAGCAATTCGAGCGACATTTGCAAGATATATCGATGCAGCAGGTGGCTGCTGGTGCAGCAACGTTAAAAAGCAAAAACAAACGGACAAATAAGCGACAGGACAGCAGTTATAGCCGCCATTCAGCTCATTTTAAAAACTAACAAATTTGTATCGATATGTCGGACATCACAACGGGGCGCGAAAAACGAGTGCTCAAAATACACTGCATCAGAATACAATACGCAATCAACATATAAAAGATCCGTTCTGAATCCTAATGACGCGCTTATATACAATCAATGTAAAAAACAAAGCTTTTACGCTGGTGTTCAATGTTTCACTATGCATCGCTTTTCAGGAAACCTCTGTCCTTGTATATTGTTTGTTCGTTCCAAATACCGACTTCTTTATCGAACGCACGAGTCACGACATGTCAAGGAAATAATAAGCTACGGCAGACTTCGATCCTACATGAAAGTAACTAAGAATAATAAACGCCGCATTGTCTCTTGATAGTCCTGTATTTTGTTTGCATTAAACTTGGCCACTTCGCACAAATAAATGTCTTCTTGTTGTGATGTGTACTGCCTAGGCTTATACAACGCTACGCATAGAACTACGCACATAACACTAGCATGCGAAATAGAAACCTTACCATCCTCCGAGGAGGTTGCGGTGAACTTTGGTGTCC
The DNA here is from genome assembly GCF_048455015.1 of Haemaphysalis longicornis. Taxonomy (NCBI): domain Eukaryota; kingdom Metazoa; phylum Arthropoda; class Arachnida; order Ixodida; family Ixodidae; genus Haemaphysalis; species Haemaphysalis longicornis. Next base: position 69,904,683 of record NW_027526225.1, on the reverse strand, counting down.
ACTCGCTGTACTTGTTGTTAGGCGTCTTCAAACGGAGCTGAATTTCCACTCGTGTGTACGGATTCACTGAAAACCGGTACACGTTCACTCCTGGCGTCGTAGCTCGTTCCACCACATTTCCATTCATTTGAAGGACGATGTTGACATTCCCGCAAAGCCAATATTCCCGAGCCGGGGTCTAAAGCAGTGGGAACGAAAAGAAGCCGAAAAAGAAGGCGCTGTTCTACGCTCGGACGCGCAAATATCGAACATAATAGCACTGTATGCGGGAGTACTTGAAGCCGTGTGCATAGAACTTGGGTACCTCAAATCGCTGATTTCATGGAATTGCCTCAAACTCGCGTCACGCTTTTCTATGCAGATATGCATGCATTATGTATGCATGTATGGATGTGTCCATGTATGCATGCATGTATGCATGCACGTATGTATGTATGTATGTATGTATGTATGTATGTATGTATGTATGTATGTATGTATGTATGTATGTATGTATGTATGTATGTATGTATGTATGTATGTATGTATGTATGTATGTATGTATGTATGTATGTATGAATGTATGCATGCATGTATGTATGTATGCATGCATGCATGTATGTATGTATGTATGCATGCATGTATGTATGCATGCATGCATGTATGCATGTATGTATGTATGTATGTGTGTATGCATGCATGCATGTTTGTGCGTACAGCAGTTTGTGTTGACTTATCAATTATACTACACGATTTTACAATCTTCGAGTTAATCTATGCTGGTTCGCCTGTAGCACTCGCAGACTTGGCAGCGTGTTAAAAGTTCTCTGGTTATTTTAAAAGGGCTTGTGTTATCTAATGCTCAATATTCCTTCAAAATATGTAATTAACAGGACCGGCCTCATTATACTCGTATCAGAAACACTTTAAAAGTACTGAAAGAAAATTCAATACAATAGGATTTATTCTTGATACGAGAGAAGTGTTTGCCACAATAAGAATTGAAACAACCGTTTCATGCTGTCGGACAAAAGTTTACAATGTGCAACTTTAAACTTAGTAAAATGGTATTTTTGTAGCCACGAAGAGAAACTGTAATCTCGCACATTATTGGCCTATGGCGTTTCATATAAGTTTATCGTGTCACCATGGTTGGTAGGTTCATTTATTACCAAAATTATGTACGTGTTTGAGTTTCCACATCTTCTAACATATCCTGACGAGAGCCACATGTTTCACTCCAGACGTTCCCACACAACCATCAAACAGTAATCGGTTTTACGCAATGATTACAAACATGGTTTCAGGAAAAAGCTGGCCCTGAGTGTTAATAAACCGATATATATGATTCCCCTATATTTATGTCATCCTCCCATTGTTGCCCCAGGAAGCCACAAGGGTGTGACTAAGGCATTGGAAGCAACTGTAACAATAAATGATATTACTGAGAAGTTCATATGCGTGTGATTTCAAGAGGCGTCGTCATACAAAGCGGATATCGACAACTCGTGATGGACAAGTGGCTTGCTGCCTGTACTTGGTAACACAATATATTCCCTGTCGTGACAAAAAGCCGAATAGGTAGCTTTTTCCGCAAGGTATCGTGCTGGCTGAATCGATGGTGAAGCGATCTTATTGTTGAAAGGTTCTGCTACATAGAGATGCAATGTATTTAGAACTCGGCCGTACCGGCTCTAGCAAGCGCTCCGCGCCACCTGTCTTCATCGTCGTAGGTTTAGTACGCCGACGGCGTTACCCGCCACTGTCAGTTTAGTTTGCCTATCGTTATTACATCCTGGCGTTAACATTCCAAGCAATTGAACTAGGTCCGTTCACATATTATTACCAACGGTAACCACATGCAAAGCTATTCGAGGTGTAATTTTCACAGCGAAGCCATTGAGTGAATTATTTGGGAATGGTGTACGCAGTTTTAACATTCCTGGGCCATCTCCAGTGACGTTAAACGTACGGAGGGGCGAAGCATGCACTGTATCAGTGCATTCAAAGATTTTAAGTCTCTCTCTTTCCACACGGCGCGCGCTGATTGGACACTGTAGGAGCGCCTCTGAGAGGAGCAATCGCGCGCTTGCTGAAGTGGTGCCGCCATCTATTGCGTGGAGGCACATATGCCCACAAATGTAAACCTATATGGCAGTTGTAAGTCAGCACCGTGGTCGTTGTCTTTTTTTCTCTTGTATTGTATATTCTTTCGCTATTTTTCCCCTTTGAAAGATGGCAACCGGCCTCGGCCACCCCCGCCCCTTCCACCAAGTGCTAAAAACACTCTCCTTCACATGTGCGTTCGTAAAACTTAAGTGGTCATGAATACGGCATGTTTATTGCCCACCGGTTTGGATCGGCAGGACATTCGGTACGACTTTCGATGACTGGGAGGCAGAACTTTAAGAGTTCTACAAATAACTCATGACCTGTTTTCAGGTTTCCGAGCTGCAAGAATACTATTGACGGCTTCTGCATTTCGCCGCCGTAACTGAAATTGCCAAATCCATCATGCAACGAGCCGTTTCTTGTCTCAGACCCGTGCTTGCACTTCTGGCATGAATGCTTCCCATACCATTGCGGCAGGTTAATGAAAAAATCCAAAACCAATCACCATCTATACAAGGCCGCCCGACCTCTGCTCTAGGTCCATGAACAAATATGTTCAAATCACACGTGTACACGCCTGGGACGGAACAATAACAGGCTGTCAGCGCTCTGTTCTATGAACATCACGCTTTAAACACTGGAGGTATTTTTCGGACCAAGGTCAGCCACCATTTCTTCCGTCGCTTGCTCCATTGTTGCGGTGCATCAACAGCACTTTATAACTGACATGTCACGTTAGGAAAGACCACCGTTCTTTAGAAATAGCGGAGGAAATGTATGGTATCTTACACTTCGTTGTTGATGGCATCGAAGACAACACAGATTGGTCCGTTAGCTGGTTACGCTTTATTGCGTGATGCTGATTTCGATCTCCATTCCAGAAACTATTCGTGCATCGACTTCGCGCCCTATGGATGGACTTAACAAAACTTGTTGCTGAGCTAGTTTGTACATATTTAAAGAAAGAAGAAAACGTGGCGAAAAACTAGACGTTGACAAAGTAACGTGGCTCCTGTTTCTGTGTTACCTTGTTTTCTTCGTCCACGTTTAGTTTGCGCCACGTTTTCTTTGTTCTTTAAATATAGATGGACGCCAGTGCGTCCCCACCCACCTCGCATTTTAGAACGACAACCACGGCGAATTTTTAGGCGAAGGTCGTAGATGTTTCATGAAAAGTTTTGAGGTGTATAACCCTTTTCGAAAAATCGGTGGTACAGAAAGTGGGAGCGCGAACAGGGCAGCGCGTCGCTAAAGGGAAACGCCGGTATCCGGGAGAGGTTTTTGAAGAACGGCAAAAGACCTAAAACGTTCCGGACTCATCTGGTATACTCTACCGCATGGGCTTAGTGCGCCATTCCACATTCCTATGGGTGACGATGCACCAGTTCTTAGTCACGAGCAGCAAATACTGAGCAAGTACGCCACGGCGGAAGAGGCTAAAGCAGCTCTAACTACCGCTCGACGTACTACCGTTGCGGGAGCGGCTGTGGATGCAGTGGCCCGACGAAAAGATGAAATTTCAACAGAGAGTTCAACAGCAGGTCAACAGACTAGGCTTTTGCCTTCACATCGTCCCGTAGTACTGAGCATCTTAAGTAACTTCTTCAAGCAAGATTAAGTGTGCTCGATGCGCCTTTAATTACCTCGGTCAACACTGCCTATGTATGTACATTTCATGACACACCCTACTACATCGAGTTTTAACTTCAGTGATGCTAGCGTCTGCGGCGCGCTGACGATCAGCGCCAGCATTTGCCAACAGTTGCCTGCCCTACGTGCAGCCATCGCTGGTGCTGCAGCATTCTCCAATCAATTATGGACTCGATCCTCTGCAGTGAATCTTCCCAAACGTCATTTGCAGCTGATAAGTTCGTTTCTGTTCTTTTGAGTGTTTCGGGTGACAAACAGGCAGGCTGAAATTTAGCGTCCACCAAGCCCTGTGCAGGCTATTGTCATTAAAATCATCGTTTCCCAAGGCTGATATTCGAAGCGAAAGCGAAACGGGCAAGCCCCGCAGTACATGTTCGAAAGATGAACACCATTTTATTGCTTGAGTAGGCGATATGCCGGTTGAGTAGGTTGTGTTACATTAATTATTTGGGCACTTTCGATGGGTAATGTGGTATAACCATCCAGAGTACTCTAGAGCGAAATGCACACAAGTAGAATATTTCCTGAATCCTTGACACCAAGCTTAACCTCAAGAGGTCTCCCTCACCTTGTAGCCAAAATACGGAACACGGAACTACGTAACAAAATACGGAACTTACATGCCACGTGACAACGATTACATTGGTGCTCCGGCTGTCAATATGAACACGTTGAGGTGGTAGCCTCGGGGCTGAAAAAGAAACACTTTTCATTGCAAACAACTCCTTCGGCTTCATTACTCGGCATACCTCCGCATTCGGTTCGAAAGTGTGTAGTTTTGGCATCGTCCTCCCGGTAATTTCCATCCCGATCCACGACCAAGACTCGCACATCGTACGCTTCGTTGCTCCGAAGTCCTGATAGCGGAACCGTGTATTCGTTGTTCGCGAAGAGGGCACTGACTGTCTCGGTCTTCCACATTCCATGCACCTCCTAAATGAGAAGAAGTGTTATAGGCAACCTAATCATAAGCTTAAAACTTTATTCAGACAAAAGTAGTCTGGGGTGGTGAGGCGAGAGACCGAAGGCAAATAGCAGCGGCAAAAGACGGTGACCTGCTATCACTGATGCAACAAATGGATGCAATAATAACATGAAAAACACTGTATTTCTGATTGTATGCCATCTATGAGCTGCAAAATGCCGCAGATTGACGTCGTCATGATATTCGTGCAAATTGAATTTCGAAGAAGTGTTTCGATGAGGGTAACGAGCAAGCCATGGCCTCCAATTTTCGTGTGTCAAGCGAATGCTGAACCTATCGTGTTCCCTCTGGTTTCCCAGCTCCTGCTCTCAGTCTAAGTTGTTTGATGAATAATGTTTAAAGTGTCCTCTGTGTTACGTCTGACTGGGCAGTAAAGGCAGCTGCTCCCGCTTTTGACTTGGCGCTCCGGGAAATATCTCTATAATGTAGACAAAATGAACATGTTCTACTTTTGGGAGAAACTGGCAGAATTCTGCAGAAAGAATTCTTCAGCGTAAAAAAATCCCGGACCATCTCCACTTCCTTGAAACCTCAAGAGGGGCGAAGCAAGCAGTGTCTAGGTGTATTCAAATATTTAGGTCTCTCTCCTGACAAACGGCACCCGCTGATTGGGCGCCGGAGAAGCGCCGGTGGGAGGAGCAATCGCCCACTTGCTGCGGCGGTGGCGCCGTCTCTTGCGTTGAGCCGAATTTAAGCAATTTGCATGCCCCATCTGCCCCAGTTTGGGGTAGTGGCAGGGGTCAACGCAAGCGCAGTGCCCATAGGCATTCGCCCCTTGTGCTCACTCTCGAACAGGCTAGAAAGCCGGCATCGCGATTTTAATACCATATCTGCGGTTGTGCAGCCTTCGGAGGCGGCGCAGTTCTTTTTCTTGGTATTTTATGATATTGTCACCAAGCCTAGCTCAAACTTAAACTGCTCCTCTGGTAATAAATTATGCCATTTTTTTTGTTTTAAACATCGTGAGGTACGAAACATCCTCCGCTTGTAGAAAGTGTTCAGTACAGCCATGTAAACGGGTATAAAATACCTCCAAATTTGGAAGTTTTTACACCCTTTGTCTGAGTTGGCGGTCTTTCACACTGCTTTTCTTAGTTTCCAAAACCCTCATTTGCTGTTTTACTCGCTTGTGGGAAAAAGGGTGTTGAAATAGTAAACACCCTTCTTGGTAAGGGCTGGAATGGTGTTGAATAGCTGGTTGGTATTTCATGAAATTCCAAGACTTCTTGAACATGATCACTGCCGCACGACCACAACGTTTTTGCAACTCTGCGTGCGTCAGTGACTTGTATTCTCACACTAAAATGCATAATTCCAAAATTTGCGCAAAAATATCTGATCTGCGCGACAAGCCCACCGACTTTATCAGAACACTTTCTTCTGCTGTCTATAATATATCAAGAACAGGTGTATTTCTAGGTAGGTACGTATTCGCTGTCCACACGCAGCCTGTTGACTTGTGCATATTGAGTGTGTCTGTATGTCATGCTCCGCGCGTAGCCGTCACAATTGTCACGCGTAGCTGCACTGCCCACACCCTTTTTTTAGGGTGTTCACAATCACACCCTTTTTTCATCCCTAAACCCTTTTCTAGCCAGAAAACCCTTTGTAGGTCTGCGCCAAGGGACCTGATTTTTTTCACTCTTTTCAACCGAAAAGGGTGTAAAATGTTGAGCGTTAAGTTAGCCAGCGAGTGTAACTCCCTCCCTGTCTCCTCAGCCACTTGTACATGGCAAGGCCTGTCGCGTAAGATTTCCAAATCGGCTGATTTTGCAAAGGCATAAAAGTATCTAGGACTTACTGGAGATGACGGCCGAGTAAATTCAGTTCTTTGTTCAGTGTCTCAGTAAAGAAGAAATATCACAGAGACATCCCAAAAGTGAAGTCTTGTACCTTTCATGCCTTTAAGGTTTCATAAGAGACCTCACAAAAGTGATTTCATTTAGCTTTCATGCAAAAGAAACAAATCCGATGTTGACAGTAGAGTCGCTAGCACGGAACCTTGCAGCAGCCCGTGATTTCACTTAAACTGGCCGACAGGCTTCGCGTCCACTCTTACTGAAAATGTCCTTGATCACAGGAAGGAGTGTACCACTTTGGATGGATGAGGTGAAACCACCAAAGACTCCATGTTTCTGAGTATTGTACTCTGATCCACGTTGTCATAGTATTGGAAATTTACCAGGTGTCTGTGGGGTGAAACATGCAAGATATCGTCAGCCAGAATAGACAGGCCATCCTGTGTACCGAGGCGGGGTCCGAAGCCAGTCGGAGTGGGATGGCATCTTCTTATGCTCAAACAACCAGGCCAATCGACCCCCACCCGCTCAAATATCTTGCGTATTGTATATGGCAAGAAAATGGGTCAAATGCGGTTTCCCCGGCTTTAGGATATACACTACCAGGGAGTGTTGGCACTCGGTCCGAAGGACACCCTTAGCCCATAAGTTGTTCAACGAATAGAGCAGTGCTTCCAAGGCGTCCCTTGCCGAGTTCTGGCCAATGTCATACCAGATCTCACCATACCCCGAAGAAAAGTGCGGTTTTGATTCTTCAATGGCCACGATGAGCACGGCCTTGTAATGGTGCAGTTACACCACGGACGTAACCCACATCAGAAGATAAGGGGTGGCCGAATTGTTTTCTTTTAGAAAACTTTTATTAGGTCAATACGCTTTCATGAAATTGCCGCGCACGTTTAGAAACAAATCTATTATCACTATCAGAAAAACACGTAACCGTTATCCATCAAATCTCTATAGCAGAAACTAGTACAAAGCATACCTTATACTGGACCAGGTATCTGACTGGAGTTCCCATGCCTGCTTCCCTCGTTGAGCTCCATTGACCAAAGTGAACATGTGCGCCTTGATCGGTTATTTTGGTGACCGAAGGCCCGTTGTTGAAGATGGGGTAACCTTGAATACGATTTAGACATCCAGGAACACAGAGGGAAAAATGACTCCATCCTTGATTATCGATATAATTTTTTATCCGCAGCGTATGTTAGCAAAAAGCATGTTTTTTCGCTGTGATAGCTTGGCTCCTCTACCAAAATCGTTTCTACGGTAACAGAATGAATCATCCCCAAGTACGCAACAGGCAATGGGTTTCAAAATACTACTAGTACAGTTTGCATAGCCCGTGCACATCAACATTCTTACGCGCAAAGCAGGCGTCCGAGATACTTTAACTAGAACATAAAAACAAAAACAAAAACACCAGTGCTCTTTATATGCGTCTATGTGTTTGACTGCTTTTTGCTCCAACAAACAAAACACACCATAAAAATTGCGTTTCTCATATACAACGTATTTCGCTCCTTCAGCTTCAAATATTGGTGAAAGACAAGTGTTGGGTGTATTCACTAAAAACGGGAGAGGCGTGTCTAGTGGACATCTGTAATTTTTACCGAAATTATATACATACCCTTTTGTGCACAGGACAAGCCATCCATGAAGTTAGCTTATCTGACTTAGCTGAGAAGAAACATGTCTGAAAACGCATCTAAACCTAGTAGGCAAAACAAATTATGCCTACTCGAAAAAGATCCCCAAAGCCGCCTGGGGTAACAGGTGCCTTTGTAGAGTCATGCGAAATTGGAAACTTTTACGGCTGTAAAACGCACAATATTGCTGCTAATTCCGCAGAGATTTTTAGCGATGACTTTGCATACCGCCTAATGAGTTCAGATATTTATTTTGTATTTTCAGTTAGAAAGTTTTTAAAAAATTGCACACTTCAAGCTTTTTCAAAAATTGCCAAAATGTCGGCCACTGTTTCTCGGTATCTAGACAAAATAGAGAGTTCATGTTTTTTAGTATTATTTCTCTATGTGTTTAAATTCTTCGTGCCATTTTCAGTTTATGTAGACAAAGTGGGTCCTTATGAAAAATGCGCTGAATTGCTGGTCAGTCGCTCCTTTTGGTCTACTCTGAAAGCCGCAATAACAAAACGGTCACCTTCAGTTTTCTTTTTCAAACTTTTCCTAATTGAAGCCGACATTGATCTATATAACACTATTGAAAAAGAATGTTCCAATATTTTGTTGGTTTTGTAGCCATAATCACTAAATGTGATTTAGTTATTTAGTATCTCCCCGCACAGTAATGCGTTGTAGTAAAGGGGTCTGTAGCAAATGTTTGACTACAACGTAAGGCGAGAAATGGCCTGTACACCTAAAAATTATTACATTAAAGTGGAGTTGACCATGCTTTCTCGAACTTCACCGTGAATAAAGAGCGCATTTCCTGAATATGATGTAAAAGTTCTTGCTCTCAAGTGCGCTGGTGGCTTATCCTACTGGTTGTGGCCAACCACGCAACACCGAAGCTGCCCTAAGACCGCTGAGCTTAAAATGAATAAAGAAATAATCACGTTTGGTAACACACAACACTAATGAGGAGCGACAACTATTTGCTGAATTACACGAGACGGCCAATCATCCTTCAGTTCGCGCTACAGGCATTTCCTTTGCCAGATCGGGAACTCACGCTCGATTCTTACTGTGGTTCTCGAAACCGGTATACAATCGTGTCTTCACTGCAACCTTGAGTCCACGTCAACCTGAAGTCCTCTGTGGCTCCATACACTGTTGCAAGGGTTATTAGCACCGACCAGGTCTGACAGTCTTAGCAGGTAACAGCACTTTTTGTGCGAGTCTCAAACCCACCGCGGTGGCTCAGTGGCTAAGGCGTTGTGCTGCTGAGCCCGAGTACGCGGGTTCGATTCCCGACCACGGCGGATGCTTTTCTGATGGAGGCAAAAAGCAAAAACGTCCGTGTGTACGAGATTTCGGCGCACGTTAAAGATCCCCAGGGGTTCAGAATTAATCCGGAGCCCTCCACTACGGCGCGCCTCATCACCTGGGTTGCGTGGGCGCGTTAAACCATACGATCAATCAATCAAACAATTATGCGGGTCCTAGGCGTCAAATGCATGCTTCATGATCTTCTTCCGTCGCTATACTGATGTTGGGGCATCGGCTGTGGTGCAATTAAACCACTGCGGTGCAATTAGTCTGCACCTAATTTTTTTTTCATGAAAATTTTATGACGTCCTCGCCTGGCCTCGAAACTTCAGGAACGTTTTTTCCATTTGGCGGTGGATTAAAGCTCACATTTCTTAACTCTGAAAATACCTCTTCAGCTTCACAACAGCTAAATGCGAAGAAGCAAACAAATTCCTCGGATGCCGACGTGTCTGAAGAATCCACAGTCAGTTCCTTAAAGGACAGAACCTGCTCTCGCTCACTAAGTCCGTATCTCGGTAGTGGTTACTTCATTTAAGGACGCACCGCTTCAACACGACAGTGTGCAGATCTCTAAGAATGCGGAAGTTCCTTTGATATGCTTTTTTTTCGTTTTGCCCTTTTAAATAGTCGGTGTGAAATATTAGCTTTTCAGTATACTTCCCATGGGCCCTAGAAACCACTGAGGAGTCGTTGACTTTCCTCAATAGCCATGGCTGCGATCACGCATAAACTGTTCACAGCTGGAAAAGGTTCTTGAAAATTCGTTGTGTTATGTATGACTGCACCCATAATCACGATTATTTCTTGTTGGAACAGGTGCTTTTAGTTTTTCCGCGATACAGGAGGATCACATCTGGCTGAAACGAAGCAGGTAGAAAAGCGAGCGCCCTTTATATTTGTCGCTTTCAACCGGAACACTTCCCCCATTTCCACCGAACGCTTCGTCAAGATGGACTTGAACATATAGGCGTAGCGCAGACTCGACACGGACAGAAGAAGAAACCAGACAGAATACAGCGTTTTCGTTTGTCCATTTTTTTTTCTCTTGTCCGTGTCAAGTTACAAGATGTTCAGCAACCACTCCCAACTAGTACAACTGCTGATCTTATGAAGGTGGACTGCGTTGGCGCATAGCTGAAACACAGTAATCTCTTTCCGGAGGTCTGAAGTAATATTAATATTTCTGCTAATCTGTGTACCCCGTGTCTACGCACAGAAGTGTGCCGACACGGGGCGCATACAAAAACAGCGAGAAGTGCCATAACCCTGTAATGCCCAATGTATCATGTAAGATAAGCCATCTTTCGGATTTTTTTTACTCGCACCTTGTCCTTTCGACCGCAAAGAAATGCCCACTGTATCTTTATGATACCTCCTAAGCTTTTTTCAAAAATCTATAGCTCGACAACTGGCCGCATGTAGTACCAAAGACCGTTTAAAGATGGGTTCCTCCATCGTAAGCGCGTCCGGCGGCTCTGCACCTACTTTCAATGGGTGTATGATACACTTTTTTCCGGGGCATATGATACATTATATACCTACTTTATATGCAGGTATACATATGCCTACATATAAATGGGTATATGCTATATTATATACCTACAATATTTACGTAGGTATATATATATACTTACTTTTTTTGCGTTTATGATACATTGTTATTTTATAACCCTGGGAGGAAATAATTTTTTATCCGCATTTCTTTATTGTTTTATCGTTTGAGGCGCAAACTATATTAGAATAAAGCGTTAGAATACTTGTCTATTGTTTTCCTTATTTGGGCATAACAGGGTTAAGAGATGCATCCATCAAATGCGAGTGCGATAGCTTGAGGAATGCCCTTGGAAAGTATTTCTGCAACATGTTAAAATGCAGCATACCTTATTCACGGTCAGTTTCAAGCAAGCGCGGTCGCCTCGAATTTACTTTCATGATTTTTTTAACTCTACCGGCCATTTTTTCTCCTTACGTTGTACTCTGAAAGTTGCTACAGACCACTCTGCTATACCCCTGTAATACTGCCAAATATCATAATTAGTGTTTTTCGGCTACAAAACCATGAACACAGTGCAACAGGGGTCTGTCTCAAGCTTGTGATAGCGAACAACTTCGGCTTCAATTTGTGGAAGTTTGAAAAATATCGAAGATGGGCTTTTTTTATAGGGGCTTTAGGCGGACCAATATTTGCAACTGACCTGCAATCCCCGCGTTTTATCCCAATGACCCACGTTTTATACATTAACTAAAAATGGCACGAAAAATATAAACAGATGAAGGAATAATACTTTAAAAATTGCACTCCCTAGCTTGTGTAGACGCACAGAAACAGGTTCCAACATTTTGGCAATTGTGAAGGGTGTAATTTTGTTATAAAAAGAAATTTACTTGAAAACATAAAATAAGTATCAGAACTCATTTCAGAGTATGCAAAGTCTCGGCAGAAACAATTTTGCGGCAATAGCTGCAACAATTTGTGTTTTACAGCTGTAAACGTTTCGAATTTCGTGCGACACGTTCACCCAACCTAGCCTGATTTCGGACTTTTTTTTCTGCCAGTCAAAATTGTTTTTTTGGAAAAGTGACTTCAGATATGTTTTCCCCTCTGTCCAATGAGGTACATATAAAATTTTCTTCAAAATGATGGATCCCGACCGGACACGCCTGTCGCATATCTCGTGAAACACCCTCGAGCTGCTGCCATGTAAATGCATCCCCCTCTTCCCCTCTAAACCCTCAAGATCTTCTCCTCCTTTCTCACACCTCGCTTGAAGAGTTCAGTAAACGTTTGTTCAATTCAATTCAATTTTCTGACATTAGCCCCAAATAAACACACGCACACGTAAATAAAAGAGGGCGGAACCGTACACTTCTCGTGGTAACAGTAAAAGGCATTTTGTGATGCGTGTGAACACTATTATTGTTTGGTTGCTTGAAGTACAACAAATTTAGGGCAATTTACGAGGTTCTTGGTTTGTGATTTTGCCACAAAGTAGATTAAACAGTCGTTACAGGGAAATTGCTTTAATTCAAGTTTTCCACGGACCTTACTGAAGGTCAGGGAGAGCAAACATTTCCCGCTTTTAACGAAATACCCCTCACAACAACATCGGTTGCCTGCTTTGAAGACTTCGTGCTGGCGAAGGTTTACTGTACATCAAAAGTGTCACAAACCCCGCGATTTGGACAAGTTCACTGCGGAGGCTCCCCGACGTATCTGTAAGTCTTAAAAAGCACTTTGTGAAAAAAGAGCGGATGTAAAACGTAGGCTTCATTAATGCCGAACTACGAAAACTCGGATGGTATAAAACTGCGTTGGAAACCGTCATTGTCGTCATTCGAGGCGGACAGTCGCGGACGCCTGGTGCTACCATTGCATTGTCTTCAATTTGGGGTCCTCAAGCACTAGACATTACAAGTGAGCTAATTTTTATTCCGACTTCGTCGGCTTAGGAGTCCACTCATCCGCACCCCCGTCACAACAGCGATTTTCTCCGGCAGAGTGCTCAATGATAGATGAGTATTCCAATAGCACTCGCTTGACAAGCGGCTCAGCATCATTGAGGTTAGCCTAAAGAGCTGTCTGCTCGTCAAAAAACCCTTTTTAATGGTAGGTTCAGTGCATTTGCACTAAAGCACTTTTTCTCTCGCACCAGCTTTTAGCTTGTGGAATATTTATCACAAATCGTAGTTTCCTAAATCGTTTTTTAAAAAATATATTTTTATATTTATATTCAATAAATGTTTAGAATGCATATTTATCCCTATATATATCCTATGTTTATCTTAATTTATAAATCGTAAGCACGAAAACAAACACGGCCTAAAATACCAGCTGCCTCTTTAAATTTCATGGAACTGTAAAACATATCACGGGGCATCTCCACTAACATGAATCCTGGCAATGGACAAAGCATGCACTCAGTGGCTAAGGCGTTGCGCTGCTGAGCACGAGGTCGCGGGTTCGAATCCCGGTCGCGGCGGCCGCGTTTCTGATGAAGGCGAAAAGTAAAAACGCCTGTGTTTAAGGAATTCCAGCGCACGTTAAATAACCCCAGGTGGTCCAAATTAGTCCGGAGCCCTCTACTACGGCGCGCCTTATCGCCTGCGCTGCGTCGGCGCGTTAAGCCCTACAATCAACCAATTGGCTGTGGGTATACAAATGAACACATCATGCGGTATATAAGTGTATGAAAAATTGTCTCTTTTGCCACACGGCACGCGCTGATTGGGCGCCGAAGAATCGCCGGTTAGAGGAGAAATGCGCGCTACCTGAGGCGGTGGCGCCCTCTCTTGCGTTGAACCAAATTCACGCAATTTGCATGCCCCATCTGCCCCAGTTTGGAGTAGTGCCAAGGGTCGAAGCGAGCGCGTAGCAATGCCCGCGCCTCGCCCTGGCGGCTCGACCTCGGTGATAAAAGGTGATGATGCCTTTTGTTTTTATTTGACCGACCACCCGACCCGTACACTTAACTCCAAGAGCCGGCGAGTACCTGAGTGCAACACAAAGTATAACCCGCCTGCAAACAGCCTCTGCTGGTGCTTTACGATATCTGAAGTGGACAACGAGCGTTCCACAAATCTTTAAATCATCTTAGTTTATTTTGAACAGGTTTTAATCATTAAGCACTTTTCTTTTAGTGGGCGTCACATTCTAGCGCAAGGCTTTCGAAAATGAGTGTCCGGGTGGTTTAGTAACATGACTACATGAGACCACGACGACAGGAGACGCCGACAGCCCGAGCACCTAAGGGGTTTGGCCCCTAAAAGAGAATGAATTCTTACTTTTGTCACAAAAAGGCGCGTCCCTCCACCCTCGCCGACACTTTCCGCCGTCACGGAGACATGTGCCAGTGAAGATGTCACAATGCGGTTCCGTCTCGCAGTGGCATACCCGGCTTTGCTTGCAATCAGCGCCGTAGCGATGCGGCGGACAGCCTGAAATGGTCGACATGTAAGAGCTACTGATCGTTGAGATTCTGCGACGGCTATTTCACCAATAGCTAGACTTAAATTATTATGCGCTTCGGAGAATACGGATAAAATTGTTATACTTCGGTGAAAGGTTTAGCTCGGTTAGACACATCTGGGACATTTGTAACAGTACTCTCTTGCAGCGATTTATTTTGACACAAAGCTACGATCAACCTCACAGAAATTGGCACAAATACCCTGCAAAAAGTTTCTGAAAATTCCAGAAAACGAGAAAAGGCAGGCCTACAAGTGTCAGAAAACAGTGTTAGAGCGTTGAAAATCCAACAAAGGCTTTATTACTCAATGGCTGGATTTTAGCTACCCGTCGAGTGAGCGTAGGACAGTGAGGTAACTTATTCTCTCCTTTTCTCAGTGGCAATTTTCTGGGACCTCATTCATAACCTGACGACAACACTGCGGCGTACACGCTCTCCGTCGGCGTGTTTGCATTGTGTTGCCTTTTGAAGCAATCAGTACAATGCTCTCAGCAAAACCAAATGGCGGCAATTTTAAAACCTGTAGCGCAGCCTAATATGTTAAAATCTTTGAGTTAACATAATTGCACTTGAATGATTTCAGCAACCACAATTTATGCAATTAAACGCCCCATAGTTCACAAGAAAATTCTTGGAAGTCTTGCCCACTCACTTCTATTGCAAAATGGACCGTGAAAGCCGGTTCCACAGGAACAGCCGTAGGGGTCCGGCAGGCATATAAGAATACCAATGCAGGACTTCACGCTCCTCACCGGGTTGGTACTTGAACATTTGTGTGTACAATTCCTCCCAAAGCGGTCGTCACCACATGCTGAAAAACACAATACAGCAGCTTAATGCATTGGATATACGCAGTCAAATCATGTGTAGTCAAAACCGGCCCTATACACCAGCCCCTACCATTGTCTTCAACTGTTTTTACTCTTCACCTTATTGAGCGATTTTACTGTTAACATCTTCACTGCTCATACATAACCACTGATTTGGCCCTGTTTGCCCTAGTTCGCCTCGCGCCATAAAACTCCAACCATCATCATCATCATTTCACATCCTAAGGAAGAAGTTCGGAGTAGAGGAATGCACTTGCGAAAAAAAATTTGCCGTTTCTCGACCTCCTCTGTGCAAATTACGGTGGAAAGTGAGAGAATGTGCTTTATGATTGCGTACTTGGGATGTCGCGGTGGGCAGTATCTCTTAGTTTTTTTTAAGTTTTTTGGTTCTGTGATCCGCGATATTAAGCGCGTAACTACTGTGCACTATTGTGACTGATGAACGCTCTACGTGCACAAGACGTAAGACGAGATGCCTCTCTGCTACGCGCCTGCACCCAACCTGTGTTCACCGTTTGTTACAAGATGCGGTACACATGGTCGTTGCACCAGCCAGACGTGGTGCATTCGCAACACCATCGCACCTGGCACGTGTCGATCATTGTAATAGACAATGCTGGGTGCTGGAGCGCCTTCATAACACGCACGCGCCAACTGACTGACGATACGCAAATGTCCGACACGGTGTTCCCGCTACCAGCACCACAATCATTCAACTTTGCAGGCTACTTTCTTCTTCGGATCCTATCTTGCCACCCCGAGCTGTCTTGCACTGCACATACCTCCTAGAATATCACAGAGTTGCCCACTGCACCACTTTGCAGAGTGTACTGACAGGCCTACACCCTCAATAGAAAAGGTCGTAAAATGGTAGAAGCGGCTGTGTTGACTAACGCCTTACTATTCTTACTTCCCGGGGGTACGGTACGTAGGCTTTGCCTGTAGCAACTCCATGCTTAGGAAATTAACTGGGTGTAGGAAGTAGTATGCACTAGATTAAGGTCGTCCTTATGACTCGGTAATGCATGGCCAGTTGTAAACGCGTGTACCTCACCAGAGTGTTATTGCTGGGACTTTACTAGTGAATTTAGTGCTGCTTACTGCCTGCTTGAGTTAGTAGGCCTCAGTACTGCTGCATTTACTACCCCGAGTTATTAAGTACCTATTGTTCACTGGAACAAGTAACTTGTTAGTGTTCTGTTAGTGAATGCCCCGACTTTTTTTAAGAGTGTATATTTGATTTCCATAGCCGGCGTTACAGTGATGTAGCGTACTCACAGTTCAGCTGAACGCTTCTGCTCGGCGTCACGTACGTAGTGGTACGGCGATCCGGAACTACCTGAGCGCGCCTGTTTGGTATCCTAAACCGGAGCACCTCTTCATATTGACGGCTATCTAGCCTGTAGCGAAGAGCGCAGAGTACAGCACATCGCCCACTCGTCTTTGGCCATTATACCACGGTTGGATGACACATCCGCTGCGCGCGTCTTTTAATTGCTAGTGTAATACCAGCAATGATTCTTCATTCACGTGTTGGCTACCTCAACACCCATTTATTTGTGCTACTCAGCCCATAGCCGCGGCGTGGATTCCTGGCCGTAGCGGCCCCTTTTCTGGCGGAGGCGAAAAGCAAAAACCCCCGTCTGTTCGAGATTTCGGCGCACGTTAGAGATCCCCACGCGGTCAAAATTAATCCGGAGCCCTTCACTACGCCGCGCCTAATCACCTGCGTTGCGTCACCGCGTTAACACCTGCAATGAATGAATGAATGAATGAATGAATGAATGAATGAATCAATCAATCAATCAATCAATCAATCAATCAATCACTCAATCAATCAATCAATATATTGTTCCTTGGCGTCAATCAAGCTGTCAATATATATTCCTCGGCGTCGCACTCACTACTTTTTACAATCGCTTGGGCACAACACACCTGTGATGCTTAACCGATTACGTCCACATATTGCAGAATGTGCCCGTATCAGGCGCAAAGAAGTGCATTCTACAATTTTCAACGATAAATTACAGAGATTTTTATGTCGACAATGTTTTACATGTTCTTCTAGGGAGTATCATTTTGTGCGGTATGTGTTTGACACCGCGTAAAGTTTGATTTCCACGCGTCGGATTAATAATGGTGAAAAAAATTGTAGTTCATTCCTGTGCCATAGGAATAGGTGAAGCACAAAAGTGATATGTGCAGCGAAATCTGCAGCTGAGAATGATTTGGGGATCGGCAGCTGATGTGGGTGTGCTTGGCGAGCTACCTCCTGCTGGTGGGTCGCTTCGTCTAATGTCTACTGGCGTCATTTCTGTGACGGATATGACATCAGTGAAATCTTGGGGTACCGCGGCACAAAACACTTTCGTGGTAAAATATAAAACCTCAAAACGATTCCTAAGTATAACGTATTCTTTAAAAAAAGGTTGCTTCCCCGCAAGAACTACCTGTGTGCAGGGGTGTACCCTTTACAGGCCGCTTGCTTCGATGTACTGGCATCACTTCCGTCACGGATATGACGTCGACAAAATCTTCGTGTATCCGGGAATAAAACACTTGCGTGTTAATATTGTTCATTGCATTTTAACACGTTGCTTCTGCATATTTTTTTTCTTTTCAACAAACGCAGCTGTGCAATGTATTGTTTACGACCAAACTTGTCGAAGCTGCACCGGCGCTCTGGCCCCGTCAAGCTGTCTTTACACCTCCTTGCCAGAGTGACCATCAACATTGTCGACGCTGTACCAATATTGAAATAAACCTTGATTTGATTTCAATCAATCAAATGCACGTAATGTCCGCTGTTGTTTTCCGTCCCGGAACCGCAGATAGCGCTTCCCTCAGCGAAAGAAGGTGCGGAACCCTTGGCGGCGGGTATAGCGAGACGGGGCACTGCCATCGGGCTGATACGGGCCCCTAATGCTCACACTCTGCCGGTTTCAAACCAGGCGCTATCCCTAGATGTCTCCCGTGCAGTCCGGAGCACGCCACTTGAGCGTTATAGACAATCGTTTTGCCGACTGTACGGGCTCATTGCCGATCACTGAGTATCTACTACAGCGGCGATTTGTGGGGTGGAATTTCTGCCATATAACACATTTCTCCGGCGCCATCTTGCTCCAAAACGTTGCGAAGCTGCTGCCAAGTGATGCTTCAGTGCGCCGAAAAATCTAACGCAATATTGTTTACTGCCAGTTAATATGCACAGGGAGCAGTGGAAGACCCCCCCCCCCCCCCCCCCGAAATGCATATGTGTTGTCTGCAGCTGCCATTGCAATCATCTCGCTAATTGAAAAAATTAAATAGCATTGCCAGCTTTGCTGTAGTCTAACACCTGCGCCCGCACCTTGTATCTTATCGCGCGTGCGCCTGCGTTTCATGGTTTTAAACTTTGAACCGTCTAGCCGTGTGGGACAGGCTGAGATAAGAGGCGCTGCCCAAACTCAAGCTAAAGGGTGGCTTGTGACGAACCAAAAGATATCTACCAGTAATGACTTACATACGGCTTACAAAAATTACTAAAAGGGCACTGGTCGCACGCAATTAAAAGAACTTTAGTAAGATTGGTGCATTCGATGTATGCTGTGCGAAAATACGACGTGATAGCGCATTATTTCTGTTCGTAGATAGAAGGCGGCAATACGTGGTCAGTCGTGCGGGTATTACGTTACACTTTTTTCTCGCGGCGTTTTGTTGGTGTGAACAAGTATTTTCTCGGAAATGTAAGCAGGATAATGGTCGAATCTATACTATCTTTCAGAGTTTGCCTCAACTGTCCCAAAGTAGGGCTGCGAAGCATACCATTCCAAGCTTTGTTTAAAATTAGAAGTTCCCTAGTATTTTGTCCCTGAACTGAAACGAATTTTTAGAACATGTACGAAACCTTTGTGTCTCGAGGCGTGCTCGTGAAATAAGTATGTATTGGGCAGAACTTCCAAGTTATTTTCTTGTCGCGCCGCAGGGTGCGCGAGAAGATATCGGTGTAGTGACTAGAACTTTTGAAGTTATAGGAATCAATTTTTTGCGTAACTAAATGTGTATGTCGCACGTTTTTTTTTCTATTGTACAGTAGTGTATGCTTAAATTTGCATGTCATATTTCTTCTTAGAGTGCAACAGTGTGTAAATAAAATACGCATGCAATATATGAGCGTAGCGCCTCTATTTTTATGCCTCGAATCAAAGACGTCCTGGTATGAATTTTGAATAAGAGAAAAGCAAAAAGAATGTTTGTGTTACGCGCCAATAGCGCGACAAAAACAACGCTGCAAATGGTCTATTACATGCATGTTTACTTCGTTCAACTATTAAGCACGTGATTCCACACACATACCAAACGACGGGCGGCGGCCATTCCGAGGCACCGGCCGCCGCTCACCCAACTTTTGAGCCTGCCGACGGTCGCGAGCGGCCCTCGAGGCAGCGACCCACGAGGCGCGAATGTTGATCGGTTGCGCCAGCGGCGGTTGCTGCGGCTGCGGGCGGCGGCCCCGCCCGGCTGCCGGGGGAAAATGTCGTCAGCAGCGCCCGTGACGTCACCAACCCCCTTTCTCCCTCGCCACTTGTTGCCATGACAACTAATGCAACGTTTTAGGGGCGAAGCTCCTTAAGGCGTGGGTCTGTCCATCCTCGACGTATGTATGTAGCCACCTCTAGTTTAGTTCTTGGATTGTTTACTAGATGGCGTGGCTACCTCTAGTTTAGTTCTTGGATTGTTTACTAGATGGCGGTACTTGTATATGATGAAAAGATGCGCTTGGATTGTTTACTAGATGGCGTGGCTACCTCTAGTTTAGTTCTTGGATTGTTTACTAGATGGCGGGGAGCGTTGTAATAAAATCCGTTCGCTGTTGGCGCGCGCTCGGAGTCGCCCGATGGATAAAGGCCGACCTCCATGCAGCGAAATGTAGGCGAAAAGGCGGCGAACGTAGCCCGGCGGCGGCCGCTCCGCCGCCGGCGTCGAAAATACGGCTGTTCGTCGGCGATCTACGCGAGCTAGATGTCGAACGCGCGGCGGCGAACGCGACCGGAAGCGGCAAACTGCATTTTGAGGCCGCAGCCAATCACAGCCTCGTACTTCGTTATACTTCCTGTCCTGTCTTCGATCGGCGGCGTTCGCCGGGTCACGTTGCATGGAGGTTGGGGTGGACGAAAACTGAGCGGCGCGTCAATCCACGGCGTCCGCCGCAACCTCCACGGCGGCCGTGGAGGTTGCCGCGCGCGGTTTTACCGATGATTTCCCCTCAGGAGCTTCGCCCACTCATCATCATTCACCCCGTCGATATGCTGTGAATTTTTTCAGACGCCACGCGCCACCAGAAGAGGATTTGGCGCTGTTGGCGCGAATCACGTAGGGAGCCTACATGCCTCCGTATTTGCTCCCTAGAATTACGAGGGAACACAGTGGATGCTACAGAGGCCGCCCACTGCCCGAGGCCTTTTATGTTTTAACTCGGTATAGGAAAAACGCAAGCAGCGCCCGCGACGTCACCAACCCCATTTCTCCCTCGCCACTTCTTGCCATGACAATTAATGCAACGTTTTTCAGACGCCACGCGCCACCAGTGGAGGAGTTCGCGCGGTTGGCGCGAATTACGTAGGGCGCCTACATGCCTCCGTCTTTGCTCCCTAGAATTACGAGGGAACACAGTGGATGCTACAGAGGCCGCCCACTGCCCGAGGCCTTTTACGTTTTAACTCGGTAGAGGAAAAACGCAAGCAGCGCCTGCGTCATCACCAACCCCCTTTCTCCCTCGCCACTTCTTGCCATAACAATTAATGCAACGTTTTTCAGACGCCACGATCCACCAGTGGAGGAGTTCGCGCTGTTGGCGCGAATTACGTAGGGCGCCTACATGCATCCGTCTTTGTTGCCAAGAATTACGAGGGAACACAGTGGATGTTATAGAGGCCGCCCAGTGCCCGAGGCCTTTTATGTTTTAACTCGGTATGGGAAAAACGAAGCAGCGCCTGTGACGTCACCAACCCCCTTTCTCCCTCGCCACTTGTTGCCATGACAATTAATGCAACGCAACATTTTTCAGACGCTACGCGCCATCAGGGGAGGATATGGCGCTGTTGGCGCGAATTACGTAGGGCGCCTACATGCCTCCTTCTTTGCTCCCTAGAATTACGAGGGAAAACAGTGGATGTCACAGAGGCCACCCAGTGCCCGATGCCTTTGATGTTTTAACTCGGTATGGGAAAAACGCAAGCAGTTCGCTTGAAAGAAGGGCGGCAATTGAAAAAGCGTCGACCCGAATAGAAGCGCGAATGGGCACGAAAAGAACGGAAAGGTGCTGGCGTTACCTTTGCCGCACCAAGGTACAGCCCGCCGAGTAGCGGCGAATCCATCCTAGATGAACAGCAACTTACCCGCTTGGAACGTCGATGTTAGCTAATCTTTCTTGATCAGCTTCAAGGGCTTTCAGAGCTAATTCTTCGACGGTGTCTTTCACTACTAAGCACGCGCACATAAACGGTTGCCGGTTTAAAAGAAAGAGGGCGTGCACGCGCAGATATAGCTTTCATGCCCTTACTCTGATTTGATTGTAGGGTTTAACGCACCGACTTAACACAGGCGATGAGGCCCGACGTAGTGGAGGGCTGCGGGTTAGTTTTGACCACATGGGGATCTTCAACGTGCGCCGAAATCTCGTCCAAACGGGCGTTTTTGTTATTCGCCTCCATCAAAAAAGCAGCCTCAGCCGCAGGGATTTGAACCCGCGACCTCGTGCTCAGCAGTGCTTGATGCCCTTACTCATCACATGGAGCTGTTGCACCTGCGGGAGGTTTAAGCGTGGACCTTAAACGCCACAATGCGACCTGTCCAGTGTCCTCAGTGGGGGAACGGACTCGGTCAGTCTGATGAATAAGTACGATGCCTAAAACGGGGCAGAAAAACAGACAGTCTATCTTTGTCCGCTAGAATAAAGCTCGAGTTGAAGCAAGTGTCATTCAGCTAAATGCGAAATTGCTATCAAGTATGCTCAATCGCGAATCACAAACAAACGCATTTTTTTCAGGCACTCCGTGGACTGCGTCAAGCTTCGCAGCGTATTCTTCTTCACAGAGTGTAGGAACCCTAATTGTTGCGATAATCCTCCCCGTTTGGTTTTCCGTTTTAAAGGTTTTTCAATTCCTATTTGTGCGACTTAGCTTCATTGTGATAACACCAATTCAACCGCTTTTAATTGTTTTCTTCTCAAGAGCCGTCTACTTACCTTCTCCACAGAGCCGTCCTTTAAAACCCGGAGGGCAGATGCATTGTCCCGTTACGCCGTGTGATTGTCCGCCGTTTTTACAGTCACGGGGGAACAGTGTAGGGCCTGAAAAAATAATAAGTCTACGCCGTGCTCATTCATATCATTGTAGCGATGATTCTGCTAATGTAACTTGTCGTTTATAGATTCGCGTTCTCATGGCAAAAATATTTGGCGAAGATTGCCGCTTGTCAAGTGCGTCAAAGACGTCAACCTTTTGCAACACAGATCAACCACAATACCACATGTACATCATAGCACTGGTAGCTTCCATTTTCGCTGTCTTGTTATATCACCGACCATTACAAGCCAATACAATCTCGCTAACGCAAATAACACGCTCCTCCCTTCACAGGACGTGTGTCTACAGCAGCCAGCGGCGCCAGACATTACCTAGCAACCACGAGAGTTATTCAACATACATGATGTATCGTAACTCCAAGTAGGGCTCATCATAGAGGCAGTACTACGGGCTCACCAATCAAAAAGACTCCTTACCGAATCACCACAGATGCACTGTGCAATGTGCTACCATGCACTGGCAAGATAAATCGCCTTAAGCTTTTAAAGCAAAGCTTAGTAGCTCTACCAGCCAATGGTTCTTTCGTGGCGTCCGGGACAACAAACTCTCAATGCATCCTAGGTGGCTGCGGGGGGAAGGAGTGGGGGCGGAAGGTTTCACTCACGAAGCATAGAAAAGATGGCGCAGCGAATTTACCCAGCGTTCCCCGCGCGGAAGTGCCCGCTCGCCGGCGGCAGCGTCGGCGGTACGGATTTGTCGTCTGAGTTAGCGACGGTTGTTTTGGGCCTGTTTTGGTGCAGCTTCGCCTTCATTGTGTGGTGCTTTCGCACGGCATGATTAACTTGTTCGACAGCACCTCCAGGGTAACCGGCACCCAAAGGAATTAAGTGGTCGCACGGCAAACGTACGTTAAGGATTGGTTTGCAGGGCATGAAAACAAACAAAAAAAAAAACTATGTTAAGACCACATACACAGATCTGGCCGATAGAGAAACGCTACCTTTTCCGCACTGCTTGCTACGAATGGGACTCTGTTTTCTAAATTGGTGACTACGAATTCGGTTGCGTTTTAAAACATGTTTAAAAAGGCGAAAGTAGCAACTGGTTCTAATAAATAGCGAGTATATAATCTACCTCAGCTTTCTCGCTACTCTCAAACTTACTAAACTATCTCGATTATATCGGTATAAATGGGAATCCCTAAGATCACATGCGGAATTGTTTCGGTGTGTGCGCTTGTGTCGGGCGTTGGTGTAGCCCCAAACTAGCACATCAGGATGGCTAGGTTTTGCTGTCTCAGCCTTCGAAAGACGCTCCACTCTGTTTTCTTTCTCCCGAATCACGGCCGGGCTACAGCGGCGGCGGCGTACGCCGCTCTAGCCCGGCCGTGACCGACGCTTCTGCTGCGCTCGGGATGCCGGCCCCGCGAATTCCAGGTAACGGCGGGCAGAATTTCTGGCTTCACTCTTTTTAGAGCAACGTGTGTGAATTCAAGTGCTATTGCATGGGCAGTTGCGGGTGTTGTTTAAAGCTCTGCTTTCCAGCCACCTTCATAGCGTGGATTGGAGCCAAGTTTTTTAGTAATCAAAGTAGTCTCCCTTTGACAGCTAATCAAAGCAGTCTTATGTTTGAGCATCTATCAAATTTTTATTCCTATGCTGAACATTGATTGTTTCACTGAAAGATGGCATCATAATACGTAGTTTTGCGAAGTTTCTAACCCATCGCTGGTAACCAGTTGTTACATTTGGGACGGCATCCCAGCACCGTACTCTGTCGCCTCCGTCATGTGAGGTAGCGCGGTGAAGAGCGGCCAGCAAAAGTTGCTGCCGTGGTGACGGCGAGAAGAAGCCGAAGGCAAGCGTAACTGGTTTACAGCATGGCGAGAAATGAGCCGAAGCAAGACGGGAACAATGCCCTTACGGGCGAGGTTACAGTACAGGACTCGAGCAGAATGACAGTATTCATTCGCTGCTCCAAAATGAATGCTCTTCTGAGCTTAGGGCCCTGTATTTATGCCCATAATGCTAATTGTCAAACAAGTTCTCAGCTGATTTTTTCACACGGCGCGAACAGAGTAGAGACACACACAACACCCTTTCCAGACTTCGTGAGGGGTCGGTACTAAAGGCGCCCGCTGAATCTGAGAGAGGGGAGTGAGGAGTTCTCCGCTGCGGCGTCGGCGTCGTTCTGGTACGTCGCTACAGGCAGCGTTTGTTGCCGCCGAAGTTGGAATCACGCCGACATCGAGGGGCCCTTAAGGCGGCCGTTCTGCGGCATGTTGTGATCTGTACAAGGCAAGCTTGCACTCGCAAAACTTTGCAGGACGCAAGGGAATGCGTGCGGCGCGCAGAATTGTTCATCTTCACAGAAGGGCAAACCGGGGGCCCGTATTTTGATGGGGGAATTTCGCCACTCCTAATGTTGGGGAATTCTAGCAACCAACGTCTCTACCACTGAGCGACAATCAGTAGTCTTCGATAATTACGCGTCAAGGATAGCAGATCCTTAACACATAATATGGGCATTCACAGAAAAGCAAAACGACACACAAAGAATAAACACCTTTAATATTAGGAGTAATGGGAGACTGCGCTGCTCAGTTCCGAAGAACGATAACCACTATTGATCCAAGAAGCTGTATAAGCCGCTAGGGGTCAAGTAGTCCTAGCCGAGGGCTGAAAAAAAGGACAGCGCACCCCCAACCTTCGCACTTGTAGCTTTCTTAGAAACAGCTGTTTTTCTCTTTCTCTCTACAGGAGTGTCACGCCCATTTATTAAAAGTCATTCCAAAATTACGCGTTGATCCACCGCGCGCACTGCGTCTTAAGTCCACAGCAACGCACAACTTTTTCATATGTTCTCTACTCTGTCTCATGAGCTGGCAGCATCCGGGTGCAAGCTACGAAGCATGCACTGGCTGAGTCCGCACGTAGCCCCACATAGTGTTCTAATTGCACGTTCTCTTCCTTGTTTTCAACGATAATCATTTAAAACCCACCACGAGGCCCTAACTTGGGTTGGTTTACGCTTTTTGGCTTTAGCCTTGGGAAGTTTTTTCTCTTCCAGCTAGGTAAAAATTGGCTATACTTGGGAACAAGTTAAGAACGGCAAGTAGCACATGTATCTTATCACTCCGCTTAAGGGACGTATCCGGATTTCAACGGGCGCGTGTGTTTCGAAAGGAGATTGTTATGAATGCATGGCATCGTCTGCCTTTCCTAAATAGTTTGTTTGTCGTCGCTGCAACAGTTTATTAGCATATTAAGTCCGAAAAATCACGGAAACGGATGATTCCATGTTTAAAATATTCCCAGTAACGCACTAGTTGCGGCGCGCGGAGTAACATCCGGCTGCGGTGATGAGGCACACGGCAATGTCCGTTGCCCTTCTTTACCTGCGTATAGTGCGGCACTTCTTCCCTAGGCAGGAACACTACGGGGACACCGTCGCTGCACGCTCCGTGGTTTTCCTCTTTCGCAACTAGCTTTTGAGACAGAGTATACACGTTCCGACACGCCTCGAAGAAATTTACGTCCTAGCACAAAGAGCCGCTTTCTTGAACAAACTGCTCAGGGTCTAACCTTATTGGCTGTCTAGTTTAGCCTACGGACCATGAATAAGTAGTTTACCCGTTAGCTTCAAGGCCGTGCACACACGCTAATCTACAGGGCAGAAAAGGTAGGGGGCAGAAAGGTAAAAGAAACAGCACTTCCGCCGATGCTCACTGTTCACACAAGGTTCTCTGTTCAGGAATAACCCATGCTGGTCATTCGTAGTTCACAGTTTACTCAATGTTTCTCTAGTCACACAAGGTTGACACTGGGCGGATGCGGCGCATGGTCCACTCTAGAGGAGTCGGCAAGGCCGCTTCACCAGTCTTAAGAGGTCATTCTCATGAGCAAATTGAATAATCGTTTCGAGAGTCGATCACCTCCTCGTACACGATGGAAGTGTTTGGATCTGAATTTATGAGTTGGGCCCTTAGCTAAAAGCTGTGGACTGACTCTGTCGAAGGCGAGACAGAGCCAGATAAGATGAAATGTATTTGTGTTCTGTTGTTACGTCAGTAGAGGCAGCGGCGAAGTCTGGGCTCTGCCGGGGCTGTCTTATTGGATAGAACTGGAGGAGTATAGGTTGGATTAGCGTAAACTTTGCACGTTGCATCTTTGGAACCGCTGGCCACCTTCAATAAGCCTCAACCAATGGTTCGGTGTCAGTACGCGACACTCAAGTTTCCTTTCGAGCGTTGCCCATTTCCCCTCTGCGGATATGTTTCCCTTCTTTTCGGTAAGGGCAGAATATTTTATGGCGTATATGGACAACCCTAACCGCAGAATCGGGACACTAATTCCTCACGCTGCAGAATTAACACTATTGTTCGGCAAGACCCGGGCCAACGCAAACATCCTATATGTCAGTTCTGCACCAACCATAAATAAACTTTCTACGTGGTTTGTCCATGTCAACGTGCTGGTTGCAATACAAGAGCGTGATCTCCTTGAACATACCAGAAGGTTGCCGTAACACCGAAAGGTGGAACATATAGAGCGCCTTTCTAAAAAGGCAGCGCTTTTCCATTGTGCAGACATCTTTTGACCCAGCCGACACACCCAATGATAAGTAAGGTTTCAGCACGTTTACAACTTTCTCGATGCAATTGCTCTGTTGTTTAGTTTAGTCTGTTCTACGAAAAGAGCCAGAGAGCGGTCATGTGAAGGATCGCGTATCACGCCGCAGTTGGAAAAGGTATAGGGGATCCATATTAACGTCACCGCTATCTCCCCCGCCATTGTTTTACAACGGAAACGGTAATTGGTGTCTACATTAAGCTTCGCTTTCTGCTCTAGTCGACTGCATAGAAACTGCGGAAAATATTCTTGATAGCGAATGTAAATGAGGAAGCCGGACAATCGTTTGGCGTTTGCACCAAGTGTAGCTAAATACAAATGACCGACAGGTTCTCCCGTAACTACTCCGGAAGTATTACTATCGGAGTACGAGGTACAGGCTCTAAAGTGCGTGATAATGGAGTGCATGTATACCGTCTCCTCTGACGCACACCGATGAACTACGTTGGTATCACATGCCCGCGCGTCCGTAACTAAACCTGGCCGTGGTTGCAAAAGGCTTCATACCAAGGACAGAGCAAAGTTAAAAGGACATTGGCTCTGAAGGTAACTATTACGGACAAAAGAGCTGATCCAAATTCTCAGCGCCAGAACTAAAAACAACAGCAGCCACGTCGATCGCGATGAAGTAACTTCGGGAAACTTCATGCCTAGTGGCGTCCTTAATGCGCAGTAAAGCAGCTGTGCGTATGGTACGGTAAATCATATTACCGGACAGGGAGGAAGGCGTGATGAGGAGGACCAACGCATTGTTAACGGCTAACAATTGCGTTGATGGCCACTCTTGATGAAGTCATAATTTGAGTCGGCACATTTGTCAGCGACTGATTCCAATATTGAGAACGAAAGTCGGTTATCTATTAATCGTGATATTAGAGGTGCCGATAAGCACATAAATATCATAGGCTGTAGCCCTATAGGCAGGCGCGCTCCTGTGGCAGGTCATGTTCAAACATCGCAAGGGCTTCGTGGCGGGACGGTGCTTGCAAATTATTTGTCACTATCGATATCCTTGTAAAGTTTACTTGCAGAAAGTTGTGATAATAATCATTTAAATAATTATAATAATTATAACATAAAAGAATATAAATTCTGTAGCAATATTGTTTTCTTCTTTATCGTGTAGTCGGCTAAGCAAGGACGTCTCAAAATACTTACGGCGAACGATTAGCTTCATCACAGCCCGATTTCTTCCCGGCGCTTCAAATCTTGGTCCACTTGCAATGTACACGCCGCTGTCCGAAGAGCGCACACTTCTTAGAGTCAAGGACTCCATGTCGCCGGTGGCCAGCGTATTGGACACCGTTCCTGCGGCATCATCTACCTTGGCCCAAGACGTGACGTGAGGGCGCACGTGGTCGAACCCGGGGGCACCCTGGACCCGGAGGGTTACTCTTTCGTAGACGTTTGCAGTGACTGTAAAGTTCTGGGGTAGGAACGTGGGCCCGTCTGCGCAAAAGAAATCGAATGGTGCGGCTAGTTTCCGAAACAGCGCCCTTATAGAGCAAAGTAACGTTAAAGGAGTAAAGTAGAAGGAGTTTGCTCCTTACTACCGTGAATCCCAAACGTGCGTTTCGCTCTGTGTACCCCAGGAGGCGCCGTCGTTACAAGATCAACTTGCGCTGCCTCGTACGTCCAAATCGGCCGCCATTTTTCCATAGGCGAAAATCGTTCTTATTTGTTTTCAGAATAAACACGTAAGTAAGGTCTTTTTTCCCGGTGTCACAAAAAATAAACCACAAAATGCCACCTTCGTGTTTAAGTTTGAGCGCGAACAGAACAGTGGTTCGCTCAGGAAAATTTTTTGAGGTGCTCCAATTATCGTCGCACCACCCTCACGCACGCCTCAAGAAGATGCAATCAGCCAGGCGGCTGCGATTCAGCCGCAAACACAATATACAAAAGCCCAGATTCTTCGCGAAAAATTGACGTAGATCACCGACGTTCCCTCGCATTGCGGTCAATCATGCGATGCTTCCACAGGCTAAAAAATCCGATGAGCAGAACAAGGTCGTAGTGCACGGAACAGCTTTTCATACCTGGCAAGGATCGTATGCTATAGGGCGTGATGTCTACGTGTTTTTTAAGAGTCCCCTGCAGAACATCACAAAAAAAGGCCGCGTATATACTCCTTTCGTTGCAAATGTCGACTAAAGACAGTAGCCGATTGGTTTCCGTCGCAGGTAAATACCTCCCTTCTCTTTCCCGCTCACCTCTCATGCTGATGCTCTTCCGTCGCGCTCCTCCCAAAATAAACACGCTAAAGGCTTGCTAAAGGCAATTTAAATTTACCTCGTTCCACTACGCCAAGCCGGGGGATTCGATGCTAGCTATGCCGTACTGTGGAGACGCGCCCGAATCGAGGCAGCCTACTACAACGTTTATAGAACCACGTTGCCGTACTCCGCGTGTGTGCCGAGAAGAACGTGTAACTATTTAGTGGAACCTTTCGTCGCTCTTGCAGTTTCATTTTTTTTAATGCCGCTAGTTAGCGCGAGAAACAGCAGGCGACGGTTTCCTGCAGTTGATGTAGTATTTTATTCGCTCTTGAAAAAACCAAGCATCCATGCTTTTTAATAAAGGAACACTGCAAATATCACTCATGTATTGATTCCCTGCCTCATACTTTCGTAAAGTGGTGTTGTTGTTCAACAATGTTGACAAGTATGAACATTAACACCTGATTTAGGCGATTAGATTTGGCTGTTGGTATAAAAGACTGTTGCGTAGTTTCTATTTCACTTTGGCTGGGTGGCTGTATCGTGCCCCAGACAGACACAGGCAGACAGACCAACATTTCTGCGTTTAAGTAGCCCAATAAAGACTGCCGTCTTTAAAACACAACATATCGACACAAAACAAAGTAGTGAACTCGAATTGTCTCCGGTTGGTTACAGAAGCGATAGTTAACAGACCAAGGCACACATACACTTTTACTATTGAGCCATGTTTTAATAGGCAACGTGGATGTGTGCAACCTAAAAAGCAAGTTTTTGTAGCCACCAGGATGCACATCCACTTGACTCATTTGAACGCACTGTAGCCTAAGAAGTTTAGATGTGGTTAGCGGTATATGCGCACCGGAAAGAAGCTTTCAAATAAAGCACCCGTCAATTCCTCCCTGGAGACACCGTACAAATACTCGAGACCAAAAACGCACAGTAAGAAACCTGAAAGTGTCATCAACCTCTTTAAATGGGCTATGCAGACAAAATACAAGCTTGTTTGATTCGAGAAATTTTCTTTTTTATAGTGCCCAAGCTTTTGACCGGGAGCAAACGATGCTTTATTCCCTGATAAATTAGTCAATTCAAGTTAAATTTTATATCTCCCGCCAAATCATCCGTTTTTGCGACGTCTGCAATGACATAACAAGAAAAGCCCTCCAGCCGATTGCGGAGCCTCGTTTAACATTAGTCAACCTTGATGGTACCACCATATTGGAACGGGTCATTTTCTGCCTTTGCTTCGTTTTTTGTCGTATTTGTGCCTGGCTTGTTTTTGTTATTGTAGAAAGTACCGTTTCGTGAAACATGGTGTCCGCTCGACAAATATGGTCACATAAGACACTGTCGCTTACGGCTATCGGCCTCTGTCGTCTGAGACAATCCAAAAGCACCGCAGCGCTGTGCAGCTAAAACAAGCATAGTGCGCGCAATACCAACAGCAGTACGCAACGGTACTTTTGTGTTTACGTGTACTTTCGTAACTTAAACTGTTTACCCAACCATTCCTACTGCAAAGAAAGAATAGACTCTTAATTTAAGCACAGATAGCTCGTTCGGCAAGCTTATAAGTCCTGTCTAATTTGCGTTTGGTTTTGGTGGCCTCAGCAAATCGCAGTGCTGCAGCGTATGGCATTATAGGTTCTGTTGCGGGAAATGAGCTAGTAGGTCGCATGGCCATTCCCTTTTATCCTAATGATATAGCTTATTTGAGTGGCGTCTTCGCTAAAAGGGTGTCAGTAGGATTTTAATGAGGCAATCTTTCGAAGGATTTAAACTTGTGTTTTGTCTGCGTGGCCCCTGTCAGCCCCTATGGAACAAAAGTTGTTGTCGGTATTCCTTTTCACAAGGCACTTAGACACATGGGTTATTGTCAGGGAATTGAGATCTTTCAGAGGAAATGTGGCCACTTGACAAAATTAACAAAACTATGAGTTTGAAACGTAGAACTTCTAGAATATTCCATACACGTGACAACTGAATGTGAACGCATGTGAGTAGAACAGTTGCACACCAGCCGCACAAAACCCTGATTCTAGGAAAGTTGTGTTGTGTGCCAGTACATTTGCTTATGTGATTTCAGTCGTAAGACGGAGACACGAAAGTGATTAAACAGGCGCATTAAGTGATTAAAGAGGCGAAAGTGATTAAACAACAGACAAAGAAGCTAAAGCAAATAAAGTGATGGAAATGCAACGTTTCAGCAAAGAAGTTGTAAGAAATATCACCGTACTTCCACCTTTATCACGCGCACGCAAACTTAAGTGCCCTATAGAACTTATCTTGTGGTATGGTGAATTTGCTATCTACACTGGCGCCGTAGCTCATAGGCTAATAGCCAGAGAACACGGTTCTATCGTGGCTGAGGCTACTGTTTTTTCTGGTGGAGAAAAAAAAGAGGTGCTTCCATAATTCATGACTGTAACTTGAGCGCACAAAAAACGAGGACTGAACGAAAGACACGAAGACTAGTGCAGACTAACAACTGGATTTATATTCATGACTCAACACAGATATACCATCTTTGACAACACCCCCGCATGATTAAATGTGTACGTATCATGTCATACTTCATCACTCAACTCATATATACCCTCTTTGACAACACCCTCGCATGATGAAATGTGTATCATGTCATACTCCATTCCTCTACACATATATACCCTCTTTGACAACACCCGCGCATGATCAAATGTGTACTTATCATGTCATACTTTATCACTCAACACATATATTCCCTCTTTGATAACACCCTCGCATGATCAAATGTGTACGTATCACCTCATACTTCGTCACTCAACACATAATATCCTCTTTGACAACACCCGCGCATGATCAAATGTGTACGTGTGCACGTCATACACGTATGACGTGATACGTAAACGTTTTATCATGCGCGTATGTTGTCAAAGGGTTGAGTGATGAATATGAGTGATGAGTGATGAATATGAGTTGAGTGATGAATAAAAATCCAGTTGTTAGTCTGCCCTGGTCTTCCTGTCTTTCGTTCAGTCCTCGGTTTTTGTGCGCTAAAGTTACAGCCTTGAACTGTCACCAACTAGCCCGCGTTTCAGTGATATTGACCGTGCATAATTTCCCAGCAAGATAAATATCAACAGCTTATCTAAATGAACCGCAGCGCTTCGCGACGGCGTTTTTGATAGGCCAGGTGGAGCTTCGGCGTATAAAACCCAAATGTCTTGTTTTTATTTCACGGTTTTTGCTTTGGTCCTTCATGACTGCTTCTTCAGAAAGATGCCTGACAGAGTCGATGTCGATTGCTGTGAAAGGCTTACCGTTTTCATCGTAATACATGGCTGGCGAGGTGACGGTGGAGATTGCAGATCCGTGCACGTCGCACCAATAGAGATTAGTCCTCGCATGGAAGAACACATGTTGGGGCACATCCAGTACGTAAGCTCCTGAAATGACGCATCCGTAAAGCAACCGTAAAATTAGTTTCTTTCTGCGGCTATTGTTTATCGCAAACTTTGCTGGTTTTTTTTTCCTTCGTCATGTAGAATTGCTACCACTGTCATTTAGGTTTGCTGAAGGCAGATAACAAGTGATACCAGAAACGAAGGTTTCACGATATCAAAAAGTGTGCGCCTACTGTTGGTGGGAGACGAAAATCGCCTAACTCGCTACCGGGCAGATTGTGGCGTCGTGGAAGTGCTGGAAACCTTCGCTGCTTTGCCGTGTAGTACGAACTAGCTCGTCGGGCAGACCAAACAGTACCCTAACCATGGCAGAACTATTATTACGCTGCTATACGAGGTTTCCGGAACTCCACACACTTGGTATGCGGTCTCAACGCGAAGACGCATTTTCAAGCCCATCATGGCTGCGAACATCGAACGCGACAAGAGAGAACTGGAATCTTTGATCTAAGTTGCCCGATTCGCCGTATTAGATCCTGATTTTGATTTGTGGCTTCGGATCTTCTCTTCTCGTGCTCTAGGGACTGAACCGCAACTGCAGCTGTATAGACTGTTGTATTCTTGGGTATGTATACTTAAACATAAACAAAAATACGTGACGTGACATGAGACTTGCCTCTTTCTCTTATTTTGACGTGGTTGTGTAAGACTAACTTCCGTTTTAGCCAATGATTGTCGGGATCACATGCTTGATATCGTGACTTTTCAGTACACGAAATCCAAAGCTACCATGAGGAGCATTCATCACCCCAACAATGACTCTTCTTCAAGATATAGGAGGTCATTTAGTATGATTCGTGCCTCATGTCCCGCCCAACCGCGCCGACAAATTTGGCAGGTCCTGGCGAAACTTTTCCTATTTGAGTGGCAAGGAAAACGTCACTTCGGTCCAATTTTTTATCAGCATCCAACTTTGGACACCAGTTATCCTTGTAACGTGCAGCCTCACCTAGAACGTGTATCGTAACTCCGTTACAATTTGATCCCTGCATCATCATCATCATCATCATCACCAGCCTATCTACTCCCACTGAAGGGCAAAGGCCTCTCCCATTAATCTGCAATTAACCCGTTCCTGTGCTAACTGCGACGAATTTATCCCAGGAAACTTCTTGATGTCATCTGTCCATCTAACGTTTTTCCGCCCCTGCAACGCTTGCCTTCTCTAGGGATCCACTCTGTTACTCTAATGACCAACGGTTATCTTGCCTTTGCATTACATGCCCTGCCCAAATCCATTTCTTCTTAAATTCTACTAATATGTCCTTAACACGCGTTTGTTCCCTGACCCACTCCGCTCTCTTCTTGTCCTTTAATGTTACACTTATCATCTTCCACTCCATTGCCCATCTCTTAGTGAGTCTCCAAGGTTCTGCCCTGTAGGTGAGTACCGGTAAGATGCAGCTGTCATACACTTTCTTCTTCAGGGACAAGGGTAGGCTGCCACTCATTATCTGAGAATGTCTGCCGTATGCACTCCACCCCATACTTATCCCATTCTTATCCCCATACCCCATTCTTATCCTTCTAATTATATCTGCCTAATGGTTGGGATCCGGAGTCACAACTTGGCCTAAGTAGATATATTTGCGTTCCAAGTCCACTGCCTCGCCACCTGTCTCAAACCGCTGTACTGCCCCAAGGTTATTGATCATTGCTTTGCTTTTCTGCATAATAATTTTCAGTCCCACAGTTCTACTCTGTGTGTTCAGTGCGGAAAGCATGCTTTGCAATTCGTCCCCCGAGTTACATAGCAAGGCAACCTCATCAGCAAATCTGAGGTTACTGAGGTATTCTCCATTAACCCATGCTCCAACCTGTTCCCAATCCAACGTTCTTAATACTTCTTGTAAACATGCTGTGAATAACATTGCAGAGACTGTGTCTTCTTGTCTGACGCTCTTCCTTATAGGTATTTTACTGCTCTCCTTATGGAGGATGATGGTAGCTGTGGACCCATTGTAGATATCCTCTAGTATTCTTACATAATACTCATCTACCCCCCGATTCCGTAATGGCTGAATGACTGGTGAGGTTTCGACCGAGTCAAATGCTTTCTCATATTCTATGAAGGCTATATATGGGGTTCAGTATACTCAGCGCACTTCTCTATCACCTGATTGATTGTGTGAATATGGTCCATTGTTGAATAGCCTTTACGGAACCCTGCTTGTTCTTTAGATTGACTGAAATCTAAGGTTGCAGAAATTCGGTTAGCGATTACCTCGGTAAGTACCTTGTAGACGACTGACAGCAATCTGATCGGCCTGTAATTTTTCAAGTCTTTCATGTCACCTTTCTTAGGGATTAAGATGATGTTCGCGTTCTTCCAAGATTCCCGAGCACTTGCGGTCATTAGGCATTGCGTAGCAGGTTTGCCAGTCTTTCAAGTACAATTTCTCCGCCATCCTTCAAGAGGTCTGCTGTTATCTGATACTCACCAGGTGTTTTCCCCCTATTTTTTTCTTTCAAAGCCTTCCTTACTTCTTCGGTCGTTACTGGTGGGATGTCTATCTCCTCTTAACTACTTTCTTTTTCGGCATTATCCTGGATGTCCCGGCTACTGTGCATATCCCTATAGAACTCCTGGGTTACTGTGACTATTTTATCCCTATTTGTGATGGCATTGCCTTGCTTGTCTTTAAGTGCATACATCTGATTTTTCCCCACGTTAAGACGTCTCTTCACTGATTTCAGGCTACCTCCGTTCTTTACAACGTATTTGATCCTCTCGAAATTATACTTTTGTATGTCAGCTGTCTTACGCTTATTGATTAACTTCGAAAGCTCCGCTAGTTGTATTCTGTCAGCTGGTGTGGAGAGTGTCATGGTTTGCCGTTTCCTAATTAGATCTTTCGTCTCCTGGGAAAGTTTACCAGTATCCTGTCTAGTTATCGTTCCCCCGACTTCTACTGCACACTCCGTGATAATGCGCGTAAGGTTGTGGCTGGCTTCCAGTGTCGTACATTCTGCTTCCTCGATGAGACCTAAATATCGGTTCTGCAGCGCAATCCTGAATTCTTCTACTTTACGTCTTACTGTTAGCTCATTAATCGGCTTCTTTCGTACTAGCTTGTTACGGTCCCTCCTCAAATCTAGCCTAATTCGAGATCTTACCATACGGTGGTCAGTACACCTTACCCTTCCGGGCACTTCCACATCCTTCACGACGCTAGGATTATCGCATAATATGAAGTCTATTTCATTTTATGCTTCCCATTCGGGCTCCTCCACGTCCACGTCCGTCTCTCCCGTTTGCAGAAGAAGGTATCCATTATGCGTAGGTTATTCCGTTCTGCGAACTCGACAAGTAGGTCCCCCCTGCTATTTCTACATCCCAGACCATAGTTCCCAACTGCCTTGTCTCATGCCTGATTCTTGCCTACTTTAGCATTGAAGCCCCCAATAACTACGGTATACCGTGTTTTTACTTTAGCCATTGCCGATTCCACATCTTCATAGAATTGTTCCACTACCTGGTCGTCGTGGCTGGTTGTGGGAGCGTAGCCCTGTACCATCCTGAGTTTTTACCTCTTATTCAGCCTTATTAAAAGACCTAGTGCCCTTTCGGTAATGCTATAGTATTCTTCTATGTTGCTGGCTATGCTTTCAGTGACTAGAAATCCCACGCCCAGTTCTCTTCTGTCCACTAGACCAGGGTAAATCGGAGGTATCCATTTTTCAGCACTGTAATGGCTTCACCTGTCCTCCTAACCTCACCAAGCCCTGTAACATCCATTTAATGCCCTTTAATTCCTCAAACGACACCTCTAGACTCGCTTCATTAGATATGGTTCTAACTTTGCCGGGTTCAGATTCCTATGGCGGCCTGTCCGGGTCCAGGCATTCTTAGAACCCTCTGCTGCGTCACAAGTCTGACCGCCGCCGTGGTCAGTTGCTTCGCAGCCAATGAAGACTGAGGATCGTGGGTTAATGGCGTATTCATGGAAGGTTGTGACCGTTACTACACCAGGGTGGCCAATCCTGCTCTGGTGAGGGAGTGCGTTACCGGCAATGGACGCCGGGGTCATGCAGCACCCCTAGCCCCATTCTGCAATTACGTCAATACGCGGATACTTTTTTAATCCGGTGGCAATTGTCTGGCACTGGGATTGGAACAACAGTCCTTGTGCTTGCGAGGCGGATGTTCTACCTACCTCTATGCCACAGCTGCCTATTCTACGCCACTGCTGCCTATGATCCCTGCATAACGACCACACAATCGCCCTGTCCATTCGGTGACGTGACACTTACGAAGTACTCCGGAATAACACCATCTTATTTTTAAGACTGACCACACATGTGTAAAATATGACAGTTTCACACACGAAGCTAAGACATGTTACCATTGGTTCGTCCTGGACGGAATTCAACACCTGAGAATGGCACTTCGGTTATGGAGACACCGAAATGGGCGGAGACACCAGGAGGTACATAGCATTCAAACTTCGGGCTGCTTCCTGGGCCGTAGACGAAATTTCGGCTTAGCATCGTGACATCCAGAATGTCGGCCGCAGCTGAAAAGAAATGGTGCCATCGAATTTTAGTACATCTTGGAAATGCACAACTCTTAGTTTTATTCGTTTTGGTATATGGCGAATACAGATGTGTAGCATTACTTCGGTGAATGTGCGCCCCATAATACCTTTATCAAGCGGCAATGGGCCACTCCACATCGTGTTAGGTGTACAAAATATTTTGCTGGACGTTGTGGGCCCTAACAAAAGCTTCAGTCAACTTCAAATATACTAAAAATAACTGCTTTCTTTTAATCAAAAACCCCCCAAAATCGCCCAATTTTCAAATATTCAGTTCAAAGCTTGTTCCACTCTCTGGAAATAACGTCCGGTAAGACATAGATACCTCTCCAAACTTTCTTGTCCGTACGATTCAATAGATCGTTCGCAATATGTGTAATGTTGCATTAGTGCTTTTTATGCTGTTTTCTTATTGAAGCGAAGCTTCCTATACCTCATTCATGGCTTTCGATATTGCTCCAACTCACAGCAGGAAAGCCAACTTTACACAATGGGTTTTTACAAAACGGTGATGGCGATAAACTCGCACCCATGAGCCCCTCAAGAGAAATACGCTTCCCGCGGTCGGAATCGAACCTGGGTACCACGCATTGTGAAGCCCACATCTGTAGGACTGCGCCCTTCCGACGCGGTCGACCATCGTTTTGACCATCTTCCTCTTAAAGGAGCCATGAAGAGAAAATGCAAGTTGGTTTTATTCGAAAGATTTCGTGTTTTATAGTGCCCCCAGCGCTTGTCCGGATACAAACGGTGCTTTATTCACTGAGAAATTAAACAATCTAGGTTAAAATTTTGATTTTCCCGCTCAATCGTGCGTTTTCGTGGTCCCAAATGACATCACAGGAACCGACCGCTCTGCAGCCTAGAGTACCTTCATTCACGCATCCGCCGTACAGGGTAGAGACACGTATACGCTGGCGCCGCCATTTTCGCTTGCTCGCTCGCCGCCGAAGCAAGTCATTGTGTCAAAACCGCGCAAAAATTATCGCCGCAACGCGGTTTACTGAAGAAGTGTGAATCATATTGTCTGTTTCGCGTTGCTAGGTCTCGTGGGAAACGAAAAGAATAACGCGTTGAGCCCGTTGGCCAAATTGCGGCGGCACGGGACCGTTCAAAGGTTGTCTCCACCCTGTACAGCGGTGTTGGTTTGTTCCCGCGTTTCTTTACGTTCCGTAACCTAGATGGCGCCACCATACCGTGGCAAGCGTTTGGTTTGTTTTTGCCCGCATTTAAACCTGGCTTGTTTTTGTTCTGGGAGAAAATATTCGTTCCCTGAAACAGTGCTCGCTCGACAAATGGGGTCACGTAAGACACCGTTGCTTGCGTCAATCGGCCAGTGTCGTCTGAGACAACCCCAAGCCCGGTAGTGCTGTGCAGCTAAACCAAGCATGCTGTGCGCAGTGCGAACAGCAGAACGCATCAGTACTTCTATGTTTACATGTGATTTCGTAACTTCCACTGTTTGTCCCATCATTCTTATTGCTTTGTAAAGAATGTGCCCTAAATTTAAGCGAAAATCGCTCGTTCGTCTAGTTTGTAAGCTCTACCTAATTTGCGTCTGCTTCTGCCAGCCTCCGCCAATCGCAGAGCTTAGCTCATGTGACATCATAGGTTCTGTTGCGGGATATGAGCTGGTGGGTCACATGACCATTCCCGTTTTCCCTAATTATGTAGCTTATTTGAGCGACGTTTACGTTAAAAGTGGTGTCAGTATGATTCTAACGAGACAATGTTTTGAATGAACCAAACTTGTGTTTTCTCTTCTCGGCTCCTTTAAAGGAGCACTGACACGAAAATTTTTTGTTACACTTTTATTGCTTTTATCGATGCCTAATGGTTAGGCGCACCGGAAACAGCACTTCAAATACTTCAGCGCGCGATAGCTAATTACATTTAACAGCCTGAAAATTGTTTGTTTCAAATTCCCGCGCTTTCAACCCGAACCGCGCATATGACAGAATCCCGGCCGAGACCTCACCACTTTATGCGGACGTCGCCGGCGACCGCTTGAGAGGGTGTTGCGCCCGCTCTCCGCTCGTGGGGCCGCGCGCGTGAAGAGACGTCATGAGTTTTTCACGAGCGCTGTCGCGTCACTTCTTTTGGCTGCACGGGGTAATGTCACGCTGATGTCCATTTGCTGAGTGCCGCTCCGTGCGCTGCTCCGTCGGCGCGATAAATGAGATCTAATTGAACTATGTCCTTCGCGTCGCAGGCCGCTCATATTTCAGCCAGGGTATTCTGTTGAGTGAAGGACGCGAACTGTGCAATAATATAAACGCCGAAAATTAGTGTCAGTGCTCCTTTAGGAAAGGGTCATATAATTTGTCCTTTTTGTATATGTTTTGCTTGATCAGACAAAAAAAGACAATTAACTGGCAGTCCGCCCCCAAATAAGACTAGGTACTTGTCAGAAATAAGTGATTGTGTGACACAAAATGACAAACGCTTTGCCTTGACCAGCCAAAAAGACAATAAACTGGCAGCCCGCAACCAAATAAGATTGGGTACTTGACAGAAATAAGCGATGATGTGACACAAAATGTGAAGCTCTCCAGTTTATAATCCCGCTGTTTGGAATTTGTGATTATCTTGCACATCAGGCTCTGTATGTTCCTTTGAAACATTCCGCTACTCGTATACCACGATGTAAAAAACTCGCTAATAGGCTTGGTCTGTAGCACCCACTCTTTGACATGTCCTATAAGCTCCCCTGCGACATTACCAACAAACGCTTTCCCTGTTTACTTGGTGCAATGATCCACTGCGAAGGGTATTTTTATCGTCTGCACAAAACTGCGCTGTGGAATTTTTTCACCCACAAAAAGCTCGCCTAACATATGCTTTGCTTAATGTGGCTATCGAATGTGTTTACTGCTTCAACGGAAAGAAAACTGAGTAATAGTTCTTAGATGACCTGAATGATGTCACTGAAGCCCGGACATGATGCCCAGACCAAGGAAAGAAAAAAAAATGTTTTGAAGAAGTTTTTTGGGCGAAGCCCCTAGGAACTCTGGCTGCCGGCGTCTGATGTCGTCGTCGTAACCATCGTCTCATGTAGCAACCGTACTAAAAGACCGGGACACTCCTATACGCCTCGCGCTGGAGCAGAACAAGTACTGAAAAACACCGGCACACTCGGTTTTGCCTTGCGATGGGACGCTTCGTAACGCGTAATAAATACCACCGGGACATTCATTAACGCCTCGCTCTAGAAAGCTCCGTTCTTCAAAGACACGATAGTTTTACAGCAAATCTGTATACCTCTACCGCCCAATGGTTTCATCTCCGTTGGAAAAAACACCAAGGCGCCAAGAATGCACTTTTCCACTGCATGCCTCGACCCTCCCCAGGTTTCACATTAGTGAAGAAGGTCCTGGATTTTTAAATTACACATGTGCGTAGTCCAGTAATGTTCGGCTCAATCACTTAAAATAAATACTGCTGATAGCGCTCAAAAGTATTTCAGAACAAGTGGGAGAATCTGAAATGGGTTGGATAATTCATTTGGTTTATGGAACAGCTTTCAAATACTAATCCTACATGGACAACAAAAGATGTTTTGTGGTCATCGTTGTCTGTTTGGCACTTTCTTTGTCAGTGTAGCATTAGTATTTATACTATGTCCGTAGTAATTATAATATGTCCGCATTTATTAGTCGAATGGTTTTTTTATAAGAGGGTTGTGGGGATCTGTAATACCTCTCTACCTGCTGCACCTATTTCATAACGGAGCGAAACGATTTACGGAGCAGACACAGTGCGCAAGGGCCATGGTTTTGTTGTAGCTAGCCACCCCCATTCACTCATTCATTGTGCATTTAAATGATTTCGAGATACTTTTAAATATAGGGTCATTGACTGGTTAGCGGCAAGAGCGCAAGGAAAGTTGGCTGCAACTGTTGACATATGCGACGAAAATTCCTACAAGCTGAGCTTATAAAAGCGCCATGTACTTTAAAGCTTTACGAGATATTGCCGCTACGTGAAATTATTGAAACATTTTTGTTTTGTAAGTTTTCTTGTTTACAAACCCACTGCGTGCATTCCCGGCTGGAACTCACCTGTGGCACCGGCAGAAAGGACGACGAGCCCAAGAATGTGTGGAAGATACATCGCGTTGGGTGTAACCGGGACTTCTCTTGCGCCGCACTTTTGAAGAGCACACCGCTGCAGTTTCTCTTTCAGTGCATTCATTTAACTGAAAATCACTCCCGACACCACCGGCTATTGACTCACAGGGAGATCTGGGTATGACATCGAAAAACCTTCTCCTCTGAGACACTAGCACGTCTCTTTATAATAGCACCCTCCCTTTCCCCTACTTTCTCTCTCTCTCTGTCTGCGCACCGGATAAGGGAGTGATGAAACTGTGCGCTTACGCTACTCTTTGAACGACGGCTTTAGTGGAAATTCCCTTGCAACTTCTTTCGCTCGAGAAGTGCAACCGACCGGCCCACCGACCGACGATGAATGAATGAATGAATGAATGAATGAATGAATGAATGAATGAATCCCACTGACAAGATTTCTTGCTCCTCCTCCTTAGAAGCAAACTTGGTTCCATCCATGCTTTTTTTTTCTCTCGCTTCTTTATTCCATGCTGATTGATTGATTGATTGATTGATTGATTGATTGATTGATTGATTGATTGATTGATTGATTGATTGATTGATTGATTGATTGATTGATTGATTGATTGATTGATTGATTGATTGCCGGGTTTAACCTGCCGACGCAACGCAGGCGATGAGGCGCGGTGTAGTGGAGGCCTCCGGATAAAGTTTGACACCTGGCGACCTTTAACGTGCGCCGAAATCAAGTAAACACGGGCGTTCTTGCTCTTCGCCTCCATCAGAACAGCGGCCGCCACAGCCCAGAATTGAACTCGCGTCCTCGTGCTCGGCAGCACGCCTTTGCCGCTGAGCCACCGAGGCGGGTAAATTAATGAATAAAGAAATGAATGGATTACTTAAAGTAACTGAGAAGATTCGCGGCTTCACCTCTTCTCTAGCAAAGGCCTTTCCATTTATGTTTTAGCTCTTTCTCTTATTTCATTCCTTTGTGAATAAATGAGTGAATGAATAAATGAATGATGGAAATAATAGCAAATAAGGGAAAATATAGCGCAAGAAGTGAAGGGAACAAACCAAACGCCAGCGCAAACATAAAAAAACAGACGAAAGAGAAAATATGGTGGCGGGCACAGAAAAGTAGAAAGGGAGGGGCTAGGAAAGAAGATGAGAAAGAAAAGCAAACAATAAAAAATAATTAAAGAGCAATTGAGGGACACTTGGACAACTTCCCTTGTGCTCCTCCGAACTACTCTCCGCACGCGGAACTTATGAAAACCCTAATACATTTCCTCTCCATTCATGGTAATCTAGTATGTGTTCTACATATTCTTTTCTTTGGACAGTGTAATAATTGTTAAGCTACAGTATTTCCTTTATTTTTCAAAAGCTGCCGCCCCTTCTTAATTCCCACAAACGGTTTCCAGCTGCCCCGAGGCTTTAAGTTTGTTGCTTTAATTTCTGCGAGATATATTGAATAATCCGTAATAGTCGTTTATATCTTTATCTCAGACATTTTCTATCTGTATCTTTTATTTGATCGAATACTTTATCATTTCTTTTATACCTTTATCTCCCCACCAGATACCAGACTTCATTCGATTCCAAAAGGAGGAAAGACCTACGAAATGTCAGAAGCTTGGTTACTTCCTACATTGCGCCAAGAGCGCTATACGTTAAGCTATCAACATTTATGTGCGTAAGTATGTCCAGCGACGTTCGAAAGATACACTGGTGCTAAGAGTTGGGTCGCTCCATAGCATGGCTTCCGTGTTCACGGAGCAAGAACCTGCGTCCGTTGCACAACTGAGAAAAAATCATCTGCGCTTTCTTTGCACCCTGCATGGTGCGTACGAAAGTCCATGCAAAAACGCGAGAAAATAAAGTCAATGAGGTCAGAGATTCCCAGTCACTCGATGTTGCTCTATCGGACATCGTTTACAAAATAATTCGCCACACATCTAATGCCGCGCATTTTGTCCGTACGTAAAGTGTCAAGAAATCTTATGTGGCTGTTCCGCAAACCCTGTTTTCTTCCCTCTCTCCAAGCTTTTCTTATTTCGCAGACGTCTGTTATTTTGGGAATTTTGTTTTTCCCCTTTAAACAAACGACCTGCACCATGACTAAACCGCTCTATGAGCCGTCTCTCCTTCTTTGTTTCTCTCTACGTTTCCCATCTTTCTCGTAGCAGCAGCAGCACGTTGTCGACACATACTCTCGTTTGAAACACCTGTGAGCAGTTTCTGATTTCATTATTTCGCACAAGAGGTTTCTATTTTATTACAAAGACGGGAACAGCGCCACACAGACGAAATACAACAACAAAGGGATTAGCACGAGCGCTCACTTACAACTGCAATTTTTATTTTTCGGCATGTGACAAATATCGCTGAGAGTCGGAATATACAAGAAAGCAGAAATAAAACGATTTCTGGGGATAACTGAAGCAAACGTTACGCTGCACCAAACGCCATGTGCCACAAACACGTGCTGAACTATCTCTGGGACATAAAATTAATCTCTGTTTGGAAGAGGGACAACAAGAGTATGCTCAGACGGTGTTCTTTTCGACGCTCTCTTTCTGCAGTCTCAATTATTTCTGTGCTTACTTTACCCCCGTGTTTCGCATTGACCTGTGTTTTGTGAAAGATCTGCACGCAGCCTCGGTAACTCCGAAAGTGGACACCTTAGTGGCCACTAATCCCCTTATCTACATTAATGTTTTCTTTTAATCTTCGGTGAAGACATCGTCCCTTTTGGCTTACATAATTTTCCCACAGGACAGCGGAATCGAATAGGTACACGACGTCTTCAACA
Source organism: Haemaphysalis longicornis (assembly GCF_048455015.1). Taxonomy (NCBI): domain Eukaryota; kingdom Metazoa; phylum Arthropoda; class Arachnida; order Ixodida; family Ixodidae; genus Haemaphysalis; species Haemaphysalis longicornis. The sequence goes on along the minus strand of NW_027526225.1, from coordinate 69,860,399 downwards.
CAATCAACCAATTCGGTTTTCCTGCTTAACGGAGCAGGACTGCATTGCTGTTTTTTTTGTTTCGTTGACTCTCACGCGCATGGCGTAGAGCTTGTTGGCCGCCGAAAATACAGCTGTTAAACAAGCTCGTTTTTCTATCTTTTTCAAATTGTGGGCTATTCAATACATCTAAGGAATCACTGTTAATTTATCACTTTTGTTGCGTTCATCGGCTGCTCGGCTGTCCAGTTCCACTCGTTTTTATTTCTGAAGTATCGATTCCGCTACGTATGATAAGAGCTGCTTAAATTAAGGTATCCCGCTATCAGAAGCCGGTCAACCTGTGTACGGAAGCTATTCTGCATCGAGTGTAAACATGACTTGTTTATGGCATTTTTAAAACACAATGTTATAATAGACCTTTTCACAAGCTTTGAATGGGATGAATCAAAAGGTACAAGTGGTTTGCCGGCGCGTGGCTAGTACGCCCAGCAGATGTGATTGTGCGAGAAATGAAGCTTGAGATATAAACAACCAATACGTCTTTCTACGGGAAGTTAAAACCAAAGGCTTAAAAAATTCATGAAATTGACCTAGTACCTGAAACATTAACGATTCGAGATCCCCTTCGTCGGTGTAAAAACTGCTAAATCCTGAGTAACAGAAAATTTTGGTTACTTGTGGGATCTTCAATCGGTACTGCAGAATGCAATCAAGCTGGGCTATGAAAAGGTCACTTAAAATTATTGCTATACAAGATCCGGCACAAAATGTTGTTAGACTGAATTTAAAGCTGATATAAACACCGGGACACTTTTCGTCCAACGCCCCGTGCTACAACGCTTCGTGCTTCAAAGACATGAGACTTTTACGGCACAGCTGTATACCTCTACCCCTAACGGTTTCATCTCCGTGGCCAAAATAGCCAAGGCTCCAAGAATACTCTTATACACTGCATGCTTCGGCAGTGCCGAGGTTTCGCGTTAGTGGAGATGGCCCGGGATTTGTTCGGTTGAGGACGGCGGCCACAGGCCTTTTCGCTAAAGGTGTTATGTTAGGCATTCACCTCAAACTAAATCATTTAGAGTAGGGTTATATCTCTACGCCCATAGCTTCTCCTTACAGGCTTCTTCAACGCAATAGAGCGGAGAAACGAAGCTTTCAGATTTCTGGAACACGCGATATTTCTGAATTGCAGCCAAGAGCGACTTCCTTGTTTCAGTTTCCAGGCGATTAGAGGGGCAAGAGACCAGTGTTGTACGGAACGGCGTTCCAGGGAACGGCGTTCCTGGAAATAATTCCTTTTTGGAGGAACGGAGGAACGCCACCGTTCTATTAAGGGTCGGTGGAACTGTAACGGTAACTGGTTAGGTTTTTGAAGGAACGGCAGGAACGGCGTTCCTTCTGCAAACATTACATCGCTAGGAATTGGCTGTTTTTGATCCCAATGCTCGAGTAGAAAAACCCACAAGTTGCTATAGTGTTTCTCTTCCTTTATGCTGGCGAATTCACCCGCTGTTCAGCGGAACATGCTTCCTCGTAGGTCAAAAAGAGAAGAATAACCACGCAGCGGGCCACAGCTTCTGGCTTTCTGCCCGTTGAGCTTACGCGGCTTTCTACGGGGGAATGGCGCAGCCGCGAGAATTCTTTTCATCTTTCATCGTTTGTCTGGGGAGGCCAGGATGCGCGTCTGGCTGATAGAATTGTTCCCTGTAGGGGAAAGGTTTTTATGTCCGAAGGGCGCTGTAGGTACCTTGTGAAACGACCGTAAATTATGAGGGGTAATTACCTCATTAGTGCGCGTGAGGCGCGGGTGCGTTGTTGCCGAGGGAGTTGCTCTCGCTGTGAGGTCGTTCGAAGGGTAACCGGGATTGCAGGGTTACCGGGTCGCCGGGAACTGTTCGGGACTGCAGGATTGAACCCCTCAAAGAAAGCGCGATGTCGTTGTCACCAGTGGCCTAATTCTATGGCTTAAGCTATCAAAAATCCCAGACAGTTCTATGCGAGACAAGAAGACCAATAACACAAAGACAGAGCTGGCGGCAGTGACCGAGCCATTCAGCGCAGATTGTTCCTCCAGCCAACAGGGCCGGGCACAGGATGCGCTGCCGCGGTACCTGCTGGTAGCGGTTGACTTCCCGCTGTCGAAGATGAAGAACTTCGAGGGACTGAACCAACTTTTTTTCATGTACAACATGTCAGTACCCTCAAGCGCTTCCATACAACTACTCTTGAAGATTTCCAACGAAGTGCCGACGAAAAAAACGGGTTGGTCTGTCTGACTCCAACATCTAGATGAACTTTAGCTGAGTTGAATTAAGGGACTCTACTTAGTTGTGGCTATGCATACCGGCATTTTTTCCCCACTAATTGTTTTCACATTTTTTAATTCACTCTACCTCTTTTTCTCTTCTGCCATATCCTGTAACTTTGTTGGGAGCTTACTGTTTTCCGATTGAAGAACCAAAGAATCTGTCGTTTCGGTACCACGGCACTTGTTTTCTTGTTTTCTTATTACTTTTTATTTATTTGTCGTTATTTCTTTTACTTCATAGTGTCGCAGTTTGTGTTCGACTGCATTTTTTAGAGTGTAAACGTTTTTGACACACGTTATTAGGCTCCGTGTTATTTCTTGTGCTTTTCCCTCATGCGTATTTCTAACCGCAGCAACTGATTTGTGTGTCGCGTCCACATACTTGGCTATCTTTGATTGTTTCCTTTATCTACTGCCCTGACTGTGTTCGGCATACTTTGTAATTCTTGTGCGTAGATTTCCTGTGGACCTCGCTGCTGGCTTTCATGTTTTTGTCTTGTTGTCATCTTCCGCCCCAAACTTGGATGGCGAACATCGTGGTCATTACTTGTTGTGCTGGGTGTTGTTATTCGCAAATTTGTGCTGTATGATCCGCAAACTTTACTATTTTAACCCCCTTACTTTGTTCCTTGGGGCCTGTAAGCTATTTTCAATAAACTCTAGTATTAAATTAGCATTTATGAAAGGCATATGTATTGTTCCATTCGAGGGGTTTCTTATGCGAGACATTTATTTACCTTCCTGCATGCGAGTAACTTTCTATTTGGATATGTGAAGCGCAGTAACCTTACTGCTCATTTGTAAGACTGAAGTAGGAACTGTCACCAAAATCGCAGTTAGACATGTCTCGAGTTTGTGCGGTGCTCTCTAAAAGAAAATCGTCTAGGTTCGTTTTTTGGATTCTTTTTATCTCCATATAAGCTGCTGCCGGATTTCTTCATATTCCCATAATATGCGTTGTTCGATGTGAGTTTTCAATTTCTCATTTCATTTCGCCTCAGGAATCCGACACCATATTCTAATTTAAAAAAGAAAAATAACGTTAATGCAACGACACGTTCCAATGTTCGAAGTGGAACTGGAACGCGTTCCTTTCGCAATAAAGGAACTTGTAACGGGAACTCGTTTCAATATTGGGAAGGAACGAGGAACAAGCTTTAGTTCCTGCTTTAGAGGAACGTGTACAACACTCCAAGAGACTCTAGACACCGGAAGATGAGTGAGCTGCCGAGTGCAAGATGTCGGCAACGCCGGGACTTCCCTCCTTTTGCGAGAACGTTGAGAAATGTTGGGCAGCGTTGTCGTTCTCGCCGCTGGCGTTTTCTAGGGCGTCTCCTACGACAATAACAGGCCCAGTTACTACAAAATTTATATGTATTACTAAGTCAGGGGCGGAACCCAAAGCAAACCGCACCGATATTTTGCCGGAACTCAACCCGAACCCGAAACATTATTTTTTAAGCCCGCTGACCCAGAACCGGAACATAACCACAAAAGGAAATAACGGTTACCGGTTTACGAAAAAAAGTTCGACCATCCAATGTTTTAAACGGGGCTGATTGCCATACAAGACTTTTCTCTTTCACACACGCGGTCAACTTCGCAATTTCTCGCGCACTTTTTTCCTTCAAATAAATCAAAACGCTATAAAAGCTGTCTTCGAAGCGTCATCATGGTTAAAGAACTTTGCACCAACATTTTAATGGAATGTTGTTGCTGGTTGAGCAAGCAGGGTGCAAGGCTGTGGGGGGGGGGGTGGGGAATCCATTCTCGGCAGCCTCCAGGAATTTTAAGCACCGACTTTGCCACTTCCGCGGTTTTAAAAATAGCAACAACACGCCGAGCATTCGTGCATCTGTGCCTCGGGCACACGTTCTTCAAGCTACGCTTGCCCACCTAGTGAAATCGGCCCCCATTGGCCACAAAAAAAACTCCCGCGTTCGCCGTATCGCGACAACACTTGCTCGGAACGAGAAAGACACGTCATAGCGTACGCCTCTCGTTCGTCCATCCTCGTGTCTTCGTGCGCTTGCGTAGAAGAGCTGTGACTTGAATGTCGAAGCTGCTGTACGTGATCATTGACTCTACATTTCCCAGCCTATGCGGATAGTTCGCACGCCCACTGAAGAGACCGCGCTTCGAGAGGTTGGGCGTGCGAAGCATCCGCCAGAGACGATAAGCCACGCTTGCAGAGTGGCATACGAAAAAGTCGACCAAAACGACCTGCTCACTCGGGCTTTGCTCAACACGGGGCCATTGAAATCCCATGCCGCCGACGTCAACCACAACCCTAAAACAATACTAACACCCAATTTTGTGTCCGTTCCCTACAACAGCTTCGCCATTCAAGTCTTGCGCGTTAGTGCGAATTTCCCTGATGTTTTTTTTTCTCCCGCGCTGTCTGGCAGTTTGGAAATTTAACGCTATGTGTAGGTAGGCCAAAGTCCACGAACCTTCAAAAATTTAGAAATAGAGGGCAGCACGTAATTTTGCTAGCTGAAAAAATCCCGGGGCATCTCCACTAATGTGAAACCTTGGGAGTGGCGAAGCATCCAGTGTGAACGTATTCCTGGCACCTTGGCGTTTTTGCCAATGGAGATGAAACCATTGGGTGGTAGAGGTACACAGCTTTGCTGTAAAAGCGTCGTGTCTTTGAAGCCGGAAGCTCTCCAGTGCGAGGCGTAAACGATTGTCCCGGTGTGTTTTTTGTACGCGTTGCGAAGCGTTCCAGTGCGAGGCATAAACGAGTGTCTGGATGTTTTTTTAGTACGCGTTACGTTCTAGTTCGAGGTGGAAACGAATGTTTCAGTGTTTTATTACCATGACAACATGAGACGGCGGTTACGACGACGGCATGAGACGCCAACAGCCCGAGCCCCTGAAGGGCTTCGCTCCTAAAAAACCAGACTTGCTTAGGCGTGTCGACTCCGATCGAGCCCGCCGGCTCGATGTGCTCGTGACAGGTGAGCGAAATTGCGCAATTCCGTTTTTATTAGAATGAATACCAATACAAACTTATTACAAACTAGGAACATAAAACGAGCATGTAGATGCTGACCAAGGTAGCATTTGTGTTCAACTAATATACGAAACAGCAAGCGCAAGGTGCTCCTCAGCCAGCGGCAGCCTAATTTCAAGGCAAATCCTCACGGCAGCCACACCCCCCTGACCGCTACCAGGCGCTCTTCTAAGGGGGGAAGAATGTTGTGTTCGTGCTCCCCTGCGGAAGCGCAGTTCTTCGTCGGCCCCTCCCGACAGCACGCCAATTAGTGTCCCCGCGAAGGGGCTCTTTCCCTCACCCACGCCGCCCCCGACACCGCGGGGCGATGGACAATGCACGTCGAGACCCTTTGGGACCTTGCTGCAGAGCAGTCGAAAAAGCCGTGTTCTTCTTGGGTGAATAAACCCTATTTTCAAGTGTGGCCGTGCGTCAGCTTGTCACTGACTAAGTAGACATTACAGTTTCAAACTAGCCAGGCGAACCGCATGCAAAAAAGGATAAAGGTAAAGGGGAAACGACCGCATAAAGAGGGAAACGATGGAAAACAGGGTCGCCGAAATTAGCTTCTAAAGAACCGAACAGGGAATATCAGAAGTGACGTGCCAATGCAGAATTTAGAGTGTCAAGTTGAAATTCGAGAGGTTGTAACCTTTCGAAATGACAGCCGTGCCCACCGTTGGACACTACACTACTGAGTTCGCGGATTGCAAAGGCAGCCTTTCGTCCTACAATCTCTTGTTCAGGAAAAGCTTCTCTTCACCGGCTGATAGAACACCCTGCTGTGCGTGCCTGCGCGCTTGCGCTTTACGTGGAAAGTTTTGTAGTATATTTTGGCATAAGGATACAGTGAGTATTTCCTTGTTCTCATAATAGCAAGTTCGATACCCGACGTGCCACAGTCAACGGTCGTCGCTACTTATCTGATGTGTCTCCTGACACGATTGGCTGGCCACTTTGTTTAGGCTTCGTTTTTATGTTCAATTCATACCATAAAAACAAAGTCCAAACAAAGTTATAATAATAAAAAAACGCTCAAAACAACGTCACCAGCGACGTAATCTGGAAACACTTAAAACATAGTTCTCAGTGCGCTAACTCCTCAACATTCTAGTGATAGAATACAACGAAACAAGAGGCATGAAGAAATTGCATAATCGTGTATTTTGGCGGTGGCTTTATGTAGTACGTATAGAACAAATTCAAGGCTGAGTGAAAAAGTGGCTGGTACATTTTCCTTAATATCTGAAGTAATTGATTAAAGTTGACTTTAATCGTCGACGTTAAGCAACTACGCCAAAATACGGCGCGTTCCGTAGTCCTCGCTGTTTTCCTTCGACACCGAACGATGCCTTGTTTGCTGAGAAAAGCCGGCATTTCCCTCTGCAGTTTGCTTTCCTTTCCTTCGTTGCCTTTGCGAGCACGCCACAAAGCGACGGAAGTGACCCGGACCCGTTATTACTCTACAGTCGCCATCTTCCAAAAAGTCTGTGAGAGCAGTTTTCTAATTTTGTCGCATCCAATCAGGAAGAGATTATTTTATGGCATCTTGATGTGGTGACGCACAGCAAATTCGGCCGCCACGCCCCCTCTTATTACTGGCCGGGAACGATGACCTAGGCGAGGCTTTCCTACAAATGCGCAGGACGTGCTAAACCTTGTAGCAGGTATTTGAAATACGTTTGCAGGGAAATGAACAGTGGTGAATTTACTGTCACCTATTTGTTTTGATAACTCTATGCTAATTACAATGGGACGACAAACCAAAAAATACCACTCCTGTCGACTTAAAAGAACGAGGTGACTTTACACAAACCGAACACGCACGCGACTTCACACAAGCAGAGGTTCACAATATCGTACTCATCTAAAAAGCATACAGAATCAGTACCAGACAACCAAAAAACGCACTTTATACAACCCCTTCACTCAAAGCATAAAACGTTTTTTTCTTAAAATTTATGCAAGCCTATTTTGGCCATTTTCCTACAGCCTGAAAAATATTACGGGGAATTTTGATAGTAAAAAATGCAGGAAGCTCACACTACCGCGCAAGATTTCAAGGTAGTGAAGCTGTACTTAACCTTCTCGACCATCGCGAATGTTTAAGTCCACGATTGCAGCTTATTTGCTTCTTCTCTGCTGCCGCAACGACCTTCACTCCATCATTGTTGCTATAAGTGTGATCTTCTTTCATTGTTTTGGAAGTGATAATCATTGGACATCACCTCGATGGCGCGTACTCTATGACGTGTATTTCTTGTTCCGAGCAAGGTTGCTACGATTACGGAGAGCGCAGGAGTCTTTCTCGTTCCAAGAAATTGTTGCGAGGAATAAAGTTTTCACTGACTGACTGCGAGGATTGCAGCGAACGTTGGACTTTTTTTTGGGGGGGGGAGGGCGCAATCCTGGCCAATCCTCCTAAGTGGGTACGCTTGGCCTGACAAACATTCACCCGGAACGCTGGGCGGTTGCGGCGAGGCACGAACACACGAGCGCTGGGCATTTTTATTCGTTTTGTTAACTTCTGGACGGTCAGGGCGAGGCCTGCGCTCACGTGCACGCGTTCGGCAATTTCTTGCTAGTTTTTGACTGCGGACAGGACAAATTACGATTTGCTACACAGCTTCGCCGCAGAAGGCGAACATACACTTTTTATCGAAGCGCGAAGCCAGAAAAGCAGCGCCAGTAACGAAGCACACGGCACAGAGACGAGTCTTGAATGCGTGATTTCAGGACCTTATAATTTTGGTAAAGACATGATCATGCAACGTATTCTACGGCAGTGTTTCTCACCCTCTTAAGAAGTCTGTTTTGTGCAACTCTGAAGAAAATCGAGAGCGGGTTTTTTTTTCATTTTTAAAGTTACCCAATTTTTGAAAATACCGCAGTGATTTTTTTGTGCGTTTTTATATTTTTCTAGAGAAGCAATATTTCAATGATATGTTTACAAATATTTCATAAATATTGCTCATCACTTAAATGTTAGTCCCGATTAGAGATACAGAGACAGGTGGCGTCAAATTTAGCGGCAATCTAGCGTCTGGTTTGATCTTGCAATTTTTTTTAATTTATTGTTCACGGCTAAACTGAAAATTTGTTTGACCTGTTTGTCATATCGGAGTAGTTTGTGTTTTCAAACAAATGTTACTCAGAAGGATCAAACCTTGCAGTGCGCAATGCCCTAAAGTCCAAAAATCTTCAGTCGCCGAAAATGACGCGCCACCCGCGTTACATTTGCAAATCTTTTTTCCGCGATGTACGCATGCTAGCGAAAAACAGATTGCCCTTTTAAGCTATCCTCTGGCTTACACAAAAGTTATAAAAATGTAGAAAAATAAAAAAATGCACATGTTCACGCATGTTCGTTCTCTCTTGGAATCACCAGCTGTCACATTTGCCGGTTGTACAGCAGTAGGCACTGATTGGGTCTTTTTTGTTTAACAATACATAATTTTGCAGCAGACGGCTTTAGCACCTGCCTGCTGACGCCAGAGGAGCTAAAGGCATTGAGTGCCTATCAAGGGCTCCTGATCCTGGGCAGTTTACAACAGATGACACGTTTCCATAAAATATGCATGATTATAACATCCAGTAATACAGAGAAAAAAAGGCAAAATAAGAATAAAAAAAACACATTTCCAACAATGAGAATCACGAGTAGTACAATATACATGAAATTTGTTTCTGCAATACATGTTACTAGCAGAAACAATAGGACAAATTATGAAATTTCAAATTTCAAATTTCAAATTATCCCCTAGGTTGTTCAAGACATGTGTTACTTGATAAGTGGCCGATTGTTGGCTACAATTAGTCCTAGCTTTATGGTTACGTCTTCTTGGTCGTCGTATACAAGAGTGACGGTTTTCCGTCTTTTTTTTTCCCTGTATTTTTTCTGCCCTTGAAGTAAATGTAGTTGATAAAAGAATAGGTTGGCCGTCTAGGTTTTGATCGATCACTCTTATATTATCTGTTCTTCCCACCACCCGATCCCTTTCTTACAAAGGCTGCCGAAATCACTCTCCGTCAACTTCAAACCCCGACCTTCTCTCACAATTCATTTTGGCATTTCATCTTCCCCCACCACACTGCAAGTTTTGCACCGTAATAGGTACTCCTGATCACCTAGTATTGGAATGGTCCCACGCACCGGCCTTCCTTCCAATCCCCATCCATCCCCTTCACAATGGGCGGCGCAGCTGTCCAGCTCTCAAAGCGGCTGCCGTTGCAACTTGGTAAGACAGGCCCGGACTGCCAGCCAGAGCCAGAGACCCCTGGATTTAGGAGTCTTCCCACAGGTCTGCCTCTACACAGAGTCGGATTTGGCTTCAATAAAAGTTTATTCATCATCATTGCCGGCGGCTGTGTCAAGTATGCATGCACTAGTGGTCAGTAGGGGAGGTAGGCTACAGGCTTCTTTTGACTGGCGTCTTTTGACTGTGTCTTTTCACTGTGTTTTGACTGTGTTGGCGTGTTTTGACGTACAGGCGTCTTTTGACTGTGTTTGTGCACAAAGCGAAGCATTTCGATGAAATCTAAACTGAAACACAGCCTACCGTCTTGGATTCGGCTTTACATTTTGTTATGTGTATTTGCTGTGCTGTGCGTCTTTTCAAAAGCGCGCGACTATAAAAAGTTTCTGCATACAGCTGTCTTGTATTTGCACGTCCGTGATGCCTCCGTGTTTATTTCATAAAGTGCCTAGGCAAGCTCCACCAAATCCGTTTCACCCTGCATTCACGGTCTGTGATATCACAAAGTGTGGTGCGCGAAAGGGGTTCGGGCGTTGACACCTGTTCTTACGATGTTTTTTTGCCTTTTCCGGGTTAATATGCAATTGCTGCTACTGCGAGTAGTATTTTTGTATTCTAAACACTCAAATACACCGATAGACGCAGACGTGTTTTTGCACCTTAGTTTCCTTAATATTGCACCCCGTTTATTTGAAAAATTCTTTATTTTAAATAAACAAGAATTGTACTCAAGTTTTATGGAGGCTTTAAACTACAAAACGTGTTTTATTTGCACTACACTTATAATTCGAATATGAGCTCTGAGGCGGTTTGCGGCAACCTCGGTGCAAAGTTAGATTTACCACAACTGAGCCGAGCCGACACTATATATATATATATATATATATATATATATATATCCTAGTCTGGAAACAAAGCACTCATAAAGAGCGCCAGAAAACAGAAAATAACGTAAGTAAAGACAGAAACACACGATAAAAACATAAAGCAAGTAAAAGTATACAGACGTTTCAGAAAGATGACTTTCCATTTTCAGAGTGCAGAGTAAGCTGGTTTCGGTGTTGGAGGGAATATAGCAAGAGAGCGGGCGGGGCAAGGGAAGGGAGAGTTCGTACGATCGGATCATGGTTGCCCTCCAACCATGATCCCGTTGTACGAACTCTGGCTATGCCACAAGCGCTGGAATACCAAGAGACCTGATTTCTCGTGGAATGGCTAGAAATTACCCAGACGAGAGTAGTCAGAGCAGAATAAATGAGCTTATCTGCATCAGCTTTGATAGGAAAGAGAGATTGCGCGCAGCATGGTGCGGTTGCAAGAGTGTACCATTTGTGTAAGCTTCCCGAACCAATCTCTTGTAGTCAGAATAAAGTGCTCCGACGTATTAGTTGTCAGTTCTTTACAAGGCCATAATGGCACAAGGGCTGTTGCAGATGCGGAAGTTTGCCGGGTACGCGCGATATCTTGAACAAAGGAAGTGGCTGCGAATCTAAAAAGAATATATGAAGCTTTCCGCAATGCTTATTGGCCGGGTTCGCGCTCGCTCTTGCATCGGGCTCCCTTATTACTGAATGATCAGACATCGGCTTGCCGAAAGAGAGACGTTGAAGCTGCTAGCAGTGGACGATTATGAAACAAAGGCTTACAGAAGTGACAATGGTTGGCACCAATCTGTGCGAGAACATTTTCTCCGTCAGGCAAACTTCCTGGGCTTAATGCATAGAAGTGCACGCAACTTGGTAGTAGAAGAAGAAGAAGAAGAAGAAGAAGAAGAAGAAGTTCATTTAGGTGCATCAGAGAAGTACATTGGTAAAACCACTAAGGCAAGGGTCCCTAAGTCTATGAATGTACCTGGACCCTGGATGAGTTAATACAGAGAGGTAATGTTTAAAAAGCATTGACAGCAACAATGCTACAAGATAAGACGCTCCAAAAAATAAAAAGGGTGATTTCATTTCAACTAAACAATCAGACTAACAAAAAGTTCGCAATTGACAAAACAAACAAGATTGGCATACCCAATTTCCACGAGGAAAAAAATCAGCAAAAATTCACGCAACGAACAATTAACAGGACAAAACGTGGTCCTTCAGGGACAACTTAAATGACGACACGCACATAAATATTCTCACACAAGGTGGTAAACTATTCCAAATTGATATTGCAGAGAAAGTGCGTTTTAATCAACTGGAGGTATCAAAACCCGTGGAGATATTTCTGGCCCCAAAAATGCTGATGCTTAATGCAGAAGTTCCCGCGGTTGTAAAACCGCAACCACTGTTGGGAAATCGTATGCTTGACGGGCAAAAGGTACAGGAAAACAAGGAAAAGTATGTTTCTTCCAGAAGGTGGTGTGTTCGTATAATTGCAGAACGAAGCTGACGTCTAATTGTATTTCTCCCGTGTGCGCTGAGCGCCTGCAAGTTACTGCAACAGCTATTATAGAAAATGAAACCGTTGTGCCGCCTCAGGGCACAGGGAACTAAATACATTTTTTGTTCCTATCCCCAACATTGTTCAGAGAACAGATCATGAAAATCGCCTAATATAACGTGTGACATTAAGCATTTCAGCGGCCGCTAGGAAGGTAGTGACATCTGCCTCACGTCCTCCAAATCATTTTCAGGATACTCCACAGTTCGCTTTCAGAAAATGAAGATGCTGGTCAGCATCGTGCATCACTTAGCTGAAGAGGGCACGCATTTCAATAAATCAAGTGGAACCCCGATAATACGACTTACAAGAGACCGCGATAAAGTGTCGTATGACGGAGGTGTCGTACTACCGGGGTGCGGGTAACTGCCGGCCAGGAGACAGTCCTACGCGACACGTGGGCTAATGACCTATTTAAACTACTCTATTTAGCGCGTGCTCACGTGAATAGCGAACTCTTGGCTGAAATACGAAGTTTTAAAAGAAAGAAACGCCTGTATTGTGCCCCTTTTCCTCCACGGCGTCCGAGCTCCCGCCAGCCAAGCGCCGCGCGCTACGCGACACCCGTGCAGCCACCTTACCCATTCTGTCCGGTGCTATTAAGAGTCGCCCCCCACGTGTATTGCGCGAGCGAGATAAGGCCGACGTGGTCGAGCAATTGAGAGATAAAAAATGTAGTATGAAATTGACAAGCCTAAGCGAAACGAACGATAGTACAAGGCGGAGATAAAAAAAACACCATGGAAACACCCTTTGAATGGCTGCGTGCCATCGCTATTGGGTCAAAGTGCTCAACACATTGGTGTTTTCGTTCCCCACAAGACCCATCAATACAAAATTGATAACGTAATTCAAACTTCACGAGTAAACTACCTGGCGGAAAACGAAAATTATAGCGCGGCCTTGCTACAGTGATTTTCTGCGGCGGCCAGCGAGGCACCTAAAACAGCGGTGCCAACATATACGTGTTACCACCCTTGCGGCGGATGCGCGTGAATCGAGGCGCCATAGCAAAGAAAGGAGTGGAGTGACAATGCGGATTTGAAATACGGTGGGAAGCGGATAGCAGAGATATAGGGAGATAGCGCTTCGCGAAAGGAAGAACCGCGATCTAGCGAGCGGGGAAGCGGGTGTTTGGTCATCGCCGCTGGGTTGCGTCGTATGTGTTTTGGCATTCGTCGGCCGCTCGATCGGAGCTTCAAATTCACGGTCCGCCTGCCACCTCAACTTCGACTTCTAGCGGTTGAAGCATTAGCGTGCTGCAGCCGCGTGGGGCCGTCGAAGGTTACCTCCTGCTCACGCGTACCCGCTTGCTTGCTTGCGTCTGTTCAGCAAGATGCCTGGCTCGCATGCGGACCTTTGAACATCAAGCAGCGTCAAATGGGGGTTCCGAATAAAGCAAGGTCGTATCGAGGCGGCGAAGCGGAATAAAATACGGGAAATACACCGGTTTATCCTCTGCCGCGTCGTCGTATGAAGCGTACTGAATGCACCCCAGCGTCATATCATCGGGGTTTTAATGCATTGTTTCTATGAAGAGTTTGCCGGGACCATGGTGATCCGTCGTAAGAAGTGGGTCGTCGTAAGTCCGGGGGACGTATCAGCGGGGTTCCGCTGTAGTAACAACACCTGAATTTCTTAACAAATGACACTGGTCGGCACCAGACAGCACATTATTCTCAACCTCAGACATAAAAACAATATCATTGTTACTGGCTTTCTGCATTAGTCCCGATATCAGTCATTAAAAAGACCATTTTTACTGGCTTGCTGTATTCTCCATTGCGTCCCTATCTGGGGCAGGTCATTGCAGCGATATTTCAGTACACATGTGGAATTCCAGTGGCGGATATGAAGCGATCGCCCGTTTCCGCTTCAGAGCATGTTGCCCTCTCGAATAGGAGGTGCTCCGAAACTGCACCAGAGTGTGAGCCCGGGCTAGTTGGTTCATATTCATTTCAAAAACTTTTTGCCGTGATTTTTTTTTATTGTTCCGAAACTGCCTTTGGAAACCACCCACTCAAGTAAATGCCGAGGCATCAAGGGAAAAGGAATTTCCGGGCAGCCTCTTCGTCGGGTCCTTTCCAAAAGCGTGCCTACTTCACAGCAAGCGTTTTCATCTTCCTCGGTAACAACTAAAGCCAAAAATCTGATGAAGGGAATTTGGTCTTGATGGAACCTAACGCCGTCAGTGAAGAAGTCCTTTTCGCAGGCAGGCGAGAAAAAAAAAAAAAAAACGCCGCAGGAGGCACGTTTTCCACCCTGTCGTCGTTAGAGCTTGGATGCTTGCTTCTTGGTGCCGAGTTTTAGCTGTTTCAGTCGCGCTCACTGTCCGCTCATCGCAAGCACAAGCGCAACACGGCGTTCAGCATCTGCTTTTCTTTTCTAGATGCTCCGCGGATTTGCCGAAACACGGCCGGACTCGACTACCCCTCCCGCGATCAGGGAACCGAGTCCAGCCGTGGCCGAAGTAGAAACTATTGCTGGTTGAAGAGGAGAGCTAGACCGGAACCAAACGGCGACGACGTCACGAGAAAACAGAGGAGCAGAAGGAGGAATAAACGTGTATCTGAAGCTGTCAGCTCTAGGGAAGAGTCCTCATTCCAGGACCCCTTGAGTCCGTCCGGCTTCTTGGGCTCGCTGCACCAGCCAAAGCTGGTCGTCAGGGTCCGAGCTGGACAGTGCTCGCTCCCAGTGTTCAGGGGAGGGGAAAGGCAGGAGGGTAGGTGGGGGTTCTTATCAAAGCCCCACATGATATGGTAGAGGGTGCCCGGAGCCTCGCAGAAGCGGCATTGCGAGGAGTACAGGGTGGGGGCGAGAATGTGGGCTCTAGTGGGGTGGGGAAATGTGTTTGTCTGAATGCCTCGGAGGTGGCGGTCTTGTCCTTTGGTGAGGCTTTTGTGCGCAGGAGGATATAGCATTCGTTCCAGACGGTAATGCTGAGTGACTTCGTGCAACGACAAGAGAGGGGAGACCTGCCACTGCGCGCCGAACTCCTGGCTTGCCCGGTGGGTCAACTCTCGGGCACGCTGATTGGCAGCTTCGTTGCCAAACACGGCGGAGTGGGCTGGAGCCCAAATAATCCGTACGGGATGTCGAGGAGGATGCTCGAGTAAAATTTTTCGGGCAGGTCGGGATATGCAACCGCTGGAAAAGGTTCTACAGGCTTGTTGCTGTCTGTGATTATTATTCTGCCGAAGTTTGTGCAATCGCTAGGGAGATGGCCTCAGAAAGCGCCCAAAGAGTTTTCGCCGTCTCCGCTGATTTCTGGGAAGCAAGTTTTCTTGCTCCGTGATGGGACCTTGGTTCCGACAGCGCTGTCTATATGCCTATCAAACAGGATTCGGTTGCTCCCATCCATCTTCCATTTGGAACGTGCTCGCTCCAAACTGAGCAAAACAAATTACACCATCTTTCCGTATGGGAACCCTGAGTAGTATGCCAAGCAGCCATGGGGTCGATTGAAGTTCCCATTAGTTTTCAGTTCATCGTTTCCGTTGGCGTTGAGCTTCGTGTGCCTTCGTTGTACCAGTATCTTCTTGACGTAGTTTGAATGAGTGAAGGACATAAGGCGCGTTCCTAGCACAGGCTCCCGTCTCTTTTTGTAGTGCACTGGGAAGAGCGCCACGTACCTCCCGTTGCGGCCAGAGAGGCGTGGGATCGGAACCGGGCGCCGCCTAACTATTTCTTTTTATAGTGGCCTGTGCCGACGTCAGCCCAAACGCTGACGGGGCTGAAGAGACGAGCATGCGCAGTAGAGTGCGGACGACGGACAAAGACCACGGCAACGAGGGAGGGAGGAACACAGCCCCGAGCATGAGATGCGTCGCATCTAAAGGTAGATTATGTTGAAGTACGCGTATAAGAACGATGCGCATTAGAGCTGTTTTCCTGAGCCGTATACGAATGATAATCTTGGTGATTCCTTTCATCCATAGCGGTGCTGCAATGCAGCTGTAAAATTCACCCCATTTTATGCAGGAAAGTTCAGGAATTTATAAAATTTCTATTAAACCAAAATTTATAGCAGCAGTGATTACCTTACCGAAGTTCTACAGCAGGAGTCCTCAAAGTGTATTGATTAGAAGGGGGGAGAGTTCCTGTGCCTCCTGTAGGGTCCAAATGTTTTTGTGAAGGAATCTTTTTCCCGTCCCAGCTTCTGTGATCTGGGTTTTGTATTACGTCTGCTATAAATTTTGCGTTTGAATTTCAGAAGCCCAGCACACCAATAAGGTTCATTCAGCAGCTTAACGCATGCGCGACTGGCGCTGAGCGAGATTCAACTATATAGAGCAACTCACATGTTCTAACACGAACAGGTTACCCACCTCATCAGCATGCATGGTTTTCAGTGTATTTTCGACGCGATGATATTTTTCAGCGAAATTGGAGAAGGTTCACTCTTTTAGGCAAAAGCCTGGCAGCAACCATCCGCAATCGACTGGGTTATTGCAGAAGGGGGTTTAGTGGAGGGATTTTTCACAGCTTCTTAGTGGCTTCAAGGGTTCCCGAAGACGAGCATGGCCGAGAAGATCCGTTCAACTGTATAAAAACATACAGACTCTGACAAAAGAAAATCTGAATGAGCCAAGAAGGTGCTCAATATCCGGAGTTCTAAGCTACGTTTTTGTCTACTGTTTCTCTTACCAGGATCCCGCAGCT
The DNA here is from genome assembly GCF_048455015.1 of Haemaphysalis longicornis. NCBI lineage: Eukaryota > Metazoa > Arthropoda > Arachnida > Ixodida > Ixodidae > Haemaphysalis > Haemaphysalis longicornis. Next base: position 69,843,757 of record NW_027526225.1, on the reverse strand, counting down.
CCGGCTGGGTGGCAAGGCTGTGTCGCCTGTCAAGCATCTCTACATCGCTGGGGACCGACCAAAGGACTGCTGACAGCATCTCGATGACGTCGTGCGAAAGGTGTCAATCAATCAATCTCCAGTCAATCAATTGATTCTCCAGTTTTTTCTGGGAGCTTAAAATCCGCCCCACACAAATGAAGAACACACTATACAGAGAACCAAACTCTCATCACCATGCTACAAACCAGAGAACACAATGTGTTCCAAACTGTTGCAGGAGATTCCGAAACTGCGAGAAATTGAGCCTTTCGACTATTCTCGTATAGCTCTGTGACTTAATTAAAATACTGTATATAAATGTTATGTTCCCTTCCGAACGCAAAAAAATACCCCAAGCTCCTGCACTGAACATAAGAGCAGTGAAGTGCTGTTAGCTTTTCATACCAGCCCAAAAATGCAGTTATGCTTTATGCTACCAGAGAAAGCGACAAAGCGACTGATATGCTTCCTCCAACTAAATTTTCCAAGATGGGGGCATTCTGATTTGTCCATAGCTCTGTTGTTCTTCATTATTCAAGGTTAGCCTCTGCAAACTTCTTGTTACAAAGCACGCGCACAGGTTCGGTGTGTTTATTTCGGCTGTGCAGTGCTGCCCAGAGTGCTGCCCCTTTTTCGGCGTTGTAATGCAAGCTTTGTCTTATTCAGTAAATTTACCGTTTAAGAACTGCACTTTAGCAAATCGTTGCTCAGGGCGGTACCCAGAGCGGGGGGGCGGGGGGGTGCTGAACTTCTCCCGAAATCTTTTCCAGGCAGCAGGTAAACAATACTTACTGTTGCTTTCAGCAAATCTACCTACCCACTTACAAAAATCCATACCCCCCCCCCTCTAAAAACATTTCTGGCTACGGCCCTGCCACTGCTGCCTTTCCTTCTAAAAGGCACATAAAACGCAAAATAGGTCGGCTTCTTTCGCATTCTCACTCACTTTTCTTCAGTATACACCAGCTGCAAAACTGCATTTCAGAATCATGGCCGTGCAAGCACCTCTTCTTTGGTGGAGGTTTTCTTGCTTGCATGGTTACAGCTGAGTTGCAAATGTACTGGGGCAGAACCTCAGGAACAAAAACTTAACTTTGCTAAACATTTACTTAAGACTCCAAGTTAAGAAACAATAGGTTAGGTAACGCTTACTTACGTTTCTACAACTTTTTGATGCCTAACCACAGCAGTTGCAGTCGCTTGACTACTATTTCAACTTTTTGTCATCCGCGGGCCATTCGGTTTGCCGGTTTTGATACGTGGGGATAGGGACACCTTTACAACAGGCGTATATTCTCGACCAGATTTAGGGGAAGTCCCCAACGTGGAGTAAGTTCTTCGAAGGAAAGCTTGAAATCCATCTACATGCATCCACACGGCTACAAAGGAAAGTTAACAACTTTCTCAGAAACTTCACAGTTGAAGAAAAATTCGTCCTGATCCAGGATTCGAACCCGGGACCATTGCTTAACCGGAGCAGTCGTTCACCCAACTGAGCTCAGAAGGAGGTGAGTCGTTTGTAGCGCGAGAGCGAAATGATCAACAACTCGAAGGGAAGGGCAGGTGTTAATCGACCAGATTTAGGGGAAATCCCCTTTTGTAGTTGTCCTTTACAGCCCTATGCCTGCATTTAGGTGGATGTGAAACTTTCCTTCGCAGGCGTATGTTCTGTAACTCTGATTCTCACTGGGTTCCAAACGCTGCTCTTTCTCGCACGCAGGCATGGGAAGCTGGCCTAGCGCTAACACGGGCCCGGTACCCGGAAGACCGCACGCACACCGCGAAGGATGCGAGTATACGAATTTCCGTGTTTGCCTCTCTAACTGAAGAGGACATCGAGCACGCTTGCGACGTCATTCGGCGAGTGACCGAGGCTGTGGTTGAGGATGTTTGACCTCACTTTCACCTCTGCGTGTCATGTACCTGCCGATGTATGAGGCCCAATCTCCGTCGAACGCTTGCAGTGACACAGCCGAATTGCGTTTTACCTCTTACTGCAACGCTCATCCCAAAAGTAGCCAGCAGCCCTAACGTTTCTGGGAACCTACAGTGTCCTGTCACCCGACGAACGTTATCTTCAGTTTTCGGAACGAGTGACTGTGGATTCACTTTCCTCTGCCCTTGTACGTAATGCTTGACACTGGAGCCCGACTCCAATTTGAAGAACTTGCCGGTGGTGACGACGTGTACAGGAGCTTCCCCGGACTCCGTCGAAACGAGCGGGACAGAGAGCTTTGACTGCCATTCCACTCTTGTTTGTAAGGAAAGGAACTCAGATGCACTTATTTTTGACTCATTCATTAGCATTTCAACTCGTTCATTTTTGGTTTATCCTGGACGCGTTTGCTGCGCGTAGTTCTTGTCGATAATTTGTGACGTCGACCTATATTTACACTGACCCTTCGGAAACCTGAGTTTTAGTGTCAAGCAGTAGCATTGTACACCCTTGAGGTGACATTCTTGTATCACTTTAGGCCTTGCACTCTCACAAATGTCAAGCGGGGAGAGAGAGAGAAAGACAGTGAGATAGAGGGAGAAAATCCCTTTATTAAATAAGAAAGTGCAGGGGGTTTGCCAACATGCGTTCTTCGACTCGGTACATGATGAAGTTTAATGAGGAAAAGATAGCAGATTCTTAAAAGAAGAGAAGAGGAAAGTACAAAAAAAGATGTTTAATTGTGGAGCTTCTGAAGTTCCTCCCCCGCGCACATTTGTTCGGGTGAGGGAAAAAGTTCTTTTCCTTTTACTTTACGGTCAACCGGACGTGTTTTTGTAGCTTTCGAGGCTTCGATGGTCGTATAAATGGCAAAAAAGAAAAACATCACCTTACACAACCCATGAAGGGGCCGACATTGGCAGGTCTTGGGATGAGTGTGGAGTTATAGGGGCCTGTGCTCGGTTGCTGCAACTGCCTTGCTAGCGCATACACTTGATTATACGGTCAGCTGCACGCGAACACAGTGAAATTCAAAACACACACATTCAAAACTTGTGCAGTGCTCCGCAGAGCACATGCGTTATGCGACACCTTCCCATGTATTTTGTTTTTTCACACAGCAAAAGCCAATTTCTTGTTTGATGTTGTGGCTTGTTTTGGGGTCGCAGTGGCCTTCCTTGTGGTTGTGTGGTAGGAATTAAAGGGGCTATGAAGACAAAATGCTGGACTGCTTTATACCGAATATCAATGATACCAATTTTATCACAGGCTTCAAATAAATAATGGTTTTTTAAGACAACATATTGCCGCAAATCATGCATTTGGTTTGTTTATTTATATTTTCGTTTTGCCCCCCCCCCCCCCCAGCTGAGCCGAGCTGTGTTATCCGTGTTATCTGTGGGACAAATGAATCTCGTGTTTCATTCTTTATTTCTATGTGCATGTGTTATCGCCTTTGATAGGGAGAGTGTCTTCAACTAACCTCACCAGCCTAGAATAATGTTTTATCTACAGTTATCTGGATGTAATTTGACGGTTCGAGAAATCTTCGTGACGAGAGATAAACGCCCGCTGAGCGGATGCCGCGGAAGTCGATTTTACCGACACTCGGCTGCTCAAGTCACTTTGTTGGCAGCTGCTTCACCGCCTGTGTATTTTTTTGAGTTTTAGGGGAGCACAAGTTCCTCCCAATAAAGTTGTTTTACCTTCGAGTCAACTGCGTCGGCTTTAACTACGTGACCCTGTCACTTAAATGCTAACATGAAGTTGACACACCGATAAATACGCTTTAGTGTTAGCCACTATTCCGTCCCTCCTGTGTATATTACGCATCTTTAGCACAAAATTTGAAGGTTTGTATTAGTGGAGTTTTTTCGGTTACAAAAGACTCTTTGGTGGCTGTAATAGGGCTGATTAAGCTACCAAAGGCCAGTTTCATGTTCAACAGTTGTAGGTTGTCTGCACGGCCTCAAGTAACTCAAGGGACATTACAAATTGCATCTATTGCGCACACACATCCAAGAAAGAGTACTACAGCTGTTATTGTACCCTTGTTCGATTCCCGGCCGCGGCGGCCGTTTTTCTGATGAAGGCGAAAAGCAAAAATGCCCATGTGCACGAGGTTTCGGCGCATGTGTAGATCACTAGGTGGTCGAAATCAATCCGAAGACCTCCACTACGGCGCGCCTCATCGCCGGCGTTGCGTCGGCGCGTTAAACCCTACAATCAATCAATAAAATCAACTATTATACTCTTCTTGGAGGGCCAAGCTAACAAAATTAGCTTTCAGAAACCAATTTTGATTTATGATTTTTGTTTCCCTACACTGACAACTATCGTTATTTTGGAAATTTAGTGGTTAAGTACAGAGCGTGAAATGCGGCTGTGCTTGGAAAGTGTTGGGTCATCGGTTGCTTTGAAAATGGGGCTCACATTTCAAGTTTATTACTCCAGCGTGTAGGTAGACAGGCTTCTACGATTTGAGTATGCCAGTGTTGACGAATTGTCCAAGGTAGACCTCGCAGCTTGGATGCAAACAAAGACATAGATTTATTTCAACGGTAAAAAAAACATTAACTCAGGATGTGTTGGTTCATTCACAATTTGTTATTTCACGGAAATGTCGCAACAATAGCCGTTACAGCAACATCGGGTATACAAATCTCGCATCGGGTCATCCATCAATTATAATTTTAATTGATTCGGCTTCGTCATTCTATGCACCTGAACGGCCTTCTTTGTCAATTTTATGATATAACCCTTGCTGAAGCCAACGCATTCCCAATAAGTCAATTCAGCTACACTAACACCATTTGTTTAAAACAGGTCCACTTTAACCTCTCACAGACTGAAGCTCCGCCAAAACTTGCATGCCAACTTCCAATGAAACTTTAGAACTATTCAGTATTGTTATGTGCAGATGTATGTACGATAGCTAATTGAAAGGACACAAGTCAAAATTACAGTTGCTCTAGAGGGATAAATCAGCTCACTGAGAACCCCAATGGATCACTTTTAAAGATAGCTTTTTTTAAAATAAGGTAACATATAGCAAAAAATGTTTGGGCGGTGGTACCGTTTTTCTAAATTACGGGCGAGTGGTTGGTTCGATGCCGACATTTGCGGGGCCTGAAATAGAATATTTTTCCTCAACAAAGCGTCCATACTGATCAAAGATACACAGATGGAATATTTTCCTTAGTGATGCGGAGCTGTAAAGGACGTGGGAGTACGGCAAAGCACAACATAATTAAACCAAGCTTATTAAACCGGTAGGTACGTGGTACAGCGTTCTATTCTGTAGCGCTATATATCCCCGCTGCCTTGCTTACTTCCGGTTTATCGTGGCTGAAACAGCGAAGACACATTTAACCAGTGTTCGATTAGCAATTGGTCAGCAAATAAAACCCCCTTCACCACCGAGTCAACGCTAAAATGGCTACGGGAATGTTAGATTATCATTTAAAGTCAACGTTTTATTTGTTTTCAATCTCCCTTAAAGAAAAATGCTTCGCCTATTTGCATTCGTTTAACTAAAAAAAAGGAAACATGTACATTTTGCATGCTAGCGAGCGTCCTGTGTGCATCTTTCATCTTTATCGCTTTGTTTTCGCTAACGAAATGCATTCGCGTGCTAATTCATAACACATCGAAAATTAGACCACTACGGACGCTCTGGACAGTACAAGTTTTTGCGGCCTACTCAAATATATATTTTGAGAATACTATCAAGTGCTTCTTATACGTGGGTTAAGTCACACCACCGGATTAAAGACTCTTATTGTTATAAACAAATTCCGCGTATCTGCTCTCGTCCATGCAGATATTGTGGAAAGACGACAGCCTTTTTGCAGCCCCGCAACCAAAATGCCTCTAAAGTTGTTCCCGCCAATCCATAACACTCCACCTTTCTTGTCTCCCTCCTCTTGCTACAAACACGGTAAATGATTCCTCAAGTCAATTCAATTCCCCGGCGTTCCAGTGGCCGTGAACCAACTAGTCGACTGTTTCGTTACTATTGCATTCCCTGGAAGGCCGCCTCAAGGTCTTGTTTCGAGCCCCAGTACTTCTTGTATTATTGCGTCAAAACGGGGTTTTGAATGCGTATTTTGTATTTGCTATAGCAAAAAAAGAAGCGATCGTGCATTTAAATTAAAAGAACACTACAAATACATTTCTATATTGTTGCTTCCTCTTAAATGCGGTTACTGTTATGCTTTGGCTGGTCGGTGTCAACAAGTATAAACTGTGTTTCCAGATTTATTTTTTCAAACGTTTCACACGTTTAAACTTCTCGTTTCACAAATTCTTTTATCTTTTGGCCGGGTGGATGGATCAAAGGACCGAAAGACAGACCGATCAAGATGAGCGGCTTCAGTTCCCCAACAAAAGTATTGCCCTAAAAATTGAACAGGGCGCGATGCGCTGAGTATATACTTTCAAGGTCTCACGTGAACAGCATGATAGACCGATGTGACGGTGCGTGTTTCCATCCCTAACTTTGTCGAGTATGTTGAGCGAATGCAGCACTAATCGACACAAACTGTTTGAATGGATGAGGTGTTCTCACTGTAACTGGAGCCCCGCGTCCAGGAGCTCCTTCGGGGCGGCTTACAAGTCTCACAAAGGGCAAAGTTGGAATGACAGCCATCCCCAGCCAATCAGTCCTGCGGCGAGCACAGATCTTTTCAATGGGGTATGTTCTTGAGTCACTGCCGCCGTACCGAAGCGATGACAGCACTGTGAAAAAAATTGTCTTTACCGGGAGGCTGGCAAAATTGCTGAGTTGTAAGCAACAAATACCATCGCGTACGAAATTTTGACCGAGAACGACGCAAAAAAAAGTTGCAGAGAATCTTTCAGCACATTTTTTCGCAAAAGTTTTTATTTTAGCAAGGTTTGTCACCGAGGCTTTTGCCGATGTCCACTATAGCCTACACCCTCCGCATCTGTCTCACTACAGCTACTTTTTTACTGATTGATTGATTTATTGATTGATTGATTGATTGATCGATTGATTAATTGTAGGGTCTAACTCACCCACGCAACGCAGGCGATGTGGTGCGCCATAGTGGAGGGTTTCGGGTTAATTTTGAGTACCTCGGGATTAAAGAGCGCCGAAACCTCGTGCACACGGGGGTTTTTGCTTTTTGCCAGCAACAAAAAAGTGGCTGCCGCAGTCGGCAACCCAAACCGCGTCCTCGTGTTCAGCAGCACAACGCCTTAGCCACCGAGCCACCGCTGTGGGTCTTTTTCACGCATCACTATCCACGCTGCTGCGAGACTACCTCCACAAAACCTGCAGGCCAAGCATATTTGCGGCAAAACTTGTGATAATGCTCCTTGTATGTGTTTTTAACAGCGGAGCCCTTTAGGCCGAGCAATGTCACAACAAAAAACTTTGAAGTGTGAAAGAAAGTGGCGAGGAGGCAAGGAGCCGACGAGAAGGCGTTGGCAGTGTGCACTTCAAGAAAAAGATGTGGTTATCGAGGTCCCGGGAATCTAACCCAGGACCTTGTGGTGTGGGTCTCACCCGGACGACTCTTCACGCGGCTGCCGTGTAGAACGCGCCGGCGTGGGAGGCACGCAAGACACAAGGGCAACCGGCGCCAACCTCCAACGCCGTTTATTTCCAAAACACCCCTAGCGCTCCCGTCTCCTTCGTCGTCGACGGGTCCCGCGTTGCTTAACCCTTTCCTGCCCAACAAAAACATTTTAGAAAAAGAGGTTACAAGTAAATAAATTTTATGTATTTACCCCTTCCTAATCATGCTTCGACAAGTGAAAATAGAAAGCGCAGATTATTTCACACAGAAAACAAACCCACACATATGTGTCGGTTGGGCTTCTATTCGTATGATCTGCTGGTTGTAAGAATACCTTAAAAATGGCACCAGGCGCAGAAAACCTCATTTTTACGTTGTATTTACGAGTTTTACATTGTTTTCAGGAGTACTTATATTATAAATGGAATTTTTGGAAAATTAATAATAGTGAAGTTTTAATTAATATAATTAATAATTATAGTTAATATTTTTCACAAGTAACTACGGAACTAGTTCAAGGTTAAGGCGCGAGAAAACATTACCAACGAGCCAGCACAAAACCGCGAATAAATGAGACACGAAGAAAGGAAGGAAAAATTTTTATCGCTAGCGCTGCAGTGCACGAGCCCGCCACCCTGTAGTGCCCAGAAAAATTTTCGTGACGGCAAAAGCCCAGCCCACACATATGTGTGGGTGCATTTTTCAAGCGTGATGACGGAACGAAGACGAAGGGAACAGGTGTATTTTTTAGCCAATCGCGTTTTTCCTAGTCCTGCAAGTCGTGTCTTACACTTGTTATTCAGAAAATACGAGAATAGCAAGAGGAAATATCAGTTTTCATCTAGAAGGCGGCCAGCGTGATCTCGCTGGCTTGAGCGCCGTTTTTAATGTGCGATTTCTCGCCCCCTGGTGGCGAAATGAATGAACTAACGAAACCAATAAAGTCACGGAAGCGTTAGCAGCGACTACCAAGGGCTGTGAAACTGAAACCAAAACAGGTGCCACTTAGTAAACGATTTGTTGACCCACACGTTTGTGTGGGCTGGGCCGTAAAGGGTTAAGCGGCCGGAGTAGTTCGACTCTAGCGCTGCCGGTGGACGATGGTCGGCCCAGGCTGGAGGGGAAGCCACGGGATCACTCCGCTGCTGCACGCCGTGCTGCCCCGCTCGGCGCAACCAAGCGGTTGCACCCAACCGCTGCGCCCAAGTTTTCGTTCGCCGCAGCCGACCGGCCGCGGCCAGTGCCGCTTCTGAAGCTCTCGTCCCCGCCGGCAACCCCCGAGCTCCTGGCTCACCGTAGCCGAAGCTGTGGCGCCATCTGACCAGGCGCAAGCGAACCTGCCTGTCGTAGCCATCAAATTGAACAAAGTGTTCGTGCTCTCGTCGAAGAGCCGCGCAGGTCTCGGAGCGCTGACCGCGTACCGAGTCGGAATCGCGAGTTTCCGCAGTTCTCACTACATTCATGCCATAAAACCGGCAACATTGCCACTGGGCCACCTCAAAGGCGTGAGGAATAAGGGTTAAGCAGCGGCGGGGAACAAAGAATGTGCAGGCAATTAATAAGAAATAAAACGCTTGCTGTTGTCGGAATCGAAACTGGGTCCATCGAGTTGTGAAACAAGTGTCTATCCGATTGAGCTATCTTTTTTTTTTTCATTATCGATTTAGCTATCATTGCATTCAGGGGGCACTACCTGTCCTTTGGGTTCGTAGCGCGGGCTTTGAACATGGCCGTGGGTTATATCAAGTGTTAACGCAGTCCACGTTGGCATAGATTGGAAAACCTGTGGAGGAAACGGTCCGGGCCTGCCAGTTATGGAGAACTTTCAGCGGCACGTTTCGAAATTATTTGAGGGGCAACAGCTGGGTCGTCGACGAAAGGAGAGGGGCCGCCAGCTTTGCTGTCTCTCCAGCCTTGCACCACTGGTTTAATATGAGACAATTTTTTTATATTCGTGCTATAATACGCGTCGTTAGCTAAAGTAAATTCCCCACGCGCTGTGTATCTTCCTCCTGTTTCTCTGTACGCACTACACGAAACAGTGTGTGTCAACTACTGCTTCATGCTTATTTTTTCTGGCCCCTGCTATAGAAAAAAACGCACTGTTTATTTGTTTGCGTTTTATTCTTTATTATGAACGCGCGCAATAAAATTCGTAACACGCTCTGGAATGCAGTCGCAAAGGGTTACTTAGAAGCAGTGGAGACTTGTTGCGACGATATCCGGAAGGGTGCGCATTCGGTGGACGCCAGCCATGTGCATGCTTTCGCCAACCTAGCCAAGCGGCGATTCCGCCTTAACAAGCTGATTTACGCAAATGATTGAGCCGGCAGAAAGTACGCACTTCTCTTATGGTAAATAGGCAAGGGCTGAGCGCAACGCGCTGAGAAAACTACGAAATAACTGAAGCAGGCCGAGCAAACGCGTATGCAGCGGAGAAATTGAGATCAAATGCAGCTCAAGCCGGTGTAATGGCACCGGAAAGAACTAAAGAAAAGCCAAGCAAGCAATAATAAATCCGGTGAACGTAACCGCCGATCATGGGCAAGTCGGTATATATAAAGCCTGTCGTGGTAAAAAAATTGCGGGCCATCTTCACAAACGAGAAACCTGGGAAGTGGCGAAGCATGCACTGCATAAGTAAATTCTTGGCGCCTTGGTGTTTTCCCCCACGGAGATAAAATTGTCGGGAGGTAGAGGTATACAGCTTTGCTGTAATAGTATGTTGTCTTTGATGCACGAAGGTCTCTAGCACAAGGCGTAAACGGGTGTCCCGGTGTTTTTTAACACAATTTATGAAGCGCTCCAGCGCGAGGCGTAAACGAGTGTCCCGATGCTTTTTGCACGCGTTACGTTTTAGCGTGAGGCGTAAACGAGTTTCCCGGTGTTTTAGTACCGTGACTACATGAGACAACTATTACGACAACTACGACGAGGACAGGAGACACAAACATCTCCAGACCCTAAGGGACTTCTCCCATAACACATCGTTCGCCTATCTCATGGTTCATGTCCTCTCTCCTGCCGCCACGTAACAATATGTAGGTGGTGCCACACTGCCTTATCGGCCGCCTAATTAAAAAAAGAAAAATAGCACCCCGTTTATTTCCCATTTAACCAAGCCAAAAATTCTGTTTATGCAGCAGAGGCAGCCTGGACACCTCCCGATGGCACACAATGTTAGCCGAAAGCAGGTGGAACGTAACGTATTGCATGGCTCTGGGCAGCACAAAGAACTCTTCAAGCGACATTTACCGGGAATTTTCAACTTCCCCTTGACACCCTACAGCAATTACGACCAAACCTACGTTGTAAATAAAGGCAGGCGAAGCTTACGTGCATTTATATTTTATTCCAACCTGCATACATGCCCTTGTGCTAACTTTAGTATTAATGGACACATCAGCATGGTGGAGCAGAAAACGCATAGAATTTTGGACATTACCGACAAATGTTCCTGCACCGTCAGTGGAACGCCGGGAAATTGAAATGACATGAGGAAACCTTTAACGTGTTTGTAGCGGGATGAGCGAGACGAGAAAGGTGGAGTGCTAGGGGTCGGCGGGAAAGACTATAGAGGCATTTGGGTGGCAGGGGCGGCAAACAGGCTATACATCCCAGTCCGTGCAGATATTGTCGAAAGACAATATCTGCACGGATTAGAGCAGGCACGCTGAATTAGTTTATAACATTAAGAGCCTTTATCTCCGGTGTTGTGCTTCAAACCACGTATAAGTAGCACTTACTAGTATTCACGAAATTTATATTTGAGTAGCCCGCAAGAACTTGTACTCTCCAGAGCGTCCATAGTGGTGTAAATTTCGATTTGTTATGAATTAACATGCGAATACATTTTTTAGCGAAAACAAGACGATGGCGATGAAAGACGCACATAGGACGCTCGCTAGCATGCAAAATGTACAGGTTTTATATTTTTTTATTTAAACGAAAGCGAATACGCGAGGCATTTTCCATTGAAGACCAGTAAAACGTTGGCTTCAAAAGATAATCTAACATTCCCGAAGCCATTTTAGCGTTGACTCGGTACCGAAAGGGGTTTTATTTGCTGACTAATTGGTAATCGAACCCTGGTGAAACGTGACTTCGCTGTTTCAGCCACGATAAACCGGAACTAAGCAAGGCAGCGGGGATGTATAGCGGTACAGAGTAGAACGCTGTACCACGTACCAACCGGCCTAATTAGTTTGGTTTAATACTGTTGTGATTTCCCGTACTCCCACGTCTTTTACAGCTCCGCATCGATAAGGAAACTATTCCATCTTTGGACCCTTGATCAGTATGGACGCTTTGTTGAGGACAAACATTCTTTTTCAGGCCCCGCAAATGTCGGCATCGAACCAACCACTCGTCCGTAAATTAGAAAAGTTGTACCGCCGCCCAAACATTTTTGCTATATGTTACCTTATTTAAAAAAAAAGCTATCTGCATACGTGATTCATTCGTTTTTCTCAGTGAAGTGATCTATCTATCTAGAGCTACTGTAATTTTGACTCGTGTCCGTTCAAGTAGCTATCGTACATCTGCACGTAACAATACTGAATAGTCTTAAAGTTTCATTGGAAGTTGGCATTCAAGTTTTGGCGGAGCTTCCGTCCGTAAGAGGGTAAAGTGAACCTTCTTTAAACAATGGTGTTGGTGTAGATGAATTGACTTATCGGGGTATGCGTTAGCTTCAGCAAATGTTCTATCATAAGATGGACAAAGAAGGCCGTTCAGCTGCATATAATGACGACGCCGAATCAATTAAAATTATAATTGATGGATGACCCGATGCGAGATTCGTATACCTGGTGTCGCTGTAACGGCTATTGTTGCGGAATTTCCGTGAAGTAACAAATTGTGGATGATCCAACACATCCTGAGCGGATGTTTTTTTAACCGTTGAAATAAATCTATGTCTTTGTTTGCATCCAAGCTGCGAGGTCTACCTTGGACAATTCGTCAACACTGGCATTCTCAAATCTTAGAAGCCGGTCCGCCTACACGCTGGAGTTATAAACGTGAAATGTGAGCCTCATCTTCACAGCAACCGATGCCCCAACACGCTCCAAGAACAGCAGGATTTCACGTTCTGTACTGTACCACTAAATTTTCAAAATAACGCATAGTTGTCATTGTAGGGAAAAAAATCATCAATCAAAGTCGGTTTCTGAACGCTGACTTTATTAGCGTGGCCCTCAAAGAAGAGTAGAATAGCTGATTTGATTGATTGATTGATTCAATGATTGTACGGTTTAACGCGCCAACGCAACGCAGGCGATTAGGCTTGCCGTAGTGGAGGGGTCCTGATTTATTTCGACCACCTAGGGATCTTTACCGTGTGCCGAAATCTCGTGCACACGGGCGTTTTTGTTTCTAGCTTCCATCACAAAAGCGGCCGCTGCGGCCGGCAATCGAACAAGAATACAATAATACCTTCAGGACTTTTTCTGGGATGTGTGCGCGAAATAGATGCAATTTGTAGATGTCTCTTGAGTTACTTCTGCTTTTGGACATTACTTTTAGCACTTGCACCTCCTTAGAGCTCCAAGACAACGCGATCAGGAGCATAGCAGCTGTGTCCTGAAACTATAAGCACTGTGCTGAAGCTAATATGGAGAAATACGCCAGTGAATTGCGAATAGGGCTACCTAAAT